>NC_091472.1:68623582-68988582 GCF_036971445.1 Narcine bancroftii
ACCCACCCCCAACCCTCCCCCCCACCCCATGTTGATGTTGGCAGGCAGGCCGAAACATGCAACCAGCTTGCATGAGGGTTCTGGCACAGTATTCCATGGACGTGTCAGTGAGCGGTACGGTTTCTGGCCACCTGGTGAACCTGCCAACCATGGTGAACAGGTACCTTTCCCCCGAGGAGACCAGTAGCAGACCGACGATGTCCACATGGACATGCTCAAACCTCCTGTGCATCAGCTAGAAAGGTTGAAGGGGAGCATTCATGTTGGTTTGGACTTTAGAGGTCTGGCAGTATATGCATGTCTTGGCCCAGTACCTGACTTGCTTGTGTAAGCCGTGCCAAGCAAATCTATCCACCACCTGATGGATAGTTGCCCAAATGGATGGGTGGGCCAAACTATGCAGTGCATCAAAATTGTGATACCTCCAAGTGGCTGGAATGTTAGGATATGGTTAGCCGATGGACACATCACAGAGGAGCTTGCTGCCTGTTGGGCCGATGGGGATGTCCTCAAGTTGCAAGCCCAAAACTGTGGAGCAGTAGGCCAGCATTTCTTCTTCCAGCTGTTGTGCCTTGGTGAGCACCACGTAGTCCAACCCTGGGGACAGGGAATGCATCGAGTGGATGTAGGTGTGAGACAATGTGTTGGCCACAACGTTTTCCCAAGGATGCATTTGACAGTGGTGGTATACTCCAAGATGTATGATGGGGGTGTTGCTGCCATTCTGACCATGGATCCAATACTTTGGTGAATGTGAAGGCGAGAGATTTGTGGTTCATGAAGAATGTGAACTCCCGCCCCACCAAGAAAGGCTGGAAGGCGAGGTAGAGGGTTAGCAGCTCCCTGTCGAAGGTGCTGTATTTCAGCTCCAGGGGCTAAAAGTGCTGGTTGAAGAATACGAGGGGTTTCCACTGACTCACAATTAGTTGTTCCAGCACACTGCTGACTGCTGAGTTGGAAACGTTAACCATGAAAGCTGTAGGCACATCCACCCATGGATGTACCAGGAGGGTGGTGTTTGCAAGGGCATCTTTGGCCTGCTAGAAAGCCACTACTGATTCAGTGTCCCAGGTGATTTCCTTGGCCTTACTGGACATCAGACTGAACAGGAGTCGTATGATTTGGGCCACTGATGGTAGGAATCGGTGGTAAACTTTGATTATGCCCATGAACTCCTGTAGGCCCTTGATTGTACTGGGCCTGGCAAACTGGCCTCGAATTTCACTGGCAAGGAAACTGCTCCATGTCAATGATGTGGTGCCCAAGGAAATAAATGGCCAACAGCCTGAACTGGCACTTCCTGGGGTTGATGGTCAGGCCATATTCACTCAGGCAGCAGCAGAATTGGTGCAGGTGTGTCAAATGCTCTTGGTGAAAGCAGCTGGAGATCAAGATATTTTCCAAGTAGATGAAGAGGAAGTCCAAGCTGCGCTCTACTGAGTCCTTGAGCCTCTGGAATGTCTGTGTCATGTTCTTGAGTCCGAAAGGTATCTATAGGAACTCTAATAGGCTGAATGGGGTGATGAGGGCCATCTTGGGGAAATCACTGGGGTAGACGGGAATCTGGTGATGCCCATGGACCAGGTCAACCTTGAAGATGCATGCCCCATGCAAATTGAGTGTAAAGTCCTGAATGTGGGGTACTGGGTAGCAGTCGGCCATGGTGGCATTGTTGAGCCTTCTATAGTCTCCACTTGGCCTCCATCTGCCAGCCAACTTGGGCACCATGTATAGCAGAGACTGTCTGAACACTGAATGATCCCCATCTCTTCCATTTTCCTGAACTCTTCCTTGGTGAGGTGGAGATGTTTAGGCAGGAGCCTGCATGCCTGGGCATGTGGCAATGGTCACTAAGTGGAAATGTGGGCTGCACAACATGCTTAGGGGCCTCTGTGGAGAACTGTAACATAATAATGGTCGAGAACTCTGCTAGTACTCTGGCAAATTTGTTGGCTGACAAAGTCACAGAGTCCAGGTGTGAGGCCGGTAACTTGGCTTCGCCGAGCGAGAATGTCTGGAAGGTCTTGACATCTTTACTTGAGGTCCACTAAGAGGCAGTGAGCTCAAAAAATCTGCACCCAATAAAGGCTTTGACACCGCTACCAGTGTAAATGACCAGGTGCAATGGCTGGAACCGAACTGTCGTGGGATGGTTTACATGCCATATGTCCAAATACTGCTGTTGTTGGCAGCGGTGAGCACCGGTCCAGATTTTGAATAGTTTGAGGGGAGCAAGATGCTAACCTCTGCCTGTGTCAATGAGGAACTTTCGCCCAGAGTTTCAGTCCCATAAGTCAAGGAGGCTATCACGGTGGCCAGCCGCCGTAGCCATTAGCGATAGTTGGCCCCAGCGTTTCCCAGCGAAGGACAGAGTGGGTATAATGGTGGGCTCCTGAACCCCACTTTTGGTGGTAAAATACCAATGGTCCAAACTGGGATTGCTCCCTGCTGCGGGCATCACCAGCTTCATTGGTGGTGTGGATAAGGCTGGGGCCTAAGGGCATGATGCAGCAACTTAGTCGATGGAGGCCCCACCATCTGCTTGCTGTGCCATAGGATATCTGCACTGACCGTTACTTTGCATGGGTGACTGAAATAGTCGTCAGCAATGAGAAGGCAGCTGCTCGAGAAAAACTTGTTCGAACTGTAAATATGGCTTATGGCTACCTGCTAGAGCCAGCATCTAGTTCACGAAGGCTGATGGCGTGCAATCCCCTAGGCTGTTCATGTGGAGCAACTGCACTGGGCACTCTCCTGCCATGAGAGGCCAGAAGTATGGATCAAGAGCACCTTGATAGTTTCACACCTGTCCTCAACTGGTTGCTGGTGTAGGAAGTCGATGATGCAGGCTGCTGTTTCCTGGTCAAGTGAGCCAACCACATAGTAGTACTTTGTGGTGTCCGAGACGATTTACCTGGCCTGGAATTGGGCTTCAGCCTGTTCAAACCAGACCTGCGAATGCCAGGTCCAGAAAGTTGGCAGTTTCAGTGGAACTGCATTCTGCGTGCTTGGGTCACACAGTGATCGAAAGACCACACAGAGCTGAAGGTGAGTTGAACCAACTGACTTTGATAGAACTCTGTTGTGTGGGCGAACTGTCACAATATTCAATTTCATCATCACATTGCTTTTTTGATGCACCATTTTCAATATTACCCATCTTAATGGAAGCTGTGCCTATAGGAATTCAGAGACCTTTTTTTATTCCAAAGATAATTCCAAATGCTCCTCTCATTTTGAGTTGTTTGAGTTGTCAATGTACATCAAGGAAATGCAGTTTACTGTCTTCCACCACATGCCTAATTATAATTCCTTCTTCAAAGCAGCACTTCAATGTGCTTTCTACATTGTTGTGAAGTAATGAAGTATCCTTCCCAGACCCTTCCTGTTTATTGTCTTTGTTTACAAATTAATTTTTGATTTTTCTTTAAATACTGATGTACTGGTTTCAGTACTATTGCAAAATCAACCAAAGTACCTGCAGAGTGATCTACCATGCTTTAAAATGATTAAAATTTGCAATTATTTCAAATTTTCTTGCCTTTGCAATTCCCTCCGCTCTTTTTTTTGATTGGATGCAAACCATTTGCCCCTCCTCTTAGAGCTAGATGTACCTATACATTTTGTTTATTCTGGCTTTACACCATGTTCATGTAGTCAGCTGAATACTTCTTTAAGCAAACATTTTTTTTCTTGATACTTATGACTAATAGAACATTACCTCAATTGCAAAGACACTGATCTCTACTTTGTGGTATCCTGTCCGAGATCATTTGAAAGATTTACAGTAATTATTCCATAATAAAAAAGATTTTTCTATGCAGGAGCAAAGACTCCTTTGTGTATTGATTGTCAAATATCACATCTTTTCCTTATCTCTATTCAGCTAAGCATAGCACATGACAAATCTAGTTTGGCAAGTCTGTATATACTGAAAATCCCTTGAAGTAGGCAATGGGTACTGCTGTTATCAACTAACTGATTCAATGTTATCTTACAATCACAACATATATGGACAGTCTTGCTGCTTTTGGTGCAACTATACGACAATTCCCAGTCAATCTGACTTTCACGTACCAGATCTTGGTTCATTCTAACTTATCTAACAATTCCTTCACCTAGTTATTCAACAGAGCTCGGACAAGGCTGAGAGTAGATTGATGTTGTTCTAGGCTTAATATGATTATGGGCATTTATAACTTGTGAATAACCATCAAGATATGCTTTAATATTTCACATTTTTCTCAGAGTATATTCAAGTCTGGTTTGAAAGAATCCTTGCTGAATTTCTGTCCAGCTTCAATTTTCTGTGCCAATCTTTTCTTATCAAGGTTGGCCAATAAGCATAATCACTTGCACTGGTACCAGCTTTATTTGCTGATTGTTAGAATTCATTATACATTCATGAGGTCTGGAATCTTCAGTACTTTTCCTGAATGTTTTTAAGTTGATTGTGGTGCTGGAGTTGGGAAGGATGAACATCCTTGCTCTAACTGAGAAATCTGTTGCCACAGCACAATTTTGATGATGCACTGACCAATTAACCGGGCCAACGTCATTCTACACACACACACACACACTCTTTAGTCAGAGGGTCTTGAATCTGAGAAATTTGTTGCCACAGACGGCTGTGGAAGCAATGTCATTGGGTGTATTTAAGGCAGAGATTGACAGGAATTTCATTAGTATGGGCATCAAGGGTTACAGGAAGAAGGCCAGGGAGTGGGGCTGAGTGTGAGGATGGATCACCTCATGATAAAATGGCGGAGCAGACTCAATGCGTCAATTGACCTACTTCTGCTCCTAGATTTTATGATCTTGTCTCACACGCACACCCCCACCCCCACCTCTGTTGGCTGAATTGCATTTGTCCTGTTCTCCATGTGAATGAAGGGCTATCATGAGTCAATAGCATTTACACTAAGCTGCAGTCAATTTAAGGAAGATGCAACCTACATCAGAGTCAAAAGATGTTACTTCTCTCTTTTCCTTTGTGCTGTGAAAAGATCTGGGTTACTCCCTTTCAAGCATTTTCTCAGAGTCCACCAGAATTGGTAATTAGCAATTTAAGTGCCATGCTGGCAAGCTGGGAGAAAATTACTTTACATGAAATTATCTGCACATGTTCTCAGATGGTTCAACAAGAAAAAGTATTTGACAAAACAACAAGTTATGCAGAGACCTAGTCTGTAAAATGGGATTTTTTTTAACATGAGTCATTTTCTTTTACCAATTTTCAGAAAATAAGTTCTGCCTCTTCCTTGTGCAACAGCTTTCTCATTGCTGCTCAGCTCTGATTCCCTGAACTGCTGTTGTCTTCTCTAGCCTGCTTTCCTTCCTTTCCAAAACTACCCCTTGTATCAGTGATGATCACCAATCTCACTCACAATATGGTCCACTTTACCAGTGCCACAGGTCGGCCTGCACTCTACTAACTTTGACATCTGGAAATCTGCTGTGGGTGGCACGGTTGGCCTGGTGGTTAGCTCGAGGAAATTTGCTCTATGAGTTGCAAATCAGCTAGAAATAAATTTGTAATGGAATGACCATGAGGGCATTTGCTACAAAGGTCATGGAGAACCAGGGCAAATCTCTTGCATGGGATGAAGCAGCATTGAGCAATGTCACTGGAGTCCAAGTCATTGGAGCCCAAACAAGATTATGGTTCCTCTGGCTACAGTGCATTGACATCCTCATCAAAGCATGGTTAAAAAAAAGTGCCATTCAAATCTTTGAGCCTTCACCTCCATTCAACATATTTTTGCTTGATTTGCTGTCTCAATATCGTGCTTCTGTTCCCTCGCTATCTCTTTAGTATCTGAAAAGTTAGACAATTTTCCCTCCTGAGTCTTGTATATCAAAATTTTGCAGCTTCACCACTAGCTGAATTAAAACAATCCTTTCTACCTCTGAGGTACACATCTAACCCAGTTTCCTGAGTCTTAGGATCACCGTTACAGACTGATGATATGCTTTCTATCATCCATCAAAGTTCTATTGAATATAAATCTCAATGGACCAATCTCTCCCCTTATGACATTCTTCCCATTCCCAGGGATCAGTCTGAAATGATCATTGCACTTCCTTTATGGCAAGTACAAGGACAAGACACCAAAACTGCTCATAACACTCTACATGTGTCTCACTATTGCCCTTTATAATGAAATTAGATACCCTTGTTCCTGTACACAAAACTTTCACACTATGAAATCAAGCTAAAAATTTGTTTTCTTAATCACAGGCCACATCTGCATATAATAAAACTCCTGGCATCTGGCACCTATGGGGATTGGTAACTGCTAGATAAGTGTATTTTCCAGTTGGTTGAGATTTACTCTTACAATGCCTAATACTCCTGCATTAAGAATTAATAGTTTAAAAGACAAAAAAAACTATACTGTATTTACACGGAACAAATTTCACTTGCATGAATATATACACCTTAAAGCATTTTACCTTATTCTCAGTCACATTCTTTGAAAATATTTAACCATCACTGCAGCTGCAGGCTCCTCCCGCTCCATGGAGCCACCTGAAACATGAACAATAACATTATAGATAATTGACCTCCCCCTTCCCCAAGTTTACAGACAAAGCCTCTGACCGGAATGACTCTTACTAAGCAGGGATAAGAAGTTTTAAGAGAATCACCCCAACGGTGAGCAGCGTCAACCAGCTCTTCATCTTGTGTGACATAATTGCTCATTTTATCACAACTTTATTTAAACAGCTGCTACAAGCAAAGTACGACCAAGGCCCTCCACTAGTTAAATATTTGCTCCCATCTTCACCAAAGGTTTATGTGTTATTTCAGACATTTACTTTTACAGTTTTAAACATGTACAGTATTTTAATCTATTTTTTTATTCATATTTATTTTAAAGTAAAAAAAATATATTTTTTTTAACCAGTTGCTTGAATTCTGGATACCATAGGTTTCTGGATACTATTTGCTTTCATGGCAGGTATGCAAATGCTCTAATTTCCCAATCTATCACCATTAAAATAATACACCGCCCTGTTATTTTCCTATTTAATACCCAGCCACCCTCTGTTTCTCTTATCTATTCTGAGATCACAGCTTCAAAAAACTCCAGATCCAATAATTTCCCATTCATAAATTCATGTTAACTTTGTCTTAACCCATTGATTTGATTCTTTCTCAGTGTCCTGCTGATGATTCCTTTACCATAAACCCTATTATATCGATGCAAAATGTTTGTATTCTGCATTGAACATGAGGTACCTGAAAGTCATGTTGCCAAAATTCCCAAATTATTCAATTTTGGTGGTCAGAAAGTAATCTAAATGGCTTAATTAAGACCAAAAAAAAACCAGGCAGGTGTTTGGAGGGGATTTACATAGTTGAAGATATTGAAGGGAAAAGAGAGATTGGAGATGTCATGATATTTAATAAATCAGAAGAATCAGGGGGTTTTACTGAGCTGAAGGTAGCCATTTGAAAGGGATGGAAACAGTACTTCAGAAGAAGGATCCATTTATAATGTCAGCTAAAATGGGATCTAATAGAAACACTGAGTGCCTACCACTCAGCACCAATAGGAAGAAGAATGTGGAAGGGAGTTTTAATAAGATGAATTTCAAAAGAGCATCAGTGATAAGCTCAGAGCAAAAACTAAATACTCTGGCCAGGATAAGATAAATGGAGTGAGGCAAAGTTGAGGGGAAGGACAGTTGAATAAGAGTTAATTATTTCTGTTTGAACCATGGGCTACAAAGATGATAAAGGGTACTTACAAATGGTTATACTTTCATACACTTAGTTGTTCAATGAAGAGTACTTCAGATATAATGACTGGACATACATTTTCCTTTAATCAATCACAAGCATGTACATTTGATTCCCACCTCCGGTTAAATGAACCCATTTCTGGAAAATTTCAGAATATTTTGCCAAATTATTAGATATCATGTTGCTAAATGTAAGAATAGGAGTGATTTTTTTTAAGTCAAATTTTGTACATAGATAAACTTTTCAACCTGAAATAATGATAAAAATAATGGGCTTCATTGTGGCACCCCTGAAACTCAAGGATAATCCCCTGAAGGATAACAAAACATTTAGTCAGATTCAGTATTAAAATTGTCTTAAATGAAGATTAAGTACTTAATTCACAGAATTAATGGATCCATGTTATTTCATGAGTTATCATAATTACAAGAATCTTTGTGTTAGCATTTTACCATGTGACATCAAACCTGGGTATCAAGGTTATGAGGAGAAAGCAGGAGAGTGGGGCTGAGAGAGAGAATGGTTCAGCTCATGATGAAATAACGGAGCGGACTTGACAGGCTGAATGGCCTACCTCGGCTCCTATATCTTATGGTTGAATGTGCATGTGCAAAATAATTTTTCTTACTTAATCGTCACCCACTGTTTGGAGATAAATTGGACACTTACTGCTCCCATCTCACACAGCAGCCAATAACTGCAGCTCCACTGCTGTGAAATCTCTGATTATGGTAGATTTACAACAGCACTTTCTGTTCTCACAGCCTGAGAAAAAGCTTGCAGCTGTTGAAGAGTGCTGCTTTTAAATCAGTGATGCTTCCTTCAGCTGAACCATTCCCAGTTACATTACAACACACAGAGTAAGTTCGGTACTCCAAGCCTTTAAGATAATGGGTCTGATCCAACATTACTTTTTATCAAGGACCATGGTGCCATCTGATGTACTGCTTGAAGGATCCTTCAGAACGTTATAACCTGCTGTGCCACAAACTGATGGGATGAGGGTCTATGGCTGCAATTCCATACACAATAGACCACTGATTTCAGTCATAGAGCTGTGAGCAATTGCTAAGTAGAAGGAAGGGACTGGCACACAGGAAGAAAAACTGGAAAGTCAAGAGTTTATTAAATACTGTACCTCAGTTTTAATTGGCATGCTTCAAATGCTGCTCATACCCATGGGATAACCGTGCAAATAAAGGTTTTCCATTGTCTTCCTCTAATACGATGCCTGAACACCACTCAATCATAGCTATAACTGTAATGAATTGTAAACAAGGCAAGGAGCACAATATCTGACAGTGTCACACTTTAGGGAAGAAGACCACAGCAGATGCAAGTGTCATATCAAGAGAGCTTGTATTTGTCTCATGCATTTACAGATTATGTGTCAATAATAATAATTGTGTATTATTATTAGATACCATCATTTTCATCGAAGTATCTTGAGGCATTTTCATTTGAGTAATCTTGTTCATTTGAGGCTTTTTTCTGTAGAGTTATATAAACCTAGATTAGGAGTTATGAAAAATAGAAAGTAAATGAATGCTTTAACACAAGTAATAAATTTGATTTACCATCTGATATTATATAAACAAATGCAAAATTTCATGCAACTTCCCTAAATGAAACAACTGAAAATGTCCTTTATATTTTGTACTGCATTCTAGTTGTGTGTTTATAAAGTTAAAAGTTTTACATATTATTTAAAAAAATACTATGCTAATCCAATGTGGATGTTTAAAGGCACATGATTCTTTACATTAAATAAGTTAACCCATTTTTGAAGGCGAACAAATTTAACCAATGGACCTGCACATTAGTCATTGATACTCCACTATATCATATTACACCAAGTTCAACAATCTGGTTCAATCGTTTTATCTGATCTTCAAATGAAATTAAACAAAATCAGAAATAATTCCAGTAGACAGGAGGTGCTTTGGTGTGTCACATTTTGTTAATAGGACGTGCATTCTAGATATTATTGAAATTTGCAGCTGCAAGATGACATAACTGCAGATTTAATCATGTCAATGAAAAGAGGAATCACCCAGCATCCCATTTATCACAAAGAGAAAAGAAAAGAGAGCCTGTGAATTGTCAAGCTCCATTAGACCAGAAAGAGGATAAAAAAGATTGTTTTCTTTTAATAAATTGATTTTATATTGAACTACTAATACTGAAATAATACTGAATGTGAACACAAGGTTCAGCATGGAGATAGAATTTGGGAGGGAAGTGATTGTGTGACAGACGCTGAACCTCTGAAATTCTGTTTGTAAACCATCAAATGTTACGCCAAGTGGAAGAGAGTACAACACGAGGAAAGATAAATTAAGAGATCAGCATATATGATAATGAATTTAATAGGAAGCAATTTGACCTCAAAAATCAGCAGTGATGGATTGAGTGAATGTACAGAGGAACCAAGGTGAGAGCAAAAGGGGACGGTGTGTCCTTAAATAAATGTCACCAATTCCATTGATTTTTCCCACAGCATGATTTTTTAAAAAAAATAAATCAATATTTTCTTATGGTCCAAGCTTCCAGAAACTGACCACATGAACACATTGGGTGAAAAATATTTTCAACTTGTAATGTCATGCCGCCATTGAATAAAATTTCAGATAATCGGAAACATACTGCATTGAATCTGCAATGATGTGTGTGTGGAATTTCTCCAGTTTGCTTAAAATGACCTGTGCAAATGAGCAAAATGGAATTCAAGGAGTTCTATTCCTGTCTGTCAATGTCTGATAGATACACACAAAAATGTCCTTCCTCTTGCCTCTAAGGATTAAAGATAAACTGGTTCCACTCCAGTTTTGTGGGTTCAGAGAAAATCAATAAGGAAAATGTAGAATATACAAACTCTGCTACAGGAGATTCAGCAAGAGGGACTCATTTTGCAGGAAGGCAGATAGTTTGAGAGGTAGTACATTCTTTGTACCATTTCTGTGTACTTCATCCAATTGGACTCCACATTCTTAATATCAACCGGAGTGTTGTTTCTCTGTTTTGAATGGTCATGAGCCAGGTATTCTCACTGGTCATCTGAAATGTTTCATATTTCAAAGGTGCATTGTGAATCGATTCCTCATCACCTGTTCATCACTTTCCGTGACAGCGCTCAGAATAGAGCATCTGTTTTGAGAAGATTATTGCTAGGTGTGAAAATGACATGTGCCAAGATTGTTGTGGTCTCAGTGTCAGAATGTTGGCCTGGGAGAGACTGACATTGGTTCATCTATCTTGTGACTGGATTTGCTGGATGTTGCAGAGACAGGGCTGATGATATCTGAGGATCCTGCTGCAAGTGTATTGAAAGGCAGGGATCACTCCTGCCTAGTAGCCATTGAGTTTCATGACAAATTTGAAGCTTTGATCCACAAATACTCCTTTTTTCAGATGCCAATGCCATGAAGGCAAAGGTGAACTTCATCTGCCTGAGACATGAAAACCACTGCGGGGCTTGTGGGGACCTTTATTGTGGAAGGCAGACTGTTAGAGGACCTTTTGCTGATGTTAGTTAGATGGTTCATTCATTAAAATATCAGTCAACTATGGTATCATGAAACAAATACAAAACAAAAATGAATTCTCAGAAGGATGCTCCACAGTCTCTCCTAATGGATTGTGTCAAATGCTTTGGTGATGTCAAAACATTTGTCGTTGCTTAGTGATGCCCTTTTTGGAGTGGTTGACTCTTTGACCATCAGTTCCATAGTCTTAATAGTGTAGTTAGTTTCTGGCTACATGGAGGAGGTCAAAAGACCTAGCGATGACCTTCCCTGTGACAAGCAGCCTGGAAACCCTTCTGTAATTACTACAATTGGAGGAGTCTCTTCCCTTATGCAAAATGACAGAATCTCCCACCAATGTAGATTCCCAACAAGTGGGAAAATAAATTGTGAATTTCCACTCCACCCAGTTTTGGAATTCCAGCAGGGATACTGTCTGTTCAGAAGGCCTTATTTTCCCGCAGAGAACATAACCTTTGCAACATCTTTCCAGGACAAGAGGGCACAACTTCAGGATTTAAAATGGAGATCCAGAAGAACTTCTTTAGCCAGAGAGTATGAACCTCTAATTTGCTACCGTGGGTGGCTGTGGTTGCCAGGTCATTGGATGCATTTAAGGCAGAGATTGATAGGTATCTAAATAGTCAGGATATCAAAGTTAATGGGGAGAAGGCAGGGGAGTGGGGCTGAGTAGGAGACTGGATCATGACGCAATAGCAGAGCAGACAATGGACAAGATGGCCTACTTCAGCTCCTATATCTTATGACTTCACCTCCTATATCATGATTTTATGGTGCAAATCAAAGCCCTGCATCACTGATGAGTCATTTTCCAGAATGTTCCATCCTGTGCCTGCTACTTCTATTGTCTTTAAGAGTTTGATGTCGCTGGTAGTTTGGGCAATAAAGGTTTTAATAGTACTCATGACCAGGAGATTCAGAAATTCAACGAACCTCGAACAGATCAGAAATGTATTAAAAGTTTTGTCATAGCTCTATAATCAAAGCTATCGTACAGGCTGAGGTCCGACAGAAAACCTATGACCTAGCTAACAGATGATGTGCATGAGAAGCACATCCAGTATATTTTAGCAACAAATTAACCAGCCTTTCAAGGTCTATTTAATTTATCTGAAAATTCACAAGCTTAAATAAAAGCTAGCTGCCAAGTTGACTTTATATAAAATCATGGAGAAACACAGCATCCCTTAAGTAGCAAAGATAAAAATATATAACCAATGTTTTGGGCCTGTGCCCTTCATCAAGGTACGATTAAAAAGCAGGAAAGTGCCTGAATAAAATGGTGGTGGGGAGGGGTAAGGCCAGGAAAGGATCAAAGAGTCACATGCAAGAGGTCATGGAATTTGAGTGGGAGGGCACACAAGAAAAAAAATGCTGTGAAGTGATAAGGAGAGGGAAGGGACTGGTGAGCTCACAGAAAGGAGACAGAGGGATGGAGAAGGAAACTGGAGAAGTCAATGTTGGACTGACTCCATCCAGATAGAGAGTGCCCAGACAGAATATTAGGTGATGCTCCTCCAATTTATGTTTTGACAATGCACAAGGCCATGGACAGATTTGTCGATGTATGAGTGGGGCACAAAAATGGAAATAGTTGGCCTCTGGGAGATCCCCGCCATTGTTGCAGACAGAGTGGTGCTCACAAAATGATCTCAGACTGTATCCTATCTCCTCAATGTAGAGAAGGCCACAACAGGTGCACTGGATGCAGTAGATGATCCCTGCAGATTCACAAGTGATGTTTTACCATGAGTGATGGTGAGGGAGGAGGTGTGGGCACAAATACAACTCCTATCTGAGTGGTGACATAGATCCATTCCAATTTGTCACTGGCTCTACACTAAGTCCTGGAAATCAGGACTGTATTGACAAATACATCAGGATGCTCTTTATCGACTACGACTAGGCATTCAGCACCGTCACCCCCTCAAAACTGATCAGCAAGCTCCAAGATGTGGGCCTCAAACCCCTCTGTATAATTGAATCCTGGATTTCATCAACTCCAGACTACAATCAGTGAGGGTTGTTAAGAAAATCTCCTCCACAATTTCCATCAGTACCAGACCACCACAGAGCTGTGCTCATAGCTCCTTCTCTAATCACATAACCCCTATGACTGTGGGGTGAGGTACAACAAATCCGTCTACCAATTCACTGATGATACCATCGCAGTGAGTTGTTTAAAAAGGTGTGGTGAGTCAGTATACAGGAGGAAATGGCTGAATGGTCTACTAACAACAACCTCACACTCAATGTCACATAAACGAAGGAGCTGATTGTGGACTTTAGAAAGGGAAAACCAGAGATGTATGATCCAATGATCATTTGGGGATCAGAGGTGGAGACTGTGAGCAAATTTAAATTCCTGGGAGTCACTTTTTCAGAGGATCTTTCCTGGATCCAACATATGGATGTCATCGTGAAGAAAGCACATTAGCGCTTCGCTTCCCCAGGAGGTTCAGTATGACATCAAAAACCTTGGCAAATTTCTACAGATGTGAAGTGGAAAATGTGCTGCCTGAACTGGAGGCACCAATACCCCTGAACGAAAAGCCCTGCAAAAGGTAATGGACACAACCCAGTGCATCACAGGCAAACTCTCCCCACCATCAAGAAAATCGACATGGAAAGCTGCCATCAGACAGCAGCAGCAATCATCAAGGATTCAAGCTGTGAAAGACATGCTTTGTTCTCACTGCTGCCATCAGGAAAGAGGTACAAGTGCCATAAGACTCGTACAACCAGGTTTAGGAACAATTGCTACCCCTTCACCATCAGACTCCTCAACAAAGGCAATCAGAAACTCATTTAAGGACTCTTATTTTGAACATTATTTATTACTGAATATTTTTGCTTCTGTTTTGTACAATTTGTTTACATTTCTTTCTTTATTTATATTGCCTCTTTTGTGTATGTATCTTTTTTTGAGAACAGTTATTATACAGTTATTGATAAGTATAAATTCTGCCTGGCTTGCAGGAAAAAGTATTTCAGCCTTGTAAATGATGCGATGTATGTACTCTGACAATAAATCTGAACTTGGAATTATTTTGAACTTTGAAGCATTGTACAGAACGTACATGGGAAGTTCAATCCCATCTCATATATTACAAATATCATGCAAATCTACACTAATCCTGTATGCCTCTGTTAGGCTCATATCCCTCTATGCTACTCCTATCCAGGCACTTGCCCAAACAACGATTGGCATAGCAGTTAGCACAATGCCTTTACAGCACCAGCGATTGGGAGCATGGTACAAATCCTGCCCTGTCTATAAGGAGTTTGTACATTCTCCGTGTCTGCATGGATTTTCTCCGGGGGCTCCAGTTTCCTCCCACCATTCAAAAACGTATCAGGGATGTAGGTTAATTGGGTGCTCAGTGATTAGTAAGGGATTACTTAATGTGATATGTGAGTAGGAATGGAAGGCTCTAGACCCAATTGTTACTGAAATATTTTGCTTGAGAAAAATTGTCATTGGTCCATTTCCTTTGGAGTTATGAAACCTTGCACATTAATTAGGGTCAATTAAAACTGGTTTTCAAACTTTTTCTTTCCACCCACATACCACCTTAAGCAATCCCTTACTAATCACAGAGCACCTATGACATAGGGAATACTTAAAGTGGTATGTGGGTGGAAAGAAAAAGGTTGAGAACCACTGCTCTAGAATGTCCTATCACAATTTGACTTCTTAATTTGCATCATCTTGTATTTCAATCTGTGACTAATCAGTCCAAATTTCTACATGATCCTGTGTCATGTATCATTTGTACCTACAGTTCCACATTTTTGTGTTGTTTGCAAACATTCCAAATATACCATCTGTGCACCTACACTCTCATCCAAGACAGTTACACATATTACAATTAACTAAAGGTCCTAGTATCAATCTCTGCTATAAACTATTTGTTGCAGATTTCAATTCAGAGAAACACCCATCCACTACTACCCTCAGCAACCTATCACTCAATATTGGATACAGTTGACCAGCACACCACAGATCCATTGTGCCCCAACTATCTGGGATAGCTGACAATGAGGGAAATGGTCAATAACTTTACTGGTCCATGTTAACCATGTCTCTCACTCTACATCTGTCAATTATTTTGGAGTTATCTTCTCCAAATGCACATTTGGATTTGTGAAACAAGATTTCCCCTACACTAAAAACTTTTCCACGTCAGCCTGGGACTTAATGAGAGGAAAGCATTGTTTTTCTGGAGATCTCCAGGTCACTCAGTTCTGTACGTGGTCTCCTGTTCACTCTTCGGCAGTAGATCAACTCCCAAATGGGATAAATCTTATCTCAATGATAAGACTTTCTCAGCCAACATGGGAAAATTTTCATTCTCGTCTGCTACCCTTTCCTGTGGGGTCCCAAAAGGGTCTATTCTGGGCCCCATTCTCTTCTCCTTATACATACTTCCCCTGAGCCATATCATCCAAAAACACAGCATCTCCTTCCACTGCTCTGCTGATAACACTCACCTCTATCTCCCCCTGAAGCCCAATGATCAAGCAAAGATAACCAGTCTCATCGACTGTCTGGAGACAAAGTGCTGGATGGCTCAAAACTTCCTGCAGCTAAATGAAGGCAAATCAGAGATCATCCTATTTGCCACCCTCCCCCAAAACTCCACCAAAATTATCACCAATACTCTTGGTAACTTATTCACCCTCATTAAACCACATATCAAATCCCTTTATGTGATATTCGATTCCACTTACAAGTTTGACAAGCAAGTCAAGGCAGTAGTAAAAACTAGCTTTTTTCCAGTTCTGCACTATTGCCAAAATCAAATATTTTCTGTCATTGAAAGACCTGGAGAAAGTTAACCATACCCTCATTCTCTCCCGTTTGGACTACTCTAACTCTCTTTACACTGGTATTAGTCATCATTATCCTGTCTGCAACTGGTTCAGAATGTGGCAGCAAGGCTCCTGACAGGAGCCAAGAAAAAGGACCATATCACCCCTATTCTTGCCTCCCTTCACTGGTTGCCAGTATGGCTCAGGATCATTTTTAAAGTCCTCCAGTTTGTTTACAAAGCCATCAACAGATTAGCCCCCTCCTACATCACCGATCTCCTAACACCCTACTCCACTTCAACATCCTTCTGATTGGCCAATTTAGGGTGTTTGTTTGTTCCTCGCTCAAATCACAAACTCAGGGGCGATCACGCCTTTGTGATAGCAGTCCTCAAACTGTGGAACAAAATTCCTCCCTTCATCAAATCAGCCCCTTCCTTTAAATCTTTTAAATCTAGGCTGAGGATGTATTTTTACTCAAGAGTTTTAGAGTGATTGTTGATTGTTACCATGTTGGATGTACATTTCTAAACCTTGGGTACCCATTTTATACTGCACTTTAAATTGCTGCTTCAGTTAAGATGTCATTTATGATCTGTACAGTACTTTGGTCAATGAGGGTTGTTTTAAATGTGCTACACAAATAAGCTAAACCTTGAATGTCTGGTCCATGAAGGTCTGGTCTGAGAACATGCTGGACTTCATGCCCTTCCATTCTATCTCAATCACTTGATTCCATCCTATTAGCTTTGTTTGCAGGTTCCTCAGATTGTCAGGCAGCACAATGCTATTTCAGTGCCAGCGACCCAGGTTCGAATCTGGTGCTGTCTGAAAGGAGTTTGTAGGTTCTCCCTATGACAGCATGGGTTTCTTTCAGATGCTGCAGTTTCTTCTTGCATTCCAAAGATGAACAATGTTTATAGGTTAATTGGTCACATGGGTGTATTTGGGTGGCATAGGCTTATGGGCTACAACGGCCTGTTATCATGCTGTATTTCTAAATTAAATTAGATTCAATTATATCCCATGAGAGGCTGAAAAATCTCACCACATTAATTGGTCTGAGCTCAGTATCATGGTACCCTTGAAAATCAGTCAGATACAGTAAAGTTTGCCAGCTCTGGTTTAAACCTTGTCGAGCTCAATTTCTGACATAAATCTCTCTTCCAGCACAACCATTCCTCAGTCAGGCTACTTGCCCAGAAATTTGGGCATCATTAAAATTTGCTTTGTCACTCATTGTCTGAGCCAAATCACAGCTTGCTGTCCATATCTTTGAAGCATGGAGCGAGGTCACACTCTGTGATCAGTACCCTGAAACAATTTCATTAACCTGTATTTCTGATATAATATTCTCTATATCATTTTTAGTCAATCTTCAAAATACTGGAGAAATAACTGCAGGAGCCAGCCATCTTCTGCAAGTCTCCCCACTAAAATATTTGCACAACTGATCATGTGCTTCAATTGTTAAAGGGAAACCCACCTGATATTATAGGAACCACTTTTGGCACTGAAGTAACCAAGTTCTATGTAACCAAAACAGAAAATTCTGGAAGTATTCAGCAGGTCTGTGCGGAGGGTATGTTTTGGGACACAGACCCTTTATTAAAAAGCATTGTTAACTTGACAACTTTGATCTGGACCTCATCACAGATGTTCTCTACCTCCCCCTCTCTGCAACCTAAACTACACACCTTTTGATTTTTCAATTCTAATGAAGAGTTTGACCTGAAACGTTGACTCCATTTCTCTCTCCCAAGGATGTGAGAATGACCAGCTGAGTGCTTCCTCCATTTTATGCTTTCTTTTTGATTTCTAACATCTTTAGTGTTCTTGTTCCATTGCCTGGTGTTTTACCATGGCAAATGGGGTATGGTCTATATCTTCAAAAGTTAAAGGAAAACATCTCTCAGCAATTTATCTTTTTAATATATTTAACAATCAAAAATCATACCAAATATAAAACATTATGAGAACCCTTCCCTCCACATCCTCCCCTCAATATATCCTATTAAACAGAAAAAGAAACACAAAAAAGCATCTCATTGTCAGAGTGAACAGTAAAACATTTGGAGGCATAATAATACCATATTGTTAAAATATTCAGAGGTGTACTGGCTAGCCAGTAGCAATCGTAACACTATATTGCACTAGTGAGGTACCTATATGCTCTAAATAAAGCTACCAGATTTTTTTGGAAAGTGTTATATCCCTTTTGAGATTATATGTAACTTATTCAAGTTGGATACAGCTATTCATCTGTGAAGAACACCTATCCATGAGTAGATGGTAGTCTATGTTACCACTATGTATTTCCTGGCCACACATCAGGCAATTTCTGTGAATTTAATTTGAGAATTAGTTAGTAATTAACCAGCTGTGGTAAAGTTCCCCAGGAGATAAAGCTCTGGGTCTACTGGGAACGTGACTTCCATGATCATACCAGAAGGGCCTAACCATTGTGCAAAGCCAGGTCGAATGTAAAAAGGAACCAACCTCTTCTTTTCTTCTTTGGCTTGGCTTCGCGGACGAAGATTTATGGAGGGGGTAAATGTCCACGTCAGCTGCAGGCTCGTTTGTGGCTGACAAGTCCGATGCGGGACAGGCAGACACGGTTGCAGGGGAAAATTGGTTGGTTGGGGTTGGGTGTTGGGTTTTTCCTCCTTTGCCTTTTGTCAGTGAGGTGGGCTCTGCAGTCTTCTTCAAAGGAGGTTGCTGCCCGCCAAACTGTGAGGCGCCAAGATGCACGGTTTGAGGCGATATCAGCCCACTGGCGGTGGTCAATGTGGCAGGCACCAAGAGATTTCTTTAGGCAGTCCTTGTACCTTTTCTTTGGTGCACCTCTGTCACGGTGGCCAGTGGAGAGCTTGCCATATAACACGATCTTGGGAAGGCGATGGTCCTCCATTCTGGAGACGTGACCCACCCAGCGCAGCTGGATCTTCAGCAGCGTGGACTCGATGCTGTTGACCTCTGCCATCTCGAGTACTTCGACGTTAGGGATGAAAGCGCTCCAATGAATGTTGAGGATGGAGCGGAGACAACGCTGGTGGAAGCGTTCTAGGAGCCGTAGGTGATGCCGGTAGAGGACCCATGATTCGGAGCCGAACAGGAGTGTGGGTATGACAACGGCTCTGTATACGCTTATCTTTGTGAGGTTTTTCAGTTGGTTGTTTTTCCAGACTCTTTTGTGTAGTCTTCCAAAGGCGCTATTTGCCTTGGCGAGTCTGTTGTCTATCTCGCTGTCGATCCTTGCATCTGATGAAATGGTGCAGCCGAGATAGGTAAACTGGTTGACCGTTTTGAGTTTTGTGTGCCCGATGGAGATGTGGAGGATCTGGTAGTCATGTTGGGGAGCTGGCTGATGGAGGACCTCAGTTTTCTTCAGGCTGACTTCCAGGCCAAACATTTTGGCAGTTTCCGCAAAACAGGACGTCAAGCGCTGAAGAGCTGGCTCTGAATGGGCAACTAAAGCAGCATCATCTGCAAAGAGTAGTTCACGGACAAGTTTCTCTTGTGTCTTGGTGTGAGCTTGCAGGCGCCTCAGATTGAAGAGACTGCCATCCATGCGGTACCGGATGTAAACAGCGTCTTCATTGTTGAGATCTTTCATGGCTTGGTTCAGCATTATGCTGAAGAAGATTGAAAAGAGGGTTGGTGTGAGAACACAGCCTTGCTTCACGCCATTGTTAATGGAGAAGGGTTCAGAGAGCTCATTGCTGTATCTGACCCGACCTTGTTGGTTTTCGTGCAGTTGGATAATCATGTTGAGGAACTTTGGGAGGCATCCGATGCGCTCTAGTATTTGCCAAAGCCCTTTCCTGCTCACGGTGTCGAAGGCTTTGGTGAGGTCAACAAAGGTGATGTGGAGTCCTTTGTTTTGTTCTCTGCACTTTTCTCGGAGCTGTCTGAGGGCAAAGACCACGTCAGTAGTTCCTCTGTTTGCGTGAAAGCTGCACTGTGATTCTGGGAGAATATTCTCGGCGACACTAGGTATTATTCTATTTAGGAGAATCCTAGCGAAGATTTTGCCTGCAATGGAGAGCAGTGTGATACCCCTGTAGTTTGAGCAGTCTGATTTCTCGCCTTTGTTTTTGTACAGGGTGATGATGGTGGCATCACGAAGGTCCTGAGGCAGTTTTCCTTGGTCCCAACAAAGCTTGAAAAACTCATGCAGTTTGACATGCAGAGTTTCGCCACCAGCCTTCCAGACCTCTGGGGGGTATTCCATCCATACCTGCTGCTTTGCCACTTTTCAGTTGTTTGATTGCCTTATATGTCTCATCCTGGGTGAGGACCTCATCCAGCTCTAGCCTTAGGGGCTTTTGAGGGAGCTGGAGCAGGGCGGAATCTTGGACTGAGCGGTTGGCACTGAAAAGAGATTGGAAGTGTTCTGACCATCGGTTGAGGATGGAGATCTTGTCGCTGAGGAGGACTTTGCCGTCTACACCACTCCTAAAACACATCTCTGATAATTCAGCTTTATAACCATATAACCATTTACGGATATTGGTTTAATTTCTGCTGAGTGAGGTACCAATGATGGAGAAAATTATAATGGACCAATCTATACCTGGCATTGATAGTAGCCATCAAACTTCCCTGACATCGGTCTGACCAGAGCTGCTCGTCAGTTGTTGTGTCTAATTCTGACTTCCATCTTTCTCTAGACTTATGCAAATCTGGCTTTTGACTCTCACACGTTAATAAAAAGTGCATTCTAGAAATAAACATATACATTTCCTTCATGGAGTAGTTTCTCCCTTTCTGTGAGCCCCAGTAGAGTCATTTCAGGGCCCAAATTGGCCCTAAGGAAGGCTCGTAACTGAAGGTAACAAAAATTGTCTTATTGGATGAGTCATATTTCTTCTTCAGCTGTTCAAATAACAAGTCTTTTTTCATAACAATCCTCCAAAAGTTGCATCCCCTTATGATACCAGGCTTCTAAAATTTTATTGTTCAGTCATGGGTTTACGTTTATTTTGTCTTAAAGGTATCTTGAATTACAATCCTCCTTTCAATCCAAAGCCTCCACAGATCTCACCCCATATTTTAACCAAGTGTTTTAAAATGGGGTTATCTGTCCTGTGGGCTATAATTCTGGAATTCCATTTATATGTGAAATCATTATACACTTTTACTGAGGGGGGGGGGAATGATATTGACCCTCTCAAAAAAATGATTAAATGAATCTCATTTGGGCCATCAAATAATATATTTTTTTTTAAACTAAGCAACCAGATGCTTCCTAACCTATAATTCCATGTTAACTTTTCCATGGATATTCTAGGTACTTTACAGTTCCAAATAAATTGCCCAACATGCTTATTAAGGTGCTTTAAAAAGTTTTGAGGTAGAGGAATGGGCAAGGACTGGAAAAGACACTGCAATCATGGCAATATATTCACCTTTACATAGTTCACCCTGCCAATCAAAGTGATGGGCAGGTTCACCCACCTATTCCAGTCTTGTTCAATTTTACATAGTGGGAGGTAACTGAGTTTGTAGAAATTCTGGAGATCCTCATCCACCATTATTCCAAGATATCTGATGCCACCTGAGGGCCATTTGAATGGACTTGTTCGCTGATACTCAGTGTGATCAAAATTTGTCAATGGGACGATTTCACTTTTTCCCAGTTCAACTTGTATCCTGAAAATTCACCGTAAGCTTTAAATAGAATCTGTAATTTAGTAAGGGGATTGATCGGATCTGTTAAATATAGGATTACATCGTCTGCCATAAGATCAATTTTGTGGCTTGTCTGACCCACCATAAAACCCTTCATCTCCGGGTCTTGTCTAATTGCCTCTGCTAAGGGCTCAATAGCCAAATCAAAAAGTTACAGTAAACTTTCTTAAATTATGCCAGAATGTTAACAATATCTCCTTATAGAAAAAATATAAATCCACCAAAATGATCTCGATCTCACTCAATGAGTATAGCACAAATTGTACTTGTGCCATACAGACAGCTCATTGAGCTGCAGGGAGTAAAAATGACATTAATTTGTCTGGTCATATAGTTTATTGTTTTATAATAAATCAGATCTATTATAAAAGCTGGCTTGTACTATACCATAAATCATGGCTGGGAGTATATTTTAAGACAGCACATTGCAGATGTTGGCATAAAAATGCAGCTCCTCTTACATCTGGTACTGCAAGAAGCTGTTGCAATTATTTTAAAAATAACAATGTGCATTTAAAGCTCTCGCAGAATGTCCCAAGAAGCCTTATATCAATTAAATACCTTTAACATGCAATATTTATGAATTAGGAAATGTAATGGTCAGTTTGAGCAGGGGAGCTCCTCTAACAACTACATGCTAATAACTAAAAAAATCTGTTGGCTGTAGGATGAACATTGGCCAGATTCATTGACTTCAAAATAGTGTCATGTATAACCTCACATTCATCTGAAAAATCTTACCTGAAAGATTACTCCTGTTCATAGGGAAGGACTCTACAGGTGCTGAACTTTTTTGTCAGCCCAAGAGAGAATTCATGTGTGGTTTCAGAGCAGGAAGCCACATTGTGGTTTGGTGTGTGAGACTTATTGGTGTTTGCAAAAACACATTCAAACCAGCTTTAATTTCAAATCTAATCCACAATAATTTATACTTTGAAATGAGATTTACCAGGATGCTGGCTGAACTAGAGGGTGCAAACTATAACAAGAGGCAGGACAATCTTAGGCTTATTTCTTTGGAGTGTGAGAGAAGTGAATGAAATCACTAAAGCCATAGATTGGGAAAAACAGTCAGAATCATTCCCCCCCCCCCCCCCCACCCACCCACAGTAAAAATGTCAAATATTAGGGGACATGCATTTTACCTTTAAAATGAGGTGGAGGAGGGGGGTATAAAAGTTTAAATTGGATTTTCAGTGTAAGTTTTGTTTACACAAAGAGGCAGATGACTGAAGTGAGCTTCTAGGATTAGTGACAGAACCACAACATGATGGGAGTATTCAAGAGAGTAGTGAAGAGATTTGGTTTAATTTGGCATTATGTCCAGCACAGACACTGTGGGCCAAATCGCCTGTTCCCATGCTGCACGCTTCAATCCTCTATTGTTTCCTTATATAATCTAATTGGTATTAGACAATAGTCACCTGATCTCAAAATCCTCCACTGGTTCCATGCATCTAAAACACAGTCAAGAACTCTGTGCATAACGTGCTAACAATGGGATCTTAGATCTTGCTGGAAACAATTGATGTGGAATTCTGCAGAGTCAGGCCCCAGGTGGGGCTCTCTCGAGGCAGACTTGCCCAATATAAATTGTGTCAAAGCCACTAAAAATGGAATCTCCATCTAGTTTGCTTTAATATAGTACAGTCATTTTCTGTTGAGATTCACACAGATGTGCACTAATTAAAATCCTAAAGCAAAGTTCACTATGTCAGTCAACAAAATATAAATATAGCAGATGAGGTGAATTTTGAGAGAACAAGGGATACTCAGCAAGTTATAACGCTTACAGCCACATTTTTACTTTTTGTTCTTTGCTTTGAGTCAACAGCAATTGCAGCAATTTTGATATAATTTTATGAACATGGATATAGAAAAATGAGCATTAACTCAATGTAATAGAGAGAGATAGAGAGAGAGAGAGAGATAGAGAGAGATAGAGAGAGATAGAGAGAGATAGAGAGAGATAGAGAGAGATAGAGAGAGAGAGAGAGAGAGAGAGAGAGAGAGAGAGAGAGAGAGAGAGAGAGAGAGAGATAGAGAGATAGAGAGATAGAGAGATAGAGAGATAGAGAGATAGAGAGATAGATATATAAATAAATATACAAATAGATACAGATATATAAATACATAAATTTATATATATATATATAAATATATATATATAAATATATATATATAAAAATATATATATATAAATATATATATATAAATATATATATATAAATATATATATATATAAATATATATATATAAATATATATATATATAAATATATAGATATATAAATAGATAGATATATATAGATATATATAAATAGATATATATAAATAGATATATATAAATAGATATATATAAATAGATATATATAAATAGATATATATAAATAGATATATATAAATAGATATATATAAATAGATATATATAAATAGATATATATAAATAGATATATATAAATAGATATATATAAATAGATATATATAAATAGATATATATAAATAGATATAAATATATATAAATATCTATAAATATCTATAAATATCTATAAATATCTATAAATATCTATAAATATCTATAAATATCTATAAATAGATATATATATCTATAAATAGATATCTATATATCTATAAATAGATATCTATAAATATATAGATATATATATCTATAAATAGATATCTATAAATATATAGATATATATATCTATAAATAGATATCTATAAATATATAGATATATATATCTATAAATAGATATCTATAAATATATAGATATATATATCTATAAATAGATATCTATAAGTTGGATAATCATGTTGAGGAACTTTGGGGGACATCCGATGCGCTCTAGTATTTGCCAAAGCCCTTTCCTGCTCACGGTGTCGAAGGCTTTGGTGAGGTCAACAAAGGTGATGTAGAGTCCTTTGTTTTGTTCTCTACACTTTTCTTGGAGATGTCTGAGGGCAAAGACCACGTCAGTGGTTCCTCTGTTAGCGCGAAAGCCGCACTGTGATTCTGGGAGAATATTCTCAGCGACACTAGGTATTATTCTATTTAGTAGAATCCTAGCGAAGATTTTGCCTGCAATGGAGAGCAACGTGATTCCCCTGTAGTTTGAGCAGTCTGATTTCTCGCCTTTGTTTTTGTACAGGGTGATGATGGTGGCATCACGAAGATCCTGAGGCAGTTTACCTTGGTCCCAACAAAGCTTGAAAAACTCATGCAGTTTGGCATGCAGAGTTTTGCCGCCAGCCTTCCAGACTTCTGGGGGGATTCCATCCATACCTGCTGCTTTGCCACTTTTCAGTTGTTCGATTGCCTTATATGTCTCATCCAGGGTGGGAATCTCATCCAGCTCTAGCCTTAGGGGCTGTTGAGGGAGCTGGAGCAGGGCGGAATCTTGGACTGAGCGGTTGGTACTGAAAAGAGATTGGAAGTGTTCTGACCATCGGTTGAGGATGGAGATCTTGTCGCTGAGGAGGACTTTGCCGTCTGAGCTGCGCAGCGGGCTTTGGACTTGGGGTGAGGGGCCGTAGACAGCCTTTAGAGCCTCGTAGAAACCCCTGAAGTCGCCAATGTCCGCGCTGAGCTGTGTTCGTTTGGCGAGGCTAGTCCACCACTCATTTTGGATCTCCCAGAGTTTGCGCTGAAGATGGCTGCATGCGCGACGGAAGGCTTGTTTCTTCTCTGGACAGGACGGCTTTGTAAGGTGAGCCTGGTGGGCAGCTCGCTTCTTTGCCAGCAGCTCCTGGATTTCCTGGCTGTTTTCGTCAAACCAGTCCTTGTTTTTCCTGGAGGAGAAGCCCAGTACCTCTTCAGTGGATTGCAGTATGGTAGTCTTCAACTGATCCCAGAGGGTTTCAGGGGACGGGTCCGTGAGGCGGGTTGCAACGTCGAGCTTTGCTTTGAGGTTTGCCTGGAAGTTTCCTCTCACTTCGTCTGACTGCAGTTTTCCAACATTGAACCTCTTTCTGGGGGCTTTATTGTTCCTGGGCTTTGGCTTGAAGTGAAGGTTGAGCTTGCAGCGAACCAGCCGGTGGTCAGTGTGGCATTCCGCGCTAGGCATGACCCTGGTGTGGAGCATGATTATCCAACTGCACGAAAACCAACAAGGTCGAGTCAGATACAGCAATGAGCTCTCTGAACCCTTCTCCATTAACAATGGCGTGAAGCAAGGCTGTGTTCTCGCACCAACCCTCTTTTCAATCTTCTTCAGCATGATGCTGAACCAAGCCATGAAAGACCCCAACAATGAAGACGCTGTTTACATCCGGTACCGCACGGATGGCAGTCTCTTCAATCTGAGGCGCCTGCAAGCTCACACCAAGACACAAGAGAAACTTGTCCGTGAACTACTCTTTGCAGATGATGCCGCTTTAGTTGCCCATTCAGAGCCAGCTCTTCAGCGCTTGACGTCCTGCTTTGCGGAAACTGCCAAAATGTTTGGCCTGGAAGTCAGCCTGAAGAAAACTGAGGTCCTCCATCAGCCAGCTCCCCACCATGACTACCAGCCCCCCCACATCTCCATCGGGCACACAAAACTCAAAACGGTCAACCAGTTTACCTATCTCGGCTGCACCATTTCATCAGATGCAAGGATCGACAATGAGATAGACAACAGACTCGCCAAGGCAAATAGCGCCTTTGGAAGACTACACAAAAGAGTCTGGAAAAACAACCAACTGAAAAACCTCACAAAGATAAGCGTATACAGAGCCGTTGTCATACCCACACTCCTGTTCGGCTCCGAATCATGGGTCCTCTACCGGCACCACCTACGGCTCCTAGAACGCTTCCACCAGCGTTGTCTCCGCTCCATCCTCAACATCCATTGGAGCGCTCACACCCCTAACGTCGAGGTACTCGAGATGGCAGAGGTCGACAGCATCGAGTCCACGCTGCTGAAGATCCAGCTGCGCTGGATGGGTCACGTCTCCAGAATGGAGGACCATCGCCTTCCCAAGATCGTATTATATGGCGAGCTCTCCACTGGCCACCGTGACAGAGGTGCACCAAAGAAAAGGTACAAGGACTGCCTAAAGAAATCTCTTGGTGCCTGCCACATTGACCACCGCCAGTGGGCTGATAACGCCTCAAACCGTGCATCTTGGCGCCTCACAGTTTGGCGGGCAGCAGCCTCCTTTGAAGAAGACCGCAGAGCCCACCTCACTGACAAAAGGCAAAGGAGGAAAAACCCAACACCCAACCCCAACCAACCAATTTTCCCTTGCAACCGCTGCAATCGTGTCTGCCTGTCCCGCATCGGACTGGTCAACCACAAAACGAGCCTGCAGCTGACGTGGACTTTTTACCCCCTCCATAAATCTTCGTCCGCGAAGCCAAGCCAAAGAAAAGATATCTATAAATATATAGATATATATATCTATAAATAGATATCTATAAATATATAGATATATATATCTATAAATAGATATCTATAAATATATAGATATATATATATATATATATATATATATATATATAAAACACTTTTGCACAGAATGGAGGGTGACATCAGAATTTCTTTAAAAAAAAACAGCTGATTCTAATTCATTCCCTCCCAGCCAAATGCTGGAAGAGTTGCCAGGAGAGCAAACCCCTTTGGTTAGCAAGTAACTGATATCATCAACATATATCACAAGAAGAGTTAAGAATTGTCCACACATTACAATTTAACAGATTTACTGCAGATCATAAAAAGTAGTGTAAAGTAAAGCAAGTTAAGCTTCATTCACGACTTCCCAGACCGAGATTGAAATGATGCAGGAAACTGAGGGCGAGTGAAGCAGTGAGAAATGTGCATGGAGCAGTTCGTTACATCTTATAGTCTCAATGTAAAGCTTTGTATCTGGCTTCCAGGCATCTCTTATCATTTGAACAGCTGGAATGTACAATTATAATTGCAGCATGCCATTCATCATGAATCAAAAATTTCCAAAGCTTTGCAGAAGATGATAAATAAAGGGAGGATGAAATGCAGAGGATTCTTTCCTTCCAGGTATAGTGCACTTAGTGTGAGGTGCAGCCCAGGAGCACAGAGTTGCCCCAGCAACTGAGAACCACAGCCTTTGCTTGGAGGAGCTACAAACAATGGTGTGCCAGAATGGGAAACTGTTTGAAAAATGAGTCCCTGATTGAGCTTATTGAGTTAATGGTGGGGGGGGGGGGGGTAGCAGCTGTTTCTGAACCTGGTGGTACGTCTTGTGACACCTATACCTCTTTCCTGAGGTTAGCAGCAAGAACAGAGGGTATGTTGGGTGGTGTGATGATTGCTGCTGCTCTCCGATGGCAGCGTTCCTTGTAGATATTCTCTATGGTGGGAAAGATTTTGCCTGTGATGACAATAGGCTGAAAAGGATTTTGAGGTGGCTTTAGTGGACTGGAGAATACCAAAATGTTTCATTAGTATATTAAAAACAAAAGATCATGAGAAAAAGAAAAGGTCCCTATAGGGATCAGGATAGGCATTTGGGTACAGAGCCATAGATGGGAAAATCTTAACAAAATAAGCAGACTTGGGGGAAGGGAGGGTGGGGAAGAGGGAGGTAGCCCAGGACATGCCTGCATCAGTAGTAAAGAGGAGTTAGCAGTCTTACATTGTATCAAAACAGATAAATCTCTGGGTTCAGAACATTGAGGGAAGGCAGGAAGGAAATTGTTGCATCCTTGACAGATAGGACTAGTTCCACAGGACTTGAGGATGGCAAATGTGAACCTGTGAGTAGGATGTGGTAGCAGAACTGCTAGATAAGATTCTGAGAGAAAGTATCTCAATATTTGAATGGCCAGGGGAAAATTAGGGAGAGCCAGCAGGGATTTGTGTGTGGAAAATCATGTCACACAAACTTGATAGGTTTTTGAAAACTAGGTGAGTACACAAGCGCAAGGCAGCTGATGTTATAGCTATGGATTTTAGTAAAGTGTTTGATGAGGACCTACAAGTTAGGATGGTATAGAAGGTTAGGGTATATGGGATAGGAAACCAATGAGGCAACTAGAAAAAGAAATCAGCTAGCAATAGATGACAGAGCATAGTTGTTGAGGGTGGTTTTGCAGACTGAAGCCCATGACTAGTTGAGTGCCTTGGGTATTAGGACTCTTGCAAAGTGTTCCATTTGGGCAAATTGAACCAGGGCAGGTCTTAAGCTGTTAACAGTAGAGCACTAAAGAGTGTTATGGATCAGAAAGACTTCAGGGTGAAGGTACATAGCTCTTTAAAAATGGCAGCTCAAGTAGCCAGAGTAGTGAAGAGAGAGTTTGGGATGCTTACCTTCATCGGTTGGGACATTGAATACAAGAATATGGATATCATATTGAGGTTATACAAGATGTTAGGGAGGCCATACTTAAAATATTGAGTAGAGTTTTAGTCACCTAACAATAGGAAAGACATTATGAAGTTGGAAAGGGTATAGAAGAGGTTTAGAAAGGTTAAGAAGGATCTTATTGAGGACTATAAAATCATGAGTGGTATGGTTATGGTGAATAGTGACAGTATGTTTCCTGGAGTAGGAGAATCTAAGACAACAGGGCATAACTATACAATGAGGAGATGGGATTTAAAAGGAGGTTCAATTCTTCACTCAGATGATGGTGAGCAAATGGAATGAACTGACAGACTAAGTGGTGGATGCAGGTTCATTAGCTTCCTTTAAGTAATGCTTGGATAACTAAACTACATAAATGGGAGGGGCTTGGAGGGGTTTGGGCCAAATGTGGGCAGTGAGACTAAAGCAGGAGGGCATGTTGCTCAATATGAACTAACCGTACCTGTTCCCCTGTTGTAAGGCTCTGTGACAGCTCCCGGTTGAAAGTTACAATTAAAAGTATCTGAACTGCACCCATGGCAGCACACTCCAGAACCTGACCACTTACTTCAGAATAAAACCTTTTCTTACATTGCATTTGTTTTATTTTATTGCTGCATTTTACCTCCCTCCTCAGTCAGTAATGCCTGGTTATTAACCTTTTAGCCAGTTGTATCTATCTATCCTCTCTATATCCCTCTCTATTTTAGATAACTACCAGATTCTTTTGTGACCTCCTCCATTCTAAGGTCTCTCATCCCTAGAATCAATTTAATAAACATCTTCTGTACCCTCATATCTTTGCTAAAATGTGACACACAGAATTGGACCTATAGCTCCAAATGTGGTCAAATCAATTTCTATGCAGGTAGAAGCATATTCTAATGCCCTTGCTTCAGTGAATATTTATAAATTCCAGGACCCCATATGAAAGGATACCCTTTTCACATTTCCTCTCCCCTTTCACCAAACTATACTCAAAGTTCCCAGGTCCATCTGCTCTTTCAGAATTTCTTCACCTCGACTGCATCATCTCTTCTCACCCAAATAGAACTCTTCACATTTCGCAGCATTAAATTTAATCTCTCCACTATTGGCTCATTTCACAGACCTGTCCATACTTCTTCTATTACTTATCTCCCCAAAGTTTTTTTTACATCTAATGATTGGCACTGAAAAGGGATTGGAAGTGTTCTGACCATCGATGGAGGATGGAGATCTTGTCGCTGAGGAGGACTTCGCCGTCTGAGCTGCGCAGAGGGTGAGGGGCCGTACACAGCCTTTAGTGTCTCATAAAAACCCCTGAAGTCGCCAATGTCGGCGCTAAGCTGGGTTTGTTTGGCGAGGCTAGCCAACCACTCATTTTGGATCTCCCGGAGTTTGCGCTGAAGGTGGCTGCATGCGAGATGGAAGGCTCGTTTTTTCTCTGGCCAGGAAGGCTTTGCAAGGTGAGCCTGGTAGGCAGATCGCTTCTTTGCCAGCAGCTCCTGGATTTCCTGGTTGTTTTCGTCAAACCAGTCCTTGTTTTTCCTGGAGGAGAAGCCCAGTACCTCTTCAGTGGATTGCAGTATGGCCGTTTTCAGTTGATCCCAGAGGGTTTCAGGAGACGTGTCCGTGAGGCAATTTGCATCCTCGAGCTTTGCCTGGAAGTTTCCTCTCACTACGTCTGACTGCAAGTTTCCAACATTGAACCTCTTTCTGGGGGCTCCACTATTCTTGAACTTTGGCTTGAAGTGAAGGTTGAGCTTGCAGCGAACAAGCCGGTGGTCAGTGTGGCATTCCGCGCTGGGCATGACCCTGGTGTGGAGCACATCTTGTTTGTCTCTTCCTCTCACCAGAATGTAGTCCAGGAGGTGCCAGAGTTTGGATCGGAGATGCATCCAGGTAGTCTTAATCTAATGGTACAGCACAGTAAAAGGCATTTTTGGGCCATGCCATCCAAATACACCAATGTGACCAATTAACCTATTAATCCATACATCTTTGGAATTTGGGAGGAAATTGAAGCCCATGGAGGAAACCATGCAGGCATGGGGAGAACATACAAACTCCTTGCAGACATGTCGGATTTGAGTCCTGGTCACTGTAGTAGCAATGTGCTAAACAGAATAGCCACTACACTTAATGTGCCACCCCGATGTTCATGCCCCTTAAAAATTTGAAACAAAGTCAAAGCCAAGTTGTTTATGTCTTAAGAAAAGCAATAGTCTCTGTACTAACTACTGGTGAACACTTCCCTGCATCAATTCATCAAGAAAGTTCATTAATAAGATGAAAAATAGAAAGGTAATTAATAAGAAAAATGGCAAATGAGCACACTTAGCATAGCCAGAGCAACTAGTACAGATGGCCATGTTGTGTGGCCCCTAACTCATTCCAATTAGGATTTAGGTATGATGTAACACCCATTACTGTTATTCACATTTATGGCAAAACCTACTGAAAACACGAAGTTAAGTTATGAAAAGAACATCTCTTTGATTGGCAAAAGAGGTTAATGGTCAATGCCTACAATATAAAACAATACATAAACTGAAGAGATAAATAAATGGTTTAGTAGATCAGTTGAAATTTCAGAGACCATTTGATAAGAATAGTGGCCATTATTACCACCAACAGAAAAGGACAGGACACAATACTCAAACACTCGTAAGCTGGTGGAGGAAGGGAAGGAATAAAGGATTCAAATCTAAACCTTTGAAAATGAGTTACCTTTGCACAGTTTCCACATTACAGAAACATACCACTCTAACTCTGAGGTCCCATTCAGTCCTCTTTCCTCCTCTAAATTCATCAGTGTAACCCTCAGTTCTCTTCTCCCTTGTGTGCTTTCCTGTCTCCCTTAAATATATGGATACACTCTACCACTCCGTTTTAAGCATGTATACTCTTGTTAAAAAAAGACCCAAGTTGGAAAAAAACCTGGATTCATTCCAGACAACAAGCGCTGTCTATTTAAACACAAATTGTTGCAAGTGTCCCACTCATTCATCAATCATCCCCTCATGACAGAATGGAAAAATATGCCACAATCTTCCCAAATCTCAAGAAAACATAGGCTTTAATTGCATCAGTCATGTGAGTCAGGTTGCAGCTCATACTGCAAACTTTTATTTTTTGTTTTAGGATGTTGTGCATGTTGAGAAGTATGGAATTGTACAGAACGTTGTTAATGCAAGTTATAAATATTCTGTTCTCAATGTGACAGTAAAGAAAGGGAACAGCGACACAACTATAAACGACAAATTAGAGAATGAAATGATAAAGCACAAGGTATGATTGTTTTTTAATTGATATTTTGATCCATTCCATTCATGTCACAGCAGAGATGCCAACGCTGCCATTCTATTACCAAAAAAGGAAATGTATGTCAAGTGGTCCACTTGGGACAGATATTACCCATCAACTCTATGATCTTGTGTCACTTTCACTGTCAGACATCAGAAAATCAGTGCAAAAGAGACACTCGTCACTGAAACGTATTGCTGGGAAGATGCTACTGTTTTAATTTTTTTCTTGCGATGTTTTATAAAGATTAAATTAAAAGCAGTTTACAAAACATTCAATTTACAAGACCTATTCAGTCAGTGGAATTTTTCTCTCAGTATTCCTCACAGTACATCTTTAAGAGGTGAATTTGAATAATGTTATGAATTTTTCTGTTTGCTTCTTTATTGCATTCATTGTCAATGATGTTGGAAATGATCTGGCAACTCAGAAAGGCACAAGTTACTAAAATAATTCTTTAAGATAGTTAAGCATAAAATTATTTGCTATTAATCACATCACATTTAGTCACTCAAAAGAGATTGGCTTATTTCAATACTCAATCATCAGTCTACCCATTCCTATTGTGACAAAGGTGCTAACCTACTCTTGAAAGGTTAATGGCTCATGGGGATACTTTATTGAAAACTCTTCCAGTTTTAATCTTCTTGGCTGAGTTTCATGGAAACCCAACTTCTAAAGAAAGGCAAACCTCAGCAAAACCAAGTACCTTCCCAACAATTAATCCTGCATCCATAATTGGAACATCAAAAATATCCATATGGAATTGGGATTTCCATGATTTTTCCATTACTGTTAACTACAGACACCTCCCCCCACTTCTCCTCCAACAATCTCACCATTGCACATGGGCTGATTGGCCTCCTTGCAGCCATCAATGGTCAAAACATGCACCACCTACACTGCCATTGTTTTACTAAAGCTTCACTACAAGCACGTCTCAAACTTCACCCCTCTGGAACATTCAGCAGTACAGCATAGGAAAAAGACCTTTGGCCCATAATTCATGTGCTGACCAAGATACCAACCTGTGTACATAATTGATATCCTTCATCCCCTGCTGCTTCCATGCCTGCCTAAACACATCTTGCGTGTTACTGTTGTATCTGGTTCCACAATTTCCCCCGGTAGCACAATTCATGCGCCTACCATTGTGCGTCAAAAAAAAAACACCTCATAAATCTGCCCTCCTCACCTTAAAGCTAGTTCAGCACAGTCTAGATAGGCCAAAGGTCATGTTTCTCTGCTGTAGTATTCTATTGCTATATGAAAGATATAACTTTACATTTACTCTCAAGAATAAGCTCAGCAAGCATGTGGAAAGACCACCACCTGTAGGTTCCCCTCCAAGTTGCAGATTTGGAAATGTATCACTGATTCCTCATCATTCAGTTTAAATTCTGGAATTCCCTTCTGACAACACTGCAGGAGTACTATCACTGGAACATGAAACATGCCCCCCAACCTATGATATCTGTGCTGAACATGATGCCAAATTAAACTAAATCCTTGCTTCTTGCATAAGAGACATTTTCCAATATTCCCTGCATATCCATGTGTCTGTCTATCAAGAAACTTCTTAAATGGTCTGGTAGTATTTGTTTCCATCACTACTGTTGGCAGCCTGTTCCAGCCACCCACTGCCATCTGTAAAAAAAAATTGCCCCATTCATCTGCCTTAAATATTCTCCTTGTGTGACTATTTTTACCCTGGGACAAAAGATACTAACTATCATTTCATAATGTTCAGACTCCATTCTTCAGAAAAAAAAAACTTTTAAGTTCTTCCAGCCTCTCCCTCATAGATCATTCTCTCTAATCCAGGCAGCAACTCTTCTGTACCCTTTCTAAAGCCTTGATATCTTTCCTATAATGGGCATACTAGAATTGCACACAATACTCCAACTGCAGCCTAACCAAAGTTTTACATAGTTGAAACATAACTGCCATCATATATGAAGCAAAAGAGAGCCTCTTTAGAGTCACAGAGTGTCTCTGGATACACCTCCAGCATTTTCTCTCTGTCACCACACAATTTGGTCCAGGTCCAGGTTACAATGTGGAAGCCTTCAGTGCTCAAAGCCCTTTAGGAGTCCTTCTTGCCCTCAGCACCCTCTCAAATCCCAATTCTGATACCTGGTTCCCAGGAACCATCCTCCAGCAATCCACAGCTTGTGTGAGCACTTCAGCCACTGAGCACCTTGCTGGTCTGCTGCTCTAATCACTGTAGTAATGTGAGCTGTTTTTAAAGTGAGGCTGGGAGGCATTTACTTCCTGTCTGTCTTCTTTACTTCCTGTGTGCCTTGTATATAGCTCGGAGGTCATGGTGTGTTGTGGTTTTGCTGCTCTAGCAAAAAAATGGTTATTTTTAAGCTTAAATTGCTGACTGGCTCTTTCTCAAAGTAGAAGTTACCGCATTTTTGGTGAGAAGGTGAACTGGTTTTGTGGAATTGTTGACCTGTTTTGAACTGGAGCTGTGTGTTTGGATGGCTCTGTTTGGGATTATTGGTGAATTCATGGAAGGAAATGAGGATTGGCTGGAGTATGAAGAAAGGTTGGGGCACTTTTTCTGTGCTGATGGACTTATGGAGAAGGCTAAGAAGAGGTCTATTGTCCTTGAGTGTTGGGGGTGGGGGGGGTGGTGCAAAAAAACTTGCAAGTTGATAAGGATCTTGGGCACTCTGTGGAAAACAGATGAAATTCCATTTGATGAACTAGTCAAACTCATGGGGAACTACAACAATCTGAAACCTGTGACAGTCCAATTTTAAGTTTTACAGCTTTCTCAGGAAGTCAGTACAGTCTACGGCCAATTTTGTGGCTGAGCTGTGGCAGGTATTGGAGTATTGTGATTTTTGAGGCACTTTTGGATGATATGCTCTGTGATAGATTGATATGTGGCAATAATAATTATGCCATAAAATGCTGCTTGTTGGGGGAAACCCCACTGCTGACTTTCAAGAAAGCCCTAGAGATTGCCCAAGGCATGGAGATGGCTGCTAATTATGCCAAGGATATCTAAAAAGGCCATGGGGTATGTGGTAGTGGGAGACACTATGCAAATGAGTGCAAATTCAAAGTTGGATACCCTGCTGCAGGGGGTTCCACAGGTAGTGGTATATTTGGATGATAATTTGATCACTGAGGTGGAACATCTGGCTAACTTGTTGAAGAGGCTCTCAGATGCAGGGCTGTGATTGAAATGTGGCAAATGTGTGTTCCTGGTACTGAGTGTGACCTATCTGGGACACAAGATCACAGCTGAAGGGCTCTGCCCAGTGGAGAACCAAGTGAGAGCTGTCACGGAGGCCCCAAGCCCAAAGGGTGTCATGGAACTTAGATCATTTTTAGGCATGTTCAATTAATGTGGCAAGTTTCTTCATGACCTCTCATGGGTCATGGCCCCACCGTACAAACTATTGCACAATAGCACCAAGTGGCAGTGAAGAGAAAATGAAGCTTTCAAAGATGTGATGAAACTCCTCCACTCAGTGTAGCTGCTGGTTCATTATGGCCCAGATAAAGAGTTCACCCTTTCATGTAATGCCTCGCCCTATGGAGTAGGGGCAGTTCTCTCACATGTAATGGAGGACCATTCAGAGAAGCCTATTGGTTTTGCTTCATGTACCCTAATGGCTGCTGAGAAGGGATATTCACAACTAGACAAAAGAAGATCTGGCTATTGTATTTGCAGCCAAACGTTTTCATCAGTACCTCTTTGGACATGCATTCACAATTTATACAGATCATAAACCACTGATGAGCCTGTTCAGTGAGACTAGATTCATCCCACTGCTAACCTCAGCATGTTGGACTCTCACATTGTCAGCCTTCCAGTACACTACTGTGTACAGAGCAGGTGGGGATAATGCAAATACCGATGTGCTGAGTCATCTACCTTTACCAGAGACACCAGATACTATATGTGTCAGTCAGAGTTTATTTGTCATTTTTAAAACTGTAAAGCAGCAATAAAAATGAGATTGTGTTTCTCCAGGATAAGGTTTTTCTTAATAACCTAATACTATGCATAAGACCAAACATAGGAGCAGGCAAAATGGCATCGTAGCAAGAGGCCGCTGTGAGCAACTGCTGCGCAGCCATCATGAACCACAGCCACTATCTTGTCCCACCCTCCCATTTACAATTTTAACCCTTACAAATTAACAGCATAACATTACTTTAGACTTTAAATAAACTACTTCAACAGAATGTACAAAAGTAATAGTGAACAGAACATGTTTATAGTCCAAGACCAGTCTGTGGGTGCAGTAAGACAGGATAACAATGTCCATATCAGCATAAAGTGACTGCTGGCTCAGCATTAGCCGTTTCCCCCATCCAGAGGCTCCTGCAGCCTTTCACCACACTGCTATCTGAGATTTCCGACCACTACTGGCCCACAGATAATACAGAAAGCCCTCCAGACTATTTTTCAGTGCCTTGGCTCTGACACCGACCCCCACTATGTCCCGCACTCATGACCGACACACCCTCCTTGGGTGCCAAAGCCAGCATGCAGTCCACCACTCCAGACCCTCAGACTACCTCCAGACAGTGTTTTAAATGGAAAGGCTCTCAGAAATACCTATCAAGGCGATTCAGATAAAGCAGTGGACAGGGACACATCTGTCTCAAGTTAAGACTTTCCTTTTACAAGGATGGCCCAGTATTGTGGAAGGAGAGGAACTGAAGCTAGATGCCAAATGTAAGACAGAATTCAGTCTGCAGGATTGTAGCATTTTCTGGGGAGAAAGGATCATTGTGCACCCCCAGGACATTCAAATATTGTAGAGAAAGTTCATGAGACTCATCCAGGGGTGTCTCAAATGAAAAGCCTTGCAAGATCCTATGTCTGGTGGCCAAAAATGGATCAGGATTTGGAGAACAAGGTAAAATCATGCACGCAGTGTCAGATCAATCAGAAAATGTCACCAGCAGCTCCTTTGTATCCTTGGGAGTGGACAGACTGCCGCTGGTCTAGGCCACATTTGGACTTTTCTGGCCCTTTTACGGGACAGATATATCTAGTAATGGTGGATGCACATTCCAAATAGATGGAAGCTCACATCATGGGCAACATTACAGCTCATTCACCATAGACAAACTCAGGCAAGTGTTTGCGGTCCAGGGGTTGCCTGACACTCTGGTCGCTGGAAATGGCCCGACATTAACTAATGAGCTGTTCAGTGAGTTCATGCAGCAGAATGGGATTCGTCACATTCGGGTGGCCCCTTTCCACCCAGCCTCAAATGCTTTGGCTGAGTGGGCTATTCAGACAGTGAAGGAATGCCTAAAGAGGATGACAGGGGACTCTCTTAGCATCAGGTTTTCATGCTTCGTGTTTAAATACCACCTTGTTCTGTAAACTATGACTGCACGCATTCCAGTGGAGATGTTGATAGGGTATAGGCCCAAATCAAGATTGGACCTGCTGCTCCTGGACATAAAGGCAAGAGTGGAGAGGAATCAGGAAAAGCAGAAGGAGGGACATGATCAACATGTTTGAGAAAGACAGTTAAAACCAGGTGACAATGTCTATTTGAGAAAAAATCAGCAATGGCTACTAGGGATTATTCTTAAGCAGAGTGGGCCTGTCTCCTACATTTTTAAGCTGACTGAAAGATGTGTTTTCCACAGACATCAGGACCATGTGCACTTGTATCATACATATTAAAAGGCAGATAGTTCCATGGAGTTTACAATGGTGAGACAAGCTACTGTGGAAGTCTGTTCCCCAGTGACTTTGCCGGAGAGAGAGAGAGACACTGGCAGAAATGCCTAGACTCCCTGAAGTGGATGTGCATTTCCACACGGACACACAGAACCCTCTTATGCCGCCAACAACAGATCCGCCTAAAACACCTTCATCAGCGGTGCCTGCTGGGTCATCAGTGGCACTTGCAAACCTCCTGACAGACTAAGTTTTTGATTGGACAGTTTTTTTTAGTAGACTGAATGTGGAATCTGCCATGTTTTTGGATGTTTTTATATTATTAATGTGTTGCTGAGATGTTATTTGAAGTTTTAGGAGTATGCAAGCTAATATCATCATTGCTCTTTATATTTTGGCCATGCTTGATTCTAAGGGGGGAGAACTGTTATAATGTGAACTGTTTTTAAAGTGAGGCTGGGAGGGGTTTTCTTCCTGTCTGTCTTTTCTTCCAGCTTGCCTTGTATATAGCTTGGAGGCCATGCTGTGTGCAGTGGAGAAACAACAGAGGAAGAAGACAAGGTGTGTGTGTGTGTGTGGTTTTGCTGCTCTAGGTAAAGTTGTTCTTTCGAGCTTGAAGTCATCCAGTGGTTCATTTTCAAAGTAGATTTTACCACAGTCACCATCCTGTAGGATCATTTCCTATGCTTCTCCTTCTCAACAGGGGTGATTCTCCCCTTTTCTGGTGCCCCCTCGCTAATCCCTCATGGCCCTTGCCAGCACAGTCCTCGTCATCTTGGGCACAGATCCTGCACCTGCAGAATTTTAAATAAAAACACCATCAGCTCGTTTAACAGGTCATATATAGCCTGTACGGAGCTGTCAGAATTAGGACCAGGCGGATGAACCCTGTGGAGGAGCACTGTGTCTCTACTCCCCATTCTCCCATGCTCAATGGCAGACTTGTCCCATCTCAGCCACGCTCTTTACTTTTTCCTGCTGGTGAAAAGATTCAGGAGTGTAAGACCAGATTCAAAGAATTCTTTTACTGATATTATCAGACGCCTGATTAAATCTCACAAATAAAATTGTGTTGTCTTATCACTCTCTGCAACACTGCCCTTCCATACTGTATCTCTCTCGCTGTACAATGTGTGGGATGTCTAGCTGGACTACTTGCAAAGCTAACTTGCTCACTGAACTTCAGTAAATAAGATAATAAACATGAACTTGAACTCAGTAGGTTGAGCTACATCTGCTCTAGATCCCTGACAACAACTCACCCCCCTGCTCAGAAATCTTATAGTAAAGGTGACTTAGGTGTGAATTGGAGCCGACTTGTTAACTGTTGCACCCAGTTCAGAGAGGAAGTATTTACTGTGAAAAATGTTGGCAATGTGCAGAAGACAAATAGTGAAGTGATTTTTTTTTAAATAATTTTGAGTTTCTTTGTACTTGTGTTGGAGTTTTAACAGTTTGTGGCACGTCAAATGACTCAAAGACTTGTTGACTCAAACCAAGGCTTTTGTTATCAAAAGACTGGAGCGTAGTACATCGAGGTCAACCAGTCCAGACTGACCTGGGTCTGGTAAGGAGCAGCCCTTTATGACCTGTCAGTGGGTGTGGCTACATCTCTCAGCCAATCACTACTACTATATGTAAATATATACAAATCCATTCTATCATATTCACCCCTTCTTTAAGAACTGACCCAGGGTGAGTAAAATAAAAGGGGGATTAGCATGCAGTGTTCACTGGCTGTAGCGGTCGGGAGACCTGATTGTCTGACGTGATCACCGTGGTGCCGGGATCGGGGTAGCTGGCAGAGTATCATCTCCTTAGGCTGATCTGATCTGCTGCCATTATCATCTGCGAGGTGCTACCGGTCTCACTGTCCCAGCATGTAACCTAGAGGAGGACTGGGTGGAGGTTGGGGTTGGAACGTGACAATGTTAGACCCGGCTTGAGCCAGGTCCCTTACCGAGACAGTGTCCTCCCGCCCGTCTGGGTACTCGAAATAAGCATAGTGCAGGTTCACGTGTAACAGTGTTATCCGGTCGACTAGGGGGTCGTTTTTTGAGTACCGGACATGGTGTCTCAACAGGACAGGTCCAGCGACCGTCAGCCAAACTGGTGTGGTCATTCCCAACTCCGACCTCCGTGGGAACGAGAACATACGTTCATGCAGGGTAGCATTGGTGGAGGTGCATAACAGGGACCTGATGGATTGTAGGGCATTTTGGAGGATGTCCTGCTAGCAAGTGGTGGGGAAGCCTTTAGACCAGAGGGAAAGCGTGATCACTTTCCAGGCAGTGGCATTCTCCCTTTTGACCTGCTCGTTACCACGTGGGTGGTAGCTAGTGGTCCAGCTCGAAGCAATACCGCGCTCCAGAAGGTACTGCCTCAGCTCTGCACTCATAAACGAGGACCCCCAGTCATTGTGGATATAACTGGGGTACCCAAAAATGGCGAAGATGCTGTGCAATGCATTTATGACTGTAGAGGTGGTCATGTCCGGGCAGGGGATAGCGAACGGGGAGCAGGAGTACTCGTCAATCACTGTGAAGATGTAGGTATTACGGTTAGTCGACGGTAGGGGCCCCTTGAAGTCCACACTGAGTCGTTCAAAGGGCTGTGTGGCTTTAATGATGTGGGTCCTCTTGGGCCAGAAGAAGTTGGGCTTGCACTCAGTGCATACTGGGCAGACTCGGATCATGGAGCAGATCTCCTCGACTGTATAGGGCAGATTGCGGGCCTTCATAAAGTGGGCGAACCCGGTAACCCCCAGGAGACAGAACTCCTCATGGAGTCTCTGTAGCTTGTCCAGTTGTTACACTGGTGCATGTCCCACAGGAAATGGCATTGGGTAGGTCATTGAGTTTGCCAAGCCAGTACAGTATGTTGTAGTTGAAAGTGGAGGGTTTGATTCTCCACCTGGCCATCTTGTCTTTTTTGATCTTACCTCGCTGGTTGCTGCTGAACATAAATGAGACCGCATGGGCTGCTGCCCCCTGGTTGCTAGCATGTGCCTGGCATAGACCTTATTCACAGGCCGCTTGTAGAGTCCCCTCAGCATGTTCATGGCAGCCATGTAGGAGGTTGCATCCTGGATGTTCTCGTAGATCCTCATGGACACCATGGGCATCAGGAGTACCAGTTTTTCTGTGTCTTCCTCCTCGATGGGGTCTGATTGCTGCAGGTATGCCTCAATGCACCTCACCCAGTGCCTGAAGTCACTCTGGGCAGTAGCTGACTACAGGTTGATGCTGAGGTGTTCTGGTCTCAGCATTCGCTCCATCCGTTGAAATTTTTGCTAATAAAATTGTAGCACGTTGAATGAGTCAAAGACTTGTTGACTCAAACCAAGGCTTTTATTAGCAAAAGACTGGAACGTATTTGTAGAGCTCGTTGAAAGAATCAAAGACTTGTTGATCCAAACCAAGGCTTTTATTAGCAAAAGACAGGAGCTCTTCACAGGTGGCTGACCAGTCCGGAATGATCCGACCTGACTAGGGACACAACCCTTTAAAGCCCAGACAGTAGGCGTGGCTTAGCTCTTAGCCAATCGCTGTAAGTGCAGTCTAGATACTGTAACTATATACACTGGTGATAGATCTGTATTATCACAGTATTACATCAAGGTCGACCAGTTCAGACTGACCTGGGTCTGGTTAGGAGCAGCCCTTTATAACCTGCTGGTGCGTGTGGCTATAGCTCTCAGCCAATCACTACTACTATATGTAAATATATGCAAATATATACATTGGTGATAATATCCTGTACTATCACACAGTTATAAATGTGTTCTCTATTAAAGCCATCCTGTGATGTCAAAATCCTTTCCATTTAATGAACATGGGATGAAGATACTTTTTTTTCCTTTATTTTCCCCTGTGCTACAGTTTTAAATTTGTAATCAAACAATTCACATTTGATTAAAATGCATATTTCTGATTTTATTCAAGGTTATTTGTATGTATTTTGGTTTGATCACGTATAAATTACAGCACTTTTTAATACATAGTCCCATAATTTTAAGGCACCATAATGTTTGGAACATTTGGCTTCACTGGTGTTTGTGAACACTCAGGTAAGTTTAATTGCTTCATAGGTACAGGTATAAGTGAGTCGGTAGTTGCCAGTTTTCAACACGAGGACCAGTGTTATGAATAAAAGACAAGGAAGCCATTATGAGGCTGGAAAACAAGAATAAAACTGTAAACTCAAAAGGCATTAGTGCATTACATTAAAAGCTTTGAGATGCAAAGACAAATTTCTGGGCCTTCACCTAATTTTTCCAATAAATTTGTTCAACTCTTCTAAATGGTTCAATTGCATGAATAATTATCAGGCGATGGCTAAGGCCCAAGGGTGATCTGATGAGAATATTTCCTCTTAAATTTGATTATGAGAGATACTGTAAAAAGAAAAAGAACAAAACTGCAGGTAATTTTATGCCTTGTATGATTTTTGGAAATGAACACTTGGAAGAGATACAAAATTGGCTGCAATCAGCTGCTTAACGTCATGGCACCACAACAATAATGCTTCTTACATAAGATGTACAATTTTACTGATATATTGACAAGCTTAATTTGTTGTTCTTCTCACAGCAAAGATATATTTTGAGTTTTTATGAACTAGTAGTTCAGCAAATATGACAAACAACTTGTCATCTTGTATTTTGCAAACCACCAGGCTCCACTCACTGGCATTTCGGAGAGGAGTGACTGGGCCAGGGAGGAACAGCACTGAGGGAGAGGCAGAGCCAACTCTCAATTAACCAGCACCTGTCAAGTCTAGCACATGCTGGATATCCAATCTTTTTATCCATCCATTCTGTTCTTGAGTTGGGAGGCAGCAAATTTCTACAGAGTCAGGTATGGCCTCAATTCTCCACAGACCAAAGGTTGACTATAAAGCAATATACTTGAACAGAAGAGAATGTTAAATGGCATGACACAGAGAAATCTGTATTAAGTCACTTCATATTAAAAAGTCACAAAAAAATCATTAAAATGACAATGTTTTTCTTAATTTATTCAATGCCAGTAGTGTCAGGTGTCTGATATTAATCCTTAGACACTGTCAACAGATACAAGGTGCAACCCATTAAATAACCTATAATTACATTTGAATGTCTCATGCTTAACGTTAATCATTTTCTGACAAAGCTTGAAGTCTTCCAAGCTGAATTGCTGTAATGAACAAGTATACTTTGTCACTGTTCTCCTGACAACATGAACTTCTTTGAATAGTTAATTCACAGCCACTCCTGCTTCCTTTACACTCCAACTCAAATTAAATAAATTTTCTCTGCTGAGTTACAATAATTGTTGTGATTCTCAATGCAAAAGAATGTTGCTATTATGTCCCAGATAAGAATAATAAAGCTCACCGATAAACTCACCTGAAAACATAAGATATTAAACAGAAGATGCAGTTGATTGTTTTATCTCTTATGATAACAAATAGATTTATGTTCAATGATTTTTGAAGGCCTTCTTTTAAAATAATGTGAAATTTGAAGTAAGATATCTGATTAATAAAGTTAGATTCCAAATAATATGTAATAATTTATACTTATTGAATTAAGGAGTGAATTGTTAAAACCTGGGGTTTTACTGAATGATGTATTCACTTTTCATGGAGTTCCTGTAAAATAAAACTGAAATTCATAATTCCAAGCATGCCTCTAAAATTCAAATTGACTTCCAGTTGGCTCTGTTTTGAGGTCTTGCAATTTTTGGTTTAAGGTTAGGACACTGTTCACAGGCTTATACAAAATAGCAGTTCAAAGCATTCAAATTGACTTCCAGTTGGCTCTGTTTTGATGTCTTGCAATTTTTGGTTTAAGGTTAGGACACTGTTCACAGGCTCATACAAAATAGCAGTTCAAAGCGTTAACTAGTTTTGGACCATGAGCTGTAACACGGATTCATTTTTATCTGACAAAGTAATGGAGTACGAGGTTGAGTGACATTTTATCTCCAACGAAAAATCTAGTTTTTTAAAGCTTCCTTTTCAGATGTGAAAATATTTATTGCTTTGTCAGTCCTAGAGAGGGTGGGCAAGTGAGGCATGTCAATGCAGCCTCACTTAAATCAGCTGCATTGCAATCACAGAGATATGTACATGTTGAATCATGCAGTTTGGAAAATCATACCACTGGTAAACCTGCCGCTGTAGCCAGCCGCTACAAAGAAACACACACACACACACACACACACACACACACACACACAGTGTGGCAGGTTTTATACTGTTCAAGTTCCCGCCATTTTTGCTGATTGACTGAGTCATCCATATAAATAACAATAGCAGGCAGGAACATCCATTCATAGGAATGCCCTTCTTCCCCAGCCTGTTTCTGCTGAGTTAACTGAGCAGCTTGACCAATGCCATTTTAGGGCTGTTGATATGATGCTGCTCCAGCTTCTACCCCTGCCGGTTTGTTGCCCTTGGAATCCCTTTAGTGATCTCTGTCTGCGTCTGCTACCGCATGATATGCCAGCCCGATCTCCGCAATTGCGGGCCACCACACTGCCTACAGTATTCATTGTGCAGCCAGTCTGAACACACATTAATAATAGCGACCAACTTTTTCATCCACATTCCATATTCTCCTTTCTCTTGTGGTGGTCCTAACTCCAGAATTAACTTAATGCCATGTTTCCAATATCTTGTTCAGTTAAAATTGTGCACATTTTTATCATTATCCTTGGGAAGAAGCCCTGTGCAGAATCTAGCCAGAACTATTTGGAGGGTGATTTTAGTGATAAAATTGACCAATGTAGTATTCTCTAACTGCCTGATTTCTATTCAAAGATCAATGCTGGGTTTCTTTCTAATTACTTTAATGCAATGAGCCAAGGTCATGAATCAGCATATACAGTAGAATTATGATACTGCTGTAATAACAAATGTAGTGAAGTATTCTATACTGATCTACTATCGACATCAATGTACAGGATGTCAAGTTGATGTACACGCTGTGGAGTCTAGTGCAAGATTGACACCTCCAGGCTTGCATGCTGGGCTTGTATACATTACTGCTTTTTTCACATGGACAGGAAGTGACATCATCAATGATGTCATCAGCCCTGATAAATCTTGTGTTGGGTGCAGGTCAATTTTGTGCATTTTCCATAGCATGTCCACCATTTAGGAGCCTGTTTGCTTGCTGGGAAGTGGGTTGCCACAGAAACATTGTTGAGGAAAGAGCAGGACTGACAGATCAATGTTCCAGGGTATAGAGTGTAAAAGAAGTGGTGGGGGGGGGGGGAGTGATTAGCTAAGACATTACAGCAGAACTTGGAGAAAATGTCAAAGTGTCATCAATGATTAACTACTGGTGCTAAATAGGTAAAACTGAAGAATAATGAATGGAGGTCACTTTGATGGAGTCCTACTGTTGTCCTCCTAATTGTAAAAGGAAAATGGAACAGACATGTAGTGAACAGTAATTGTTAAGAAGTAGGAGTCACTTTTATATTCATGGTGAAAAATCTGGTAAGTTGCTAACTGGATAATTAAAGGGAATTTCAGCCAAAAACAAATTAACAAGATTCAGATGAGAGAAGGTAAAATGACAACAGATCATTTTAAAATAAATGAGACTTTTAGAGAATTTTAATCTAACCTTTATGGCTCTGAATTTAATAATAATTTCACTTCATTGTCAGATTTTTTTTAGATTGACAACAAATCTACCCTTTCTCAGAATAAATGTACAAGTCTGGAGGCATCTATTTCTCAGGAGGAAATATCTGGCTATTCTGTGATTACCGTCTGGTCATTCTTCAGGTCCAGATGGACATCCTGTTGAATTTTATACATCTTTCTCCAAATGACTTTTACCACACTTAAGCTCTGTGTTTGATTACATCTTTCAATGAGGCTAGTATATCTCTTATTCTGGAAAAAAAGGAAAAAATCCAACAGAATGTACATCCTATTTCATTACTTAATGTAGATATGAAGATTTTATCTAAAGTTCTAGCTCATAGATGAGAAAATATTTTACCATTAATTATTGATTCAGAACAAACTCATTTTATTAAATATTAATATTCTTATTATAACATACATAATTATTGAATATCTTATGTTTACCCTCCACCCCAGCGATGGAATGTGTTATTTCATTAGATACTGAGAAAGCATTTGATAGTGTGGAATGAGAATAGTTGTTTGCCACTCAGAAAATGTAATTTTGGACCAGATTTTATTAAATTATTCATGTTCTATGATTCAATTCACTCTAATTTACAACAATCATAACATTTTAGGCTATATAAGGGAACTTGGCAAAGTTTCCCATTAAGTCCTTTTATTTTTGATTTGTATTGGAAACTTTAGCTGTTGTTTTTCATGAGAGCAGAGATTTTACAAGAAAAAAACTCAAAATGGAGTTAAACATAAACACTCCTTGTATGCAGACGATCTTTGCACTTTACCTTAAATCCTGAGGTTTCTATACCAAATATATTAAATTTGCTTATCCATGTTAGCAAGTTTTCGGGTTATAAATTAAATTTGCATAAGAGTGAACTATTACCACTAAAAGGATATTTTTCCAGATATTTCAATTTCCCATTTAAAATAGTGAAAGACTAATTTAAATATTTGGGAATTACAATTCAAAATGTCATAAAAATCTATTGAAAGAAAACATTTTTGGAATTATTTAATCAGTCTAAAGAATTACTATTGAGGTGGTCACCTTTATCTATTACATTGATTGGATGTATCAATTCAATTAAAATGAACATTCTACCTAATTTTTTGTGTTTTTTTTACAAGATTTACCAATCTTCATTCCTAATTTTTTTTTTTAATTCAGTGGATTTGCTTATTTCTTTGTACATATGGCAAGGTAAACAACCTCACATGAAGAAAGATCATCTTCAAAACACTGAATGGAATGGGAGATTATCATTTCCAAATCTTATATTTTATTTTTGGGTGGTTAACATACATAATCTACTTTTATTGGTACATTTTGATAAATTAGTGAACAGCCTGTTTTGGGTAGAAATGGAATTCAATTTTTCTAAAATCATCTATGTTGGCTTTCTTAGGTTCCCTTTTACCCCTCTCCTCTTCTAAGTTGACACATAGTCTGATAATGAGGAATAGTTCGAGAATATGGATACAATTTAGGAATATTTTTGGCCATAATAGTTTTTCTCTTATTATAGGTAACCATCTTTTTCAACCCTTTTTGTTAGATGCAGGTTTTAAGAAATGGTTTAGATTAGGTATCAAAAGTTATAGAGATCTTTTTATACAAAATAATTTTGCTTCTTTTGAACAATTGAGAGCCAAATTTAAACTTCTCAATAAACATTTTGTTCAGTCTAAGCTTTCTGATAAAGGCACTGTTTAACCTGTTGAGTTTCTCCAGCATTTGTGTGTTTTTTCAAATTCATTGCAACAAATCAGTGCCCTTTGTTACTTGAATTTTAGGCAAATTCTCAGCATACACTTGGGCTTGTAAATAACTTCTAAAGAACACATTCTGTTGATCTGGTACAAATATTTTCAAAATAGCTGGCTACCGTAAAACAAATCTATAACCTTTGTTATATAGAACTCTCTTAAATGGATTAAATTCTTTCCTTTTCTTCAGTAAATTCAGGGGAAAAATATTGATATACTTTTTAATTTGCAGTTCTCCCAGCATGGATTAATATCAATTATTTATATTGACTTGTTAGATTTAAGAGCAGCCTCGATGGCTGGTATTAAAAATGATTGGGAACATGATTTGAATATTTATTTTACAGACCAAGATTGGTTTTCCACTCTTAAGTTGATTAGTGAATATTCATTTTGTGAATGGCATTGTTTGTTACAATTTAAGATGGTGCACAGGATACGCATGTCCAAAGTTAAATTATCTCATTTTTACTTGGATGTTGATCCTCTATGCAATAAGGGTAAAATCTTTGAAGCCTCATTGATTCATATGTTTTGGGAATGCCCTAACTTAGAAAAATCTTGGAAATATATTTTTCAGACTTTATCAAAGATTCTAAAGATCAAATTAGAACCATACCCTCTCATTGCTTTGTTTGGTTATTCTTGAGAAGAGGATATACTCTTGACTTCAACCCATGAGAAATTTTTAGCTTTTACCTTATTAATAGCTAGACGAGCAATTATAATGAAAAGGAAGGATGACTCTCCACCTATTAATGCCCAGTGGTTACATGATTATATGTCCTATTTAAGCTTGGAGAAAATTAGATACAACATTAAAGATAGAAAGTTTCAATTTGACGAGATGTGGGGCCCATTCATAGATTATTATCATAATTGGAAGATTTTAAAAGTTTGGATGCTTTGGAGGTTCTCTGTCTAGTGTATGAAGGTCACTATTTGATCCATATCTTTACAATTTTACATGTTAAACTTGTTTAGAGGGAGGGGTTAGATTAGACAGAATATTTTTGTTTTGTTTTCTTTATTCTTTTCTATCTTTTTTTAGATGAATTAATGAAAGATGGGTTTAATATAGTTGTTTTGGATCATATCATTAATTAGGATAGAATGCACCCTTTGTCTATATAAAAGGGATTGTTTAATTTAGTCTTTTCTATTTTCTATCCAGAACATTATTGGGACATATAATGAGAAAGGGATAAAATTTTAATTACCATATTGATAGAATTTGATATCTTAAAGAAATATGCTAAATAAACAATTATGGATAGGTTTTTGATTTACATGATATGTTTCATTTGTGATATGTACGTGACATTACTTATTTGTTATGGATGATTTTTATGTAGGACGTGTATGTTAAAAATTAAAAAGAAAAGAAAGATATGTAGGCAGACTGCAGAAGGCAATAAAAAGCAGTAGACTTGTATTAGGGAATTTAAGCTTTCCCAATATTGATGGAGATTACCTCCATTGCATGGTCTTAGATATGGGCCAATTCATAAAAAGCATTCAAGTTTTCTGAAGAAATATGTAGAGAGTGTGACAAGAGAAAAAGGCTGCTGTTGACCTTACTCCAGGGAACAAGAACTGGCAAGTAATTAAAGTGTCTTTGGAGATACCTTTTTAATTTGTTTTTAACAAGTCTGCGTAGTACAAGCTGATTCTGGCCATTGAAACCCTTGCCATGCAATTTCATCAATTAACCTATCAACCCCGTATGTTTTGGAGGGTGAGTGGAAACCAGAGCACCCGAACGAAACCCATGCAGGTCACGGCGAGAATGCACAAACTCCTTACAGATAGCACTGGATTCAAAAATTAATTGCTGGCCCTATAACATGTTTGTATTAACCATTACATTAACTGTGCCTGTCCGTGAAGTTTACCGGGAAGTTTGGTAAGCTTCAAGCTAGTCGTGGAGGAAGATGAATTTGGCCCTCCACTTAAAGTCCTAAGTAAATTTTGATAGTGGAAGCCAAGACCTGGGAGAAATTGATTGGGAACAGCTCATAGCAGGGAAAGCAACATCTGATAAATGAGAGGCACTTATCAAATGTTGTTCAGCCTTACAATCAACTGAGATAGTAAGAGTTCTGATTCAGCACATTTATAGATGGGGAAGAGGCAAAGATGGTAAGTCAAGGGAAACTAGGTTAATGTACAATTATTATCAAAGGAGTTATTTTTAGATCATAAAAGATATTGGAGAAAAATTGTGGCCTAAAAGTGGCCATGAAATTACTAAATTTAAGGAGAATCCTAAAATGTTGAGTAAGTATTTTAGATCATAAAAGATATTGGAGAAAAATTGTGGCCTAAAAGTGGCCATGAAATTACTAAGTTTAAGGAGAATCCTAAAATGTTGAGTAAGTATTTTAGATCATAAAAGATATTGGAGAAAAATTGTGGCCTAAAAGTGGCCATGAAATTACTAAGTTTAAGGAGAATCCTAAAATGTTGAGTAAATATTTTAGAAGCAGAATCTGAATTTATTGTCATGAACATGTCATGAAATTTGATCTTTTGTGCCAGCGTAATAGGTGCAAAATTTCCATAAATGACATTTTACAAAAAAAATGAGTACAAAAGAAGAGAAAGAGAGGTAATGTCTGTGGTTTATTGTCCATTCCAAAATCTGATGGGAGAGAGGAAGAAGCTGCTTCTGTACTGATGGGTGCTCATCTTTAGGCTCCTGTATCTCCTTCCTGATAGTAGCACTGAGAAGAGGGCAAGAACTAGGTGGTGATGGTCCTTAAGTGATAGAAGCTGCTTTCCTGAAACACCACCTCTTGCAGATGTCCTTAATGGAGTGAAGGCTGATGACCATGAGTTTGTAACCCTCTGTAGTTTTTTTTCTTGTCCTGTGCATTGGCCCCTCCATACCAGATGGTGATGCAACCAGTCCGAATGCTCTTCATGGTACAACTGCAGAAATTTACATGAGTCTATGGTGACATACCAAATCTTTTCAAAATCTTCATGAAGTATAGGGACTGGCCGATCCTTTTTGAGTGCATCAACATGGAAATCCCAGGAGAGATTTTCAGCGATTTTGACACCCAGGAATTTGAAGTTCTTCACCCTTTCCACTGCTGATCCCTCGATGAGGACTGGTTCGTGATCTCCTAATTTCCTCCGGAAGTCCACAAATAGTTCTTTAGTTTTGCTAATGTTGAGTGCAAGATTATTGTTGCTAACCAACTAATCTTGCGCGCTCCTGTACACTTCCTCATTGCTGTCTGCAATTCTGCTGACTACCATAGTGTCATTGGTAAATGTGTAGGTGGGATTTGAATTGTGCTTAGCCACTCAGTTATGCACGTAAAGTGAATAGAGCAGTGGGCCAAGCACACATCCCTCTTGATGACAAGAGTGTACTTTAGGAAGGATCAGGTCCCCCCAGGAGCCAGGGACCAGAGGCATCATATATGCATGGAGCCACAGAACTTGAGCAAGATCCTGAAGGTATAATTCAATGGTATTCACCAGGGAGAAATCTGTGAAGGTCAGAAAGTTAAGGGAGAGGTATGCAAATAATCTGGAGAATATCTGCATCAAGAAATGTTAGAAATATTACAATAAACCCATTATACAATGTCATCTCACAATGAAAATAAACAAGAAAATTGAGTCATCTACTTTTACACACTGGGTCAGTTCATTTCGTCTTACCATATAACCATTTACGGAGCAGAAACAGGCCATGTTGGCCTTTCGAGTCCGCACCAGTTCACTGATTTTGTGCGCCCTCTTCAGGCATTGGTCCCGGTAGATCTTCATTCAATAGCGATGGGCGAATTCAATGCAGGTGGAATCAGATAATAGCAAAACTATGAGCAAACAGATTGGCTGTCTGTGTACCAAAAATAGTAAAACTTGATGAAACTGGATTTTTTAAGAAAAGACAAACAATGGACAATATCTCTAAGTTCATTAACTTAATCCATGCAGTACAAGGAAAGGAGACTCCAACAGTGGCGGTAGTTTTAAAAATTTTGTTAGCAGAGCTATGCAAACAAATTATTAAATTGATTGATGGTCTGACTGGTTCAGATTAGTTTCTTCTCATTCTGTCATTTTAGGGGGTGGAGGTCCACGGTAGGCCGTCTCTGTTGTGTTCTATGTACGGTTCCCAAATTTGTTCAAAAACTGTGATGTTATTTATTAAATTGTATGTTATTTTTTCTAATGAAATAAATTTATTCATTTCTATGTACCATTGCTGTATTTTCAGGCTCTCTTCTGATTTCCAGGTTGACAGTATCGTTTTTTTTGCTACAGCTAAGGCTATCCTAATAAATCTTTTTTGTGCTTCATCCAAATTGAGGCCTAGATCTTTACTTTTTATATTACTTAGAAGAAAGATCTCTGGATTTTTTGGTATGTTGCTTTTTGTGATTTTATTTAATACCTGATTTAGATCTTCCCAAAATTTTTCCACTTTCTCACATGCCCAAATTGCATGTACTGTTGTTCCCGTTTCCTTCTTACAGCGAAAACATCTATCTGATACTGTTGGGTCCCATTTATTTAACTTTTGGGGCGTGGTATATACCCTGTGTAACCAATTATATTGTATCATGCGTAACCTCATGTTTATTGTATTTCTCATAGTTCCAGAGCATAGCTTTTCCCATTTTTCATTTTGTATCTTTATGTTTAGATCTTGTTCCCACTTTTGTTTGGGTTTACAGCTTATTTCATTGTTCTCTTTCTCTTGCAGCTTGATGTACATGTTTGTTATAAATCTCTTAATTATCATTGTGTCTGTAATCACATATTCAAAGCTGCTTCCTTCTGGTAACCTCAACCTGCTTCCCAATTTTCCTTCAAGTATGTTTTCAGTTGGAGGGGGTAGGAAGGAGGGAGGGAAGGGAGGGGGGAAAAAGGGAGAGAATGACACTGTGTATATTCAAGAAGGAAATGTTTGTGTTTATTTTGGTTAATATGGTTAATAGTGTGAAAAATTTAAAAAAATAAGAAAAGAAATGTTAGAAATATTGAAGCACATTAGGGTGGATAAATCTGCAAGGCAGAATGGGATCCATTCCAGGATGTCAAAGGAAGTGGATGAGATTGCTGGGCCTCTAATGGGGATGTCTGCATCTTCATTATCCATGGGTAAGGTGGTGAGGTGCTGGAAGATAGGAGGATAGCTAATGTTGATCCTTGTTGAAAAAGAGTTGTCAGGAAAAGACCAGAAATTGCAGGAAAGTGAGCCTGATTATCAGTGGTGCGAACATTGTTGAAAATTCTGAAGGTCCAGATTTAGTTCAGTTGGAAAGGCATAGAATGAACAGAAGTCACCACGGCTTTGAGCAGGAGAGATTGTCTCATATCTAATCAAATTTCTTGAGATGTCCAAGGAAATTTATGAAGACAAAGTGATAGGTGTCAATGTTGACTTTAGTAAGGTAAAGATAAAGATTTAGTCAGTGGAAGATGAAGCCACAGAGACTGAGGCAGATTGAGGTTTACTCGATGGGAGAAGGCAGTGGTGAATGGGTGTTTATGTGTCTGGAAATCTGTCATGTGGTCTACTGCAAAAATCCTCAGGCAGCAGCTGCAATTGGTTCAAAATCTGGCCAAAATCTCCAGCCAGTTGGCTCACACAAGTTTAAAGGACGAGACCAGGTACTCCATCTGGGACTGACACTTTGAGAATTCACTCTCCTTCGACCTCAGAAACTGTGAGCATCGAGTTGCCAGAGGCTGCATGGGCTTGCGAGGGGGCAAGCTTTCCTTCCCCTTTTGAAGCAAGCAGAAACCTCATCTGGAAGAGATATTTCACTTTAAAGAATATTTTGGTATGCAAGCCCCTCCGCAGCCTTTGACATCTATCTGAAAGTCCAGCTTAGTCTGAAATTGGCTTTCTGTGTGGAGATCTGAGGAGTAAGCTATTTCCACAGAGAATGATGAATATTTGAAATGAACTGGCAGAGGTGGTCATGGAGGCAATTATTACAACTTTTAAAGGTCATTTGGACAGAAACTTGGATGAGGAAAGAAGTAGAGAGATATGAGTATGATGCAGGACAAGGATGGCCAGAATGGCCCATCTGTCTGATATATGATTCAATGATTCTGTGACACAGTTACTGAACCTTCAAACATCAATGAACTCTGTTTTTCTGAACCTTTCATGATTTTAGTCACCACTTAGCTCCTCTTATTGCAAGGAGGACAATCCCTGCTTTTTCAGTCCAAACATGTAACACAAGTCTCTCACCCCTAAAATCACTATAGTAAGTATCTAGTGTACCTTCTCCAAGATCTTCACATCTTTTCCAACCTATGGCACTCTGAACTGAGCACATTGGTCCAGGTCTTTCGACAAGATTAATATGATTTTCTTAGCTTTTATCACATTTCCAGGAAAGAAGGTTTGTTAGAAGTGTGGGTGGAACAGTTGGTGTAGTGGTTAGACCACCACTTTTGCAGCTCCAGCGATTGGGGCCGGAGTTCAAATCCCACGCTATCTGTAAGGAGTTTGCACATTTTCCCTGTGTCTGTGTGGGTTTTCCCCAGAATGTTGGCCTTCATCGCTAGAGGAATTTAATTCAGGAGTAGGAAGGTAACGTTGCAACTGTATAAGGTACTGGTGAGACCGCACCTGGAGTACTGTGTCCAGTTCTGGTCTCCATATTTGAGGAAGGATATACTGGCTTTGGAGACGGTCCAGAGGAGGTTTACTAGGTTGATCCCTGGGATGAAGGGGTTGACTTGTGATGAATCTAGGATTGTATCCGCTCGAGTTCAGAAGAATGAGAGGAGATCTTATAGAAACATATAGGATTATGAAGGGTATGGATAGGATAGATGTAGGAAGGTTTTTTGAGCTGGCCATGGAAACTAAAACAAGAGGACACAGTCTCAAGATTCGGTGGAGTAGATTTAGGACAGAGATGAGGAAAAATAGTTTTTCCCAGAGAGTAGTGAATGTTTGGAATTTTCTATCCAGGGAAGTGGTTGAGGCTGCCTCATTAAACATATTTAAAATTCGGTTCGATAAATTTTTACATGATAGAGGAATTAGGGGATATGGGGAGAAGGCAGGTAGGTGGAGTTAGGTCACAAATGAGATCAGCCACGATCGTATTGAATGGCGGAGCAGGCTCGATGGGCCTTTTCGGCCTACTCCTGTTCCTACTTCCGATGGAACGCATGGGGTTTTGACTCAACAATGTCTGATCATTTTCTCGTTCTTCTTTTTGCACTGTGACACTGTTGCAACAGTGGCATGAACTCATGGGCTGAAATGTCCTGTTACCATGCTGTATGTATACATTCTTTTTAAAAATAGACAGTCTTCTGGGGATTGATTGCAGTGGTAAATTGACCTACTTAGCATAAAGTGCTTTTGGCCACAATCCTCTACAGCATTTGTCTTGCCATGTTTTTGCTTCAAATTCCATCTTCTTTTCCAACTACTTTCAATGATTTATGATATTTTGACCTTCAAATTGCTCTTTCCCTCCTCTTTATATTGCATTTGTTGTTCAAAATTAACAATTCAAATGTTATTGCATTAAATTTCCATTAGGTGTTTGTCTAGTCCACCAGCCATTCTACATTATCTATTAGAGTTATTATCCTCAAAATCCATGACTTTGTTGTCTGCAAATGTGAAAATTGTTCCTTGTACTCCCAATTTCTCCTTAAATTCTGAATTATCTGCAAAGTCCACACTTAGATCATTTTGTCCCCTCTCCCAAATATATTAAAAGCTTTTGAAATATTGAATTCCTCTGTGAAAATCTGTTTCTCATGCAGAGTGCTTTGCCAGTCATTGGATTCCTCTAATTAGTTTATTCCAGTAACTTTATTTTTGTTGCCAGATCATTTACATTCTTTTAAATTTACTTACTGGAGGTTTGAGTACATGGAGACCACCTGGCTGATTGATTCTGTCCATAGAAAACTGACCTCAAATTGAGATGCAGATCATTGGAAAAGGGAGAGTGTAGCTTTAATGGTGGGAAATGTATGTCATTGCAGGAGCTGAGAAAGAGCTCTCTGGCACTTCACTGTGACAAAAGCAACAGATATGCACGACCTCATTCAGTAGCAGTTCTGGAAAGCAAACAATTAGAGGTATGAAAGATTTAATAGAGGTAATAATCTATAGAATAGTCATTTAGCACATTTAATTATCCTGATTATTTTACAGGATAAATTTAGCTTCATGTTTTCAGTAATGTTTTGATTGTAAAATAAGGATTCATAAGCTAATAATAAGCCAATGTATCCTTCTGGTTTATGTGGCAGTAATAGAAAAGAATTTCTTTTGTAGTCCAGTTTGCACAGGTTTGCCTATTAAAGTCGAAGTGACTGTCTAGCAGTAATCAGATGGACCTTGATTAAGTATAGTAATTTATATTTATTCTTCATCAGAGAAAGATGTGTTGCTTAATGTACTGAAAGGAAAGGAGTTAATGTAACTTGATTATTAATCAGTCATTTACCATCAAAATTGTTATTGCTTCATCCTTAGAAGAGTAGACTAGAAACAATATGTTTTCATCATTCCATAGGGTTTGTGGGGGGGGGGGGGGGGATGGCAGGAGGAGGGTGTAGGTTAATGTTCTCCAAGATTCCTCAATGATAATCGGCTTTTTTTTTGGTGTCTGGATTAAAGTGGGGAGATGTGCTGCAGCGATGATAGGTAGGCAGGCTACACCGGCTGCAACTTGTGATCTCCTCGCTCCCCCCTCTCTTTCCTATTAACAGGTCACACCATTGCAACCTTACAATTTGGGTCCAACCATTCTAGAATCCATTACATTTTGAGAAATGGGGATTTGTCACTTTTCAGACCTAATGATTTCTCCAGGAATAATATTTCATTACTGTCAAGTTATTTGAGCTTCTCATTCACTCTAGACCTGCAATCTTCCAATATTTTTAAGTTTTGCTTAATTTCTCATTAATCTCCTTATTCTACAACATTATTCCCCATTTCAGGCAATAGGAAACCTATTTTGACCATAAAAAACATAAGCAGAATCAGGCCATTCATTCTATTGAGTCTGCTCCACACTTCAAATCATGGTTGATGTATTTTTTCTCTCAACCCCATTTCACATCCTTCTCCCCATAACTTTAGATGCCCTTAATAATCAAGACCAAGATCCCACATGAGAAGTTAATTCAAAATGTTCAGACACCAAGTATCCATGGAGAGGTTGTAAACTGGATTTGAATTTGGCTGAATGGGAGAAGACAGAGTGGTAGTGGATGATTGCTTCTCAGACTGGAGGCCTGTGATTAGTTATGTGCCTCAGGAATTGGTGCTGGGACCATTGTTGGTTGTTGTCCATATCAATGATTGGGATGATAATGTGGTAAATTGGATCAGCAAGTTTGCTGATGACACTGAGATTTGTGGCATTGTGAACAGCGGGGAAGGCTTTCAAAGCTTGCAGAGGGATCTGAACCAACTGGAAAAATGGCCCAGAAAATAGGAGATGAAATACAATGCAGACAAGTGTGAGGTGTTAGATTTTGGAAGGACAAACCAAGGTAGGGCATACACGGTAAATAGTAGGGCACTGAAGTGTGTGGAGGAACAAGGGGATTTGGGAACACAGAAACATAATTTCCTGAAAGTGGTGTCACAGGTAGACAGGGTTGTAAAGAAAGCTTTTGGCATCTTGGCCTTCATAAATCCAAGTATTGAGTCTAGGAGCTGGGATGTTATGGTGAGGTTGTATAAGACATTTGTGAGTCCAAATTTGGAGTATTGTGTACAGTTCTGGTTGCCAAACTATAGGAAAGACATCAGTAAGCAGGGGTGTAGTGCTGTTGGAGCACAATTGAGCGCTGCTCTGGCACCTCATGGAGCCACTCTGGAACCTCATGGGCCCACTTCAAACTCTTTCCCCCCCCCACCAGCTTAGTGCTATTCTGGACATACAAGTAACCTGATTCTTCCATGACCTGTTGTCAGCTTACTTGCCCTACTGTTTGCTCTTAATTATACAACGCCAAACACAATGTGGTGCCCACCAAGCCCAAGTCTCAGAAGACCTCCTTGTCGCTATTTTCGGTGAACTCCAGCACCTTTAAAAAAAAATTAGCACTGAACACCTGTCATTAAGATTGAAAGAGTACAGAGAAGATTTACTAGGATGTTGCCGGGTCTTCAGGAGTTGAGTTACAAGGAAAGATTAAACAGGTTAAGACTTAATTCCTTGGAGCATAGAAGAATGAGGGGAGATTTGATGGAGGTTTGAAAAACTGTGAGGGATAAAGACAGTAAATGTGAGTAGGCTCTTTCTACTTGGATTAGGAGCGAAAATCAAGAGGGCATGACTTTAGGTTAAAAGGGGAAAGGTTTAGGGGGAACTTTCATTCAGAGTGGTAGGAGTGTGGTGTGAACTGTCATCTGATATAGTAAATGCGGGCTCACTCTTAAGCTTTAATAATTGGGAGATACTTGCATAGGAGAAATCTGGAGGGTTTTGGACTGATGCTGGAGAGTGGAACTAGCAGTGATATTTCAGTGCCTTTTAGAGAGGCTGAATGGCCTGTTTTCTGTGCTGTAGTGTTGTATAATTCTATCAACCTCTGCTTTAAATATACCCAATGAGTTGGCCTCCATAACCACCTGTCACAAACAATTCCTCAGATTCCCCACCCTCTGGCTGAAAAACCTTCTCATCTCTGTTCTAAAGAAACATCCTTTTATTCTGAGGTTGTTCCCAATGGTTCTAGACTCCCCCACTACTGCAAACATCTCCATGTCTACTCTATGCAACCCTTTCAATGAGATTCCTCTCATCTTCTCAACTCCAGCAAGTACAGGCCCAGAGAATTCAATGCTTCTCATGTGTTAACTCTCTTATCCTTGAGATCATTCTCATAAACCTCCTCTGGACCTCTCCAATGCCAGCAGATCCTCCCTTAGATAGGAGACCCAAAACTGTTTATAATATTCCAAATATGGTCTGACCAACACCTTGCATCCTTGCTTTTATATTCTAGTCCTCTTGCAATGTATGCCACATTGCATTTTGCTTTCCTTACTACCAACTTAACCTGTAAGTTAACCTTTTGGGAATCCTGTACTAATTCCACTTGGACCTTTGCTTTCTATATTCTCTTCCCATGTAGAAAATAATATATGCCTTTGATCCTTCTACCATCTTCATGATCATACACTTCCATATGCTGTATTTCATCTGCCACTTCTTTTCCCATTCTCCCAACCTATCCAAATCCACTGCTTCCTCAATCCTATCCACCCCTCCACCTTAACTCTCTTCTGCCCTCTGACATATTCCTAGTGTCTTTCACAGTGAAGACTGAAGCAAAGTACCTATTCAGTCAATTACCACTTCTTCAGCATCTTTTTCCAGTGGTTCAATGTCCTCTTATGTCTCTCCTTTACTCTTTATATATATATGAAAAATTTTTTAGTCTCTTTTATGTTATCATCTAACTTACTTTCGTACTTAATCTTTCCTCTCCTTATTGTTTTTTTTTGTTGCCTCTTGTTTTTTGAAAGCTACAAAATCCTGTGGCTTCTCATTAATTTTTGCAATACTGTAGGTCATCTCTTGTTTTTATGCTGTCTTTGATTTCCCTTGTCAGCTACGGTTAGACCAGAAAACTTTAAGACCTAGGAGCAGAAATAGTCTATTCAGCCCATCAATTCTGTCTGCCATTTATGCATGAGCTGATCCATTTTCCTACTCTACCTTCTCCCCATGACCTTTGAATCCCTGGCTAAACAAGAACCTATCAATCTCTGCCTTAAATGCACCCAAATGACCTGACCGCCACACTACAGCAACAAATTCCAGAGTTTTTCCACCCTCTGGCTGAAGAAATCTCTGTTCTAGCAGATGCCCTTTAATCCTGAAATTGTGTCCTTTTGTCCTAAACTCTCCCACCCTTGCCTCACCTTTCCTTTGGAATGCTTCTATTTCTTTAGTAAGAATCAATTCTTCAGCTTTCAAATTACTCGCAGATACTCTGTCCGTCGTATTCTACTGTCATCTCTGCTGGGCTCCACCTCCATACAATGCTGGCCAATCCCTCTCTCGTGCCTCTGTTCCTACTTTTACTGGAATGATAATATTTGCTTTAGCTTATCCCTTGCCATTTGCAGAGAGGATTCGATCATGTTGTGATCACTGCTTCCTGAGGGTTCTTTTACCTTAAGCTACTGATCAAATTCGATTCATTGCACAGCACCAATTTGGAGGGGAGATTGGAGGAGAAAAATAGAAACAGTACAAGCTGCAAGAACATTTCAATGTGCACAGTGGAGATGAAGTATTGAGGTCTCCTAGAGGTCTGACATGAAGAGATGGAACATTGGCGGAGGCTCCAAGAACTTATCAAGTGAAATTGGCAATTAATTTTGAAAACTCCACATCAACTATTTGTCGATATGCAGTACACGCAGGAGCAACGTCCAAGGATGGAGATATCAGTATAGCTGTTGAAATAAGACTCAGAAGCCCCTTTTACATAGAACCCTCAAGCCAGCTTTAAATGCTTTACCTACCTGCATGAACACAGAAAAAGTGGATGGGTGGGTCCATTTTTCTCTGCATGAGACTGAGTGTCAGAGGTGGAGCAAAGTTGAACCACCTCCTGCGTAAACTGACAAGCACTGAAACTGGCTCAAAAGGGGGATGGTGATGATGTCACGATGATGTCCTCATCCTGCGACCGAAGCGCACGAATTTTAAAATGAACCATCTGTGAACTCACCAGTTAACCCATTGAAAGCACGGTAATGAACTGGTTCTCATGAGCAAGGCACATCCAGTATGTCTGCAAACTGGGGTGAGATCCTGCCACCCAGGAGGAAATAAATTGCAAGTTTACTGGCACTGTTAAAGGTGGCCCAACTTTCAATAGGCTGGCCACTCAACTTCAGGATCATGGCTCTCAATGCTGTATATCCCAGGTCATGACGAAGTTAAAGAGCCTCCGCATGAAATTTCACCAGGTGAAGGATCACAATGGGAGGGCTGGCAGAAGGTGTCTGGGTTGGACATATTTCAATCTGTGCCATTCCATATGGGGAAACAAGCTATTCTAACAACCTAGTGGCAATTTGCAGCATCATGGAGGACCTGGGTTCCCTGAGATCATCCATGCAGCATCTCCCACCTCCAGTACAGCACTGATGCCGGAGATGTTAGGACATTGGAGACAGATACCACCGTAGGAACAAGTAAGCTGTACTTTGCAAGTAGCCAGGTAATACATTTTTATTTTGCCTTGTGATGACCATCGTTCTCATGTGTCTGCCATAAGGACTCATCCCCCACCTAATATTCACCTTTTATTGTCTGTTCTCTAGAAACCCAGCCAAAGGCAAAAAAAAAGCAGAAATTAACTAAGACGCAGCTCATTTCAATGGAGATCAAGGTCATGTTACTGTCCATGGACAAGGAGAGTGTGGTGAGTGATCACCTTTATGTTGAGAGAGAGAATGAGGGGCAGATGCTGGTGAAAATGAAGGAGGTGGGGGATGCAGCACAGCAGGTCAATTGACTGCAGTGTTTCCAGCAAATGGCTGGGTTCACCTCTATGCTCCAGGGTCTTGAACTACAAAAGATTAATCAGGTCTCACTTCTACAAGGCATGATGTCATGTATGCCTGACCCTGCCCATCTGTACCAACCCCCCCCCCCACCACCCTCCCAACTCAGTACCACTCTCCTACATCCCAGAGGTGACATCATTCTACTCTGCCATGTAACGGTAACAGCCTCATCCACACAGTTAAGTCATACGAGTCGTTTAATCCTCCACCTTCCTCCTCCTTTCTCCACGTGCTGGATGGATTTGAGATTAATCCACACTTGGACATTGTGACTAATAATGTGAAAAGTAGACAATAGTCATTTCCTCATGTATTTGCACTATTATTATTGCAGATTTTATTGTTCTTGACATGTTTCATGCAAAATAAAAACAAAAAAAATCTTCTGCCAAGTGCCTAGAACATTTAATAAATGATGCTTTTTATTTTCTATAAAAGGTTATGATTATGGATCTGATCTATTTACAGAATCAGTTTATAGGATTGACATTAAAATCATTTCAGTGGATGGACATAAAATCAGTTTAGAGGATAGACATAATTGCCTCACCGTGTGTTGGCACATATCACTCAGGCTCAGGAAGACCGGACAGGTAAGTATGCCACTCTGGCAAGAACAGTTCCTTGTTGAGTTCACATATATATTGTGCAGAACACAGCAGGCAGCCACAACAATGTCCGTTACAAAAGTGGTATAAATATTGTTTTGCTTGGCTAGGCACCTCCAGTCACCGTTCAGATCTCCAAAAACATTTTCCACTGCCATCATTGCTGTTATATAGTCAGGATAATATGAACTATTTTGTAACCATGTAAGAATACACCCTTCTCATTGTAGTAACTGTAGTGCACCACTGTGGGGCGTATGTATAGGGTGTGTGTGAACAGTTTCCTGTGATGGTGGAAGTCATCAGTTAGTAAAGACTCTTTTGTTATTTGAATCTTGCAAATCTAAGTTATTTAAGAAGCCTCCCAATTAATACAAGAGACGTAATATGGTGGCAGTGGTGGGATAAGAGAACAGGAATAGAGCCATACAATTGATTGTAAGTCACTGAAATAAGAAGGGGAATAAGAGAAAAAATATCACTGAAAAAATTGTCTGGAGCAACAGCAGTTTGCCCAGTGATGGACTGGGGGAGCTGAAGACATTGTTGAATCATTTAAAAAGTTTCACCAGAAATACAATTTAGCATTCAAAAGCTATTTTAAAAATGCAACAGCAGAGAGAAGGTCAGTTACATACTTCTCTGGACAGGGGAGCGAGGCCTTAAATTATTTAATAGCTGGGAGCTTACAGAGGTGGAAAAAAATCATCCAGAGCAGATATTTGTAAAGTTTGCTTCTCACCTTGAACCCAGGTCTAATCATAGAATTAAACATTATGAATTTCAAGGCTTAAAGCACAAGACTGATGAAACTGTTAAGAACTTCCTCACTAGACCAAAAATTGTTGCTGCAGAATTCAGATTTAAGGATATGGAGGAAAGATTAGTTCATCAACTAATATGAGGGAGTGCCCACCTGAAGTGCAAAAGTCTCTTGTAGGGAAGAATAGCTTGAAGCTGGGTGAAGCTATAGACACAGCCAGAGCCTTTGAAGCCAAGAGATGCAAATGAAATCCCTATCTATGCAGGCCTACCCATAGCAAACAGAAGGAAGGGTTGATGCTATATAGAACGTAATCAGAAAAGTCCAAACCCCCCAAGACTGTAGGAAGTGTGGCAGACATCACCCCTTCGATAACCAAAACAAATGTCCCGCATACTGTTCTGAACGTTGAGCCTGTGGTAAAGCAAACCTCTGGACGAAGATGTGCAAATCTGGTAGAAGAAAACAGTAATACCAGTGAAGAAAAAAGACAAGAAGAAGATCCACAAAATAAAAGGAAACAACAATGAGGTCTCCGACACCCAGATTCTGGATGTAGAGTCCATACATCTTCACAAGAGGTCAGGTGAGATGAAAGGAAGCAGTTGCACAAAAGAATCCAAATACAGAGAACAAGCCTATGATATTTAACCTAACAGTGAAACTAGATACTGGGTCACAAAGCAACATCCTTCCACTCAGACTCAACTGCCAGATGTTTCCAGAGAACATAATAAATGGGTATCCAAAAGACAGTGCATTGGAAACTGCAAATGTCACATTAATGGCCTATGGTGGACCCATGATCAAGCAGTTAGGGAGTGCTAAGATCAATGACTGCCATAAGAGGACATACAGAGGATGTTCTTTCCATGTGGTAGATGCAGAAGGACCAGCAATCCTAGCTCTGGATAGCTGCCAGGAGTTGCAATTGATCTCTGTCAATTTTGAGATCCAGATGAAGAATATATCCAAAAGCATCCACAGAAACAACAAAAAGGGGAAATGATTTCCACATAAGTACCTGCCAGGCCATGGCACACAGTGGGAGCAGACTTGTTCACCAAGAATCAAGAGTGGTATTTAATAGTAGCCTGTTACTACTTTAAGTTTCCATTCATCAAAAGGGTGAAACACCTGAGAGTGTCAACTATCAACTCAGTAATGAGAGTGCTCCTTGCTGAACAAGGAATACCAGAGCAAGTAATATGCGACAATGGAACACAGTTCATGTCACAAAAATTCAGAAAGCTGGCTCCAGAGTATGGGTTTGTTATCACTATATCATCCCCATACAATACCAAAGGTCATGGGTTCATTGAAAGTCAAGTGCGAATTGTGAAACGCACACTAGTTAAGTGTTGCGAAACAAAAGAAAACCCATTCCTAGCTCTTCTAGCATTACGAGCAACACCTTTAAGGGCTGACATGAAGTCCTCGGCAGAACTTCTAAATGGCAGGAGACATAAAACAACTCTGCCAAGCAAAATACATCCTCCAGAAGATGAGGAGGAAACTAGAAGAAGACTGGCGGACACACAAGCAGGATGCCAGCATTATAAAAAACATGCACAAACATTGCCAGAACACTTCAGAGGGCAGTGTATATTATTCAAGAGCTGATGTTGAAAACATGGACCCCAGCAAAGGTCATCAAAGAAGCTGAGACACCAAGATCATACATTGTTGAGACAGACTCTGGCAATCAGCTGAGGAGGAACAGAATTCACATCCAGTTGACACAAGATGTGATGAAGCAGAAAGCTTTAATACCAACAAAGCCTGAAACACCAATAATCAAGTGAGGTATCAAGTGAAGAGACCACAACCACTAATACTGAAACATCAACACAGCAGTTGTCAAGTGAAACACAACAAGCTATATCACCTACAAGTGTACCAACAACAAATAGCCCAACAGTCGCAGTCAAATCTACAAGATGGCAAAGCAACATACTTCTGCCAGTGCAATATCGATAAGATCTATTTCAAAATAGTGGTGTAAATAAACTAGTGTTCAAATTCAGTTACTTTAGTTGCACTGGAAAGGAAGTGATAAAGAACACTAAATTTTTCTTTATCTTCAGAAGGAGGGATCTTGTATAGTCAGGATAATGTGAACTATGCTGTAACCATGTAAGGATACATCCTTTTCATTGTAGTAACTATAGTGCCGCACTGTGAGAGCATATGCATATAGATCTAGATACCTAGATAGATATCTATAGATATGTCTTAGATGGATAAGATGGATAAGATGGATAAGATGGATAAGATGGATAAGATGGATAATAGATGGATAATAGATGGATAATAGATGGATAATAGATGGATAATAGATGGATAATAGATGGATAATAGATGGATAATAGATGGATAATAGATGGATAATAGATGGATATTAGATATCTCCCTATAGATATATATATATATCTATAGAGAGAGCTATCTATAGATAGAGAGAGAGATCTACAGAGAGAGAGAGAGATTTATACACACATGTACACATACACATACATATTTCTTTGGCTTGGCTTCGTGGACTAAGATTTATGGATGGATATGTCCACGTCTGCTGCAGGCTCGTTGGTGACTGACAAGTCCGATGCGGGACAGGCAGGCACGGTTGCAGCAGTTGCAAGGGAAAATTGGTTGGTTGGGGTTGGGAGTTGGGTATACACACATGTGGAAGACATCAATCTCTTTTGTTATTTTAATCTTGCAAATATAAGTTATTTAAGAACCCTCCCAAGTAACACATAGACATAACACTCAAGCTCAAGTGGAAGTTAAAGCTTTGCTGATATTGATCAAGTGCGTGGTGGTGGGTGAAACCCTTCATTAGCCATTTACTGAGAGGGTAAGCTGGATTTCCAATCAGATGCACAGGGATCTCCACTCCATTAAGTTCTGGATATCTGTGGGGTAGAACAATGTAGATTTATACATACTTTCATAAACAAAAAGTTCACAAATATATTCCAGTGCCTACCTTACAATACTAGGAAAGAACCAGACCCTTGAACCTGTCATGAGTTTCAATTGAAGTAGTCAGGTGACCATTCCTTCAGTGTAACATTTGAACATGTCATTGTATTTGCATCCTTTAAGGATACATGCCACCATGAAAGCACAAGTTATTGCCTTATCAATGCAAAAACGATGGGCAATGCGGTATAGTTACTTAACTCATGTGGGAAGAGGCATCCTCCCTGATCTTCGGCCATGCTTAAGATAGGTGAGTTGCCTAACACTCGAGCATCATGCGTGTGGCCAGGCCACCCCACATACACATCTGTGAAGCTGGCAAAACTAAAAATTGAATGCTTAGATGGACATATGGGACAGATAAGTGTGACTCAGGATGTGATCCATACTAATAGTTCTGGTCTACAACAGCCTAAGAAATAAATTGAGTACCACCCTTTCCACTGAAGTAGGCTTGTGAGTTATCATGGGGTGGGGGGGGTGGTGATGATGGGAATATGTGTGCCATCAATGGCACGAGCACACATTGGATACCCCCGTTCTGCAAATCCATCAATTGTCTCCTGAAGATGCACACCCCTTAACCTGGCATTCCCCCCCTCCCCCCCCCCCCACACACACACACACACACACACACACACACACACACACACACACACACAGCAATTGATGGATTGATAGTCACATGGGTGGCATACCATCACAAAGCAACGGCAAGTCTATGTCGAGGTTCCAGAGGTTGTTGCCAACTCATTGTTTTGTGCCTCAGGTGAGGCTCAATGTTTCCCAGCACAAAGTCAAAAGTTTTCCTTGACATATGTAAGTGACTCCACTACTCATCTTCATCAAAATTGTTGAGAACATTAGACAAGAACACAGGCCTTTGGGGTCTAATGTGCTTCCACATGCTCCTTTTAGATACCAGATCGAATTGACTTAGAAGAACCATATGTCTGTATCTGCGGCATATAAAGTCGGTTCACGTTTCTGCCTCAAACTGATTCCTGATATATATATATATATATATATATATATTATCAAATAGCTGTAAACCACCTATGAAAGAGACAAAAAAACAAATGTATATATAACAAAAACTATTCTAATAATCTAACCCTTCCCTTGTGAAGTTATAATTAAAGGTATATATTCCATTAATACATAAAAAGGACAACCAAACTGTAAAATGGGATCCAATAATCTTATAAATTCTGAAAATAATTAAGGAAAGGACCCCATAAATTTATAAAATTAAGGTTAATGAATAAAGCATCTAATTTTTTCCAGAGTCAAGCATGCCATCACATCAGATAACCATCAAGTGTGTGTAGGAGGGACAGCATCCTTCCAGCTCAGAAATATAGCTCTTCTGGAAATAAAGAGAGCAAAGGCAACTACATGGGTTTGTAGCCCAGACAAATTTAAATCAGCTCACTTACTTACTCCAAATAGGACAAGAAAAGGATTAGGAGCCAGGTTAATATTAAGAACTAAAGACAAGGTATGGAATATGAACATGACCGAAACATATGAAATAATGTTCTTGTCACACTGACAAGAAATTAGAATAAAATTTAGCCAATTGAACTTTGGAAAAGTAAGCTCGATGTACTACTTTAAATTGCAAAAAATGAATGTCGGGCACATAGAGAAAAAGAATTAACCAATTTCAAGATAGAATCCATGCAGCATTAGAAAATTCTTGTTGAAAATCTTGTCCAGGGAATCACCTCTCATCATCAATAATAGCCCATAGTGAACTGATAACAACTTAGTATTCAGTTTAAAATTATAAATCTTCTCTATCATTTTTAATTCCAAATCTTGAGGGAGTTTTAATACCAAGAGATTTAAAAAGATCATAATCTGCAAAAGTCAAAAAAAAATGATGTATAGTTATTTTGAATTTAGAAGATAATTGTTCAAAAGAGGCCACATTTAGTCAATAAAGAGATCTTGAAAAGATTGGTTACCAAACTCTTACTATTGACAAAAGCCAAAATCTTGTACCAAAGGTTAAAAAAAGAATTAGCTAAAAGAGCACTAATTAATAAAGATCTATGGCATCCAAAATATTTTCTAAATTGAAACCAAATCCTCGATATATGTTTAACAACAAAATTATCAGTTAACTTAGAAGCAGAAAAGGGTAATGGAGTTCCAACTATTGAAATGAGGGAACTTCTTGGTAGAATCATCGTCTTCAGAGAAGTAGTTACTGTTGGAGAAAACTATTTCTTCTGAAGGAATTGCCACAGAAATTAACTCTTTGCAGCACAGTAAAGTTACCGGTACCAATGGTTTGCCAGCAGAATTTTAGAAGACTTTTTCTTATTTATTGATATCTTATTTTGATTCGGTACTTTTTGAATCTTTAACTGCTGGGAGACTACTGTTACAGGATATGTTAGAATAGTTATGGGTACAATATGTCTTTAAAAGAGATAGATTGTGGGGGTTTAATTTAGGCTACACTTAAATAGAGCAACACCACAAAAAACATCTCATTTAAAATGCACGAGATTTGCTGAAGTGAGACATTGTGTCACCAGTGACTTTCCAGAGACAATAGAACTGCTGAAAAGAACTTCACAAGGAGGTGCAAATGGAACATAATGTTGATTAAGTCCAGACTTAGATACTGATATGAACTTTCAAAGATTGGGATTGGAGCCTTGTAAGAAGTCATATGGTTTTTACAAGCAGAGAGAGAAAAAAGTCAGGTGATTTCTCTTTTGGAGAAAGAGAGGGAGGTCAGATATACAGTAGCAGTTGAGGCTGCAAAATAGCAAGCTGGCAGGCTTGTTGAAAATCCCATGGATGGGATTTCTGGTATTGCAAGGGTAGGAACATTAATAAGGTCTCACTTTATGCAGATGGCCTTTTATTGTATATATTAGGAACATTTTCCTGATCACATGCACCCATTACTCACATATCATTCTCAAAAGAGGCTATTACGAAGCGCAAAAGATTTGCTTGAATTCTAATACTGCAAGAAAGGTACTCGACTAGCATTCATACCTGCTGATCAGCCTCCATTATGTGTTCAGAGCAATTTCACTTCCCAGTGCGCATGTTCTACATCACAGCAGAGGGCTGCTGTGCTTCACATCCTGCCCCTTCTGCCCTGGGAAGCCAGTTGCTACAGTGATCAATTTTCAGCATGAACACTGAATCCACCTTTCCAATTCCCTTTTTACATAGATAATGAGTGGAGCAATAAGGTGGCTTTTCTATGTAAAAAAGCCCCTAGACCTGATGAAGGATCATCATCCTGAACCATGATGAGAAAACATCAATGAGGGCAAATTTGGATGATTCTCCACCAATCCCTGCATCTTAACTTTACTCTCACTATTTGTACTGAAAATACTGACAAACTTGTAAACAGAATATAACATACCCAAATAAAATTGATAAGCCAAAGTATTCAAGATTCTGTTTATTTTTATGTACTCAAAAATACAAAACAAACTTTCCTTTTGTTGACTCTGTAAAGGCACACAGAGATGCCAATATCAAGGCAAGGAATAGAAGGAAACAAGTGTTCATTCAGAGGCGATGTCTGCACCCACTGCCACCTGCACCCCTGTAACCTCTATAGCAGCATGGCCTTCTGTTTAGCAATGAATTGGAGCTTGAGGCATCGAAGTGGCTGCCCTTGCCTCCTGGTTCCAAAACCATGAAATAATTAGGAAGTAGGTCTTCAGGACCCTGCTCGCCATCAGCCCCTTCATAATGCCTGGATCCCAGAAAATGGTGGCAAGCATCCACTGCCTGGTGCAAGGCCTTCATCTGCTGAGCTCTGCTCCTCTTCTAGTATTCCCAGCAGAAAATAGTGGGGGGGGGTTGTTCTCCCACTCTGGTGCCCTGTGTCGGTCCTTTGCTTGCCCAGAACCCACAACCCTCAAGGTCTGGCCTGGCAAATATGGGCCCCACCATCTTAGGGGCTGGACCTCCAAAATCTTCAATGGAAACTCCACTACCATTCTACACATGATTTAAAATGGCACAGGGACATCAAGCTGCTCTGCCCAGCAGAAGGAACCTGCAGAGGAGCTCTGAAAGACCACTCCCTGCTCCTCTCACGTCCACACCAGTGGTGGCAGTTCTGCTGTTATACCAGCTGCAGCAACGTCACCATGTTGACCATCTTGTATGTCAGTCACTCTTTAATTAGGTTGGTAATTCACATAAAAAAGAAATAGGAACACATCTTTTGCCAACGAGATACTACTGACAATTGTTTCTCCTTCACATTTCAACATTTCAGAATTAGCCCTGTTAAATAGTCGACAGTAAAATTTCAACCATTCATAATTCTTGTTGAGACAAATGTTTGACTTTTACAGTCGAGTAAACACTTGTGCCCCATGACACTAGCTCAATGAACGAACAAATTAAAAATGCTGCTTCACCACATGAATTTGCCTCCCATATAAATTCCTATGTCCACATTTAAAATGAGAATAATGCAGACTTCTCCAACTGCAATGACATCTTGTCATCAGTGGCAGCGCCAAGGAGCTCTCAGCTTTTAATGGAAGTGCTTTTCAGTTTTATGGCTTCCAAAATGTAAATATAAACTGCACCAAAATATTTGACACAAGTGACAAAAATGACACAAAGTAACATTGAAGTCATGCATTTGCAGTTTATCGTTATGAGCCCTCCTCCTCTTCTGCCATCTCAGGACCACCCTTAGATTTAAGTCAGACTGGTATCTTAGTTACAAGAACAGGAAGGAGTGTTGACAATAAAGATGCACCAGATCATGGTGACTGATAGAGCTTTTGTGCCAACCTTCTCTTCCACTAGTGGATTTGGCAGTGACCAGCAGATATTTGGATGAGTTATCAACAACGGGAGAAAGATCAGGAGATAAGCATCTGAGTTGTTAGACTAACAGTTAGAAACATTCATCATCTTTTTAACCATTTTATTTTTTTTAATAACTCAAAAGTGTGAGAAAAATAGAAGAGTAGGCCACAGCACTATTTGTACTTGCTCCACTATTAAATGAGATCATGGCCGATATTTTACCTTAGCATTCAGCCTCATCTTTGAATATATTCAGTCACAAGCCTTCAGTTTCCACAAGAGGCATTGACGGGCAGTGCAGGCAGCAAAATTGAGCCCAAAATTCAATAGAGTAGCAGTTGAGGTGAGGGTGGTTACTCTCAGGTGAATATAAAAGGAGGGTGGGCTCTGGTTGAGCGACTATGGGGAGATGTTCTTGTGAAGGACTGCTGTGAAGTGCAGCTGGTTTTATAAGGGCAGACTTTGGTGACTACTAAGTTTCAGTGAAAAGGCCAGAAAACATGGGGGTAAAATGAAGGCAAGATTCTTCCTTTTCACTTCTTCCAAAGCTAGTCAAACATTTTATCAAAGTTGTTAATCATGGCAGGTGAACTCAGAGCCATGTCATTATTTCTGCTGTGCAATATAAGGTGATGCCAGCATCCCCAATGACTATAGCTGCAGGAAGAATGTCCAGCTCCAGCTCCTGACAGACCGCCCGACAGCACTGGAGCCGCGCATGTATTCGCTTGGGAGCATCCATGATGCTGACATTATTCCAGATAACACATTCAGTTTGAGGCCCAAAGGAAAAGCGGCAAGTGGGTGAGCAACAGGAAGAAAAGCAGCAGGTGAATAATGCAGGGTTCCATTGTGGTCATCTCCCTCCAAAATGCTTTATAAACAGATATACCACTTTGAACCCTGTTGGAGGAGATGACCACAGGGGGATCCCGAGGGGAAGACAGTGGGCCATTGGTTTGATGGGTCCTTCAGTAGGTTGACGTCCTTTCCTAGGCACCGGGAGATCTAAATGGAGTCCATAGAGGGGAGGTGTTATGTTCTGAGCTCCTTTAACAACCTTCGACAACTTCCTCTGATCTTGAGCGGAATCTATGCTGTATTCCATCCATTAAGAATGCTTTCAATGGTGCACTTGTAGAAGTTATTGAGGACAAAAGGATCATGCTGAACATCCTTTGTGTTCTCAAAAAGTAGAGGTGTTGGTACTTTTTCTAAACTGTCACATCAACATGCTGGAGATATTTATTCCCAAAATCTTGAAGCTATCCACGCTTTTGACTTCAGCATCATTAATATGGTTGAGGAGTGTGGACTCCACCCACTCTCCTGCATCTTATTGACGTTGGGAGAGAGGTTGTTAACTTGGCCCCATGCCACCAGACTTTCAATCTTTTTCTTATATTCTGTCTCATTGTTATTTGATACCTGACAGACAATTGAGTAGGATGCCTATGTGTCATAATTGTAACATGCCAAACACAGAAAAGTTGCACTTGTCTATGCAGGTCAGGCTCGAGAAACAGCAGGAAACAGTGAACTACAAAGCACTCTAAAGTGTGCGAAAGGAAAATTAATTGCCTTGAGCCTCAAACTTGAAAAACATGAATATTAGTGCATGAAGTTAATATATCAAAATATTATTCAAACCATATGCCTCATTTATGGAGGTGTATAACAATTATAACCTGGTTATTGTTCTTTTAGCAGTACAGGTGAAGAATAATGCATAATTAGACTAGAATTCTCATTCTGCAAAATCGAGGCAGGAAACCCACCACCAGGTACATTTGCCACTCCTCAGCTCTTTCGCTTTTCACAGGACCACATTCTCCATGTCTCCGTGCCTCACTCTTCCCTCCCCCACCCATCCTTCCCCCACCCCCTTAGTATTTACCATTACAGCCATCAAAGGTGCAATACTTATCACTACATCTCCTATCTCACATCCATCCAGAGCGATAATACAAACCTTCCCAGTCAAGCAAAGGTTCACATTACTTCATTCAACCTGGTCTACTCTATTCAGTGCTCCTAATGTGCCCCCCTGGATGTGGGCAAAATCAGGTACAGATTAGATGACCACTTTATTGAACGCATATGCTCTGCCTTTTGGTGCAAGTTGGAAATCCCAATTGCAGTCTTTTTAGTTCCTTCAATTATCTCTCTAGCAGGCTCCCAGCTCTTACCTCCAATTCCCTCTCTTACTGACACCAGCCCTATGTTCCTGATCAAGATCTATCCCACTGATTATAATATCCCAGCATCACACTGTCTCCAACCCTCGATCTGATCTATAATCCCACCAGCTATCACACCTCTGCTAGCCCCTCGGTATGAGAGTTATCAAGGTTGTACGAGCTGCACCACTGTGCCATCCATTGAGTTCACATTGTTTATCTTATTAACCCTCATCAGATGACTTGTTGGTTTATCTATATTCTAAATGGCATAATCCCAGAGTGTTTGACAGTTCTAGAATCACAGAGTGTGCAATGTATTTTTAAAACTTAAGCGCCTTATGTACACCCATGGGTAGGAATTATACCATAAATTCTAAACGGACAAATGCCAAGAGCACATGATTCCACATACACCCAGAGTTACAAGATTCTCATTCAAAGGCCTACCCTCTAACAGTCATGGAATCCAGGGCGATTACTCAGGGTCAACCCTCATAGACATTAAGGACATCAACTACCATGATACACAGTGAAGAAAAATATCATTGCTCGATTTAAAATAGGCAATCAAAATATTCCATTATAATCCAATAATTGTTCAACTCAATGAATACAAAAATACCTATTTTCAATTGACTTATGCAGTTCATATTCTGCATGAAGTCACACAGAATTGTTTAATTTGGACATTGAATTAAATAAGAATCATGGTTTTGTTATGATAATGCAATAGTCACTAAATGAGATTTAGTCCAGAGAAAAATAGGTGAAGGACCAGTTAACATTTGGCACTGCCACACAAAAACCAAATAAAAGAGATTCTGATGCTCATTTTGCTTTGCATTCTGCCCACTAAAAACCAATGTGCTGCGCCTTTAAGAGCAGTAAATCAAAGATCAAAGAGACACTGTTCAGACACTACTCTGTATTATACACAATCAAATACTTATCTTCACAGTACATGTACTTTCCTTAATAAAATATGCCTTCAGTCCTTTTTGCTACAGGACCTGATAAACTACATAAAAAAATACCATTATAAATTACTATTCTGGTTTATTTTTCCAATCACAAAGATATATTTTTACATTAACACCTCGAACAAAAGCCTCCATCCTTTTCCCAACATGGCCGGTACTTGCTTATGTCTGGTATCTGCATAAGTCTTTTGTGTATTGGTAATGGACTGCAGGAACTCTGGCAGCTCTGAACTCAGAGCAGGGAATACATCTGAGGAACAATATGCTGACAGACCCCTCAGTGGAAATCTAATCAGTTCCAGCCCACATCCCTTTGCATGCACTGCACAGAAACTATTTAACTTTCATTAAACAGTGTTTGATATCAGCTAAATAGAATGCATACGGCTCCAATATCACTCATATGGTCTCGCTCGCCATTGGCCAGCTCAAGTTCACATATTTTTCTTTTCCTGCCTGTGCCATTACCATATAGCTGTGTTTAAAAAGGAAGACCTTTGAAGGTGCAGTAACACATAGGATCCATTCTTCTTTGTTGTACGCCACAATGCAGATGCAGTGATTCATGTATGTCATGAATGTCATGTGTGTTTTTTAGCAGCTGCCATTAATTACTTGTATCGTAGCTTTATCTCAGTAGCTGGGACAGCAATCTCCAGCCCCTGTCTTTCAGAAGCATCGAACTCAGAGCTGATTTTTTTGTGTTTTTTTTCTTAGCTGCTCATTTGTAGTCACTCCACTTTAGCAGTGTCTGCATTACAACCTCCAGCACATGCATTTACAGCTCTTCTACATAAATGTCCCTCACTCTCAAGTTAAATTGGATCCCTCTGAAGTATTTGCAGAAAGTGGCTGCCAGGAGGGAATGGAATGTAATTTTTTTCCCCCCTCATCTGAATGCAGCTGATTGAAGATGCTCACTGATACACAGAATATTGCTTCTCCTGTCACTACCCCTTTTTCAATCTCTGACTGAAATTACACTCCCAAGGAAGTCTCCAGGGTGACTGAAAGCACGGCAGGGTAAAGCTGTTTTCACAGCAGCAACATTTGTAAAGGCAACTGAGCTGCAGAAAGTTGTGGCATGTAAGGGCTCACACTCAGACCTTTGCACTCCCTTACCCTGAAGGGTTAACTTCATAATGTATGCGTCACCTGATTGCCTGGCTGTTTAGCCGGCCAAGACTTGCAGCGCCTGCAGAGAACCTCAAGCTGTGAAATGGAGCCAGCAAATACCATTAATCCTCTCAATAAGAAGGATCACATATGTAAAATGTCTGGAGTTATAACTCATTGGGCAGGTAGAAAGGAAAGGCAGATGAGGCAAAATAGGCACAGGCTGAAAAAAATGGCAAAACTACTGCCACTCACATTCACTTTTCCTCTCTGATGCTATTTCTCTATTTAATAGTAACCAGATTGTATTTCATGCGAGCATTAAAATATTGAATGTATTAATTTCATTATTTTTAAACGGAGATGGGATTAAATTTGAGAGCACTCTCAGAATGGTACAAGGCCTGTGATGAGCAGCCAATCCATGACAATTCAGTACAGTGCAGGAAGCATGCCAACTTAATGTACCTGCTTATTATAAGAATTGGAATGGCCAGCCAACAGGGATCATTGACTGAATGCTTCGGCAGATGACCAATATTATGACTAACTAGCACTATTTAAAGCCAGCATTCTCCTTTTAAAGAACTGGTGCATTTGGCTCGAGCAAGAGTTGGCAGACACTTTACAAGTGAATTCAGCTGAGATCCTGGAAATTGGGGCAACATGGGAGAGGACAAAGTTGACTACTTTCAGATGTTGACATGGCTTCTTTAGTGGGGGAGGTGGAATGAAGAACCAATGGCCTGTGCCCAGAGAGGGTCAGGTGGCCTCCCAGATAAATTGTTAGCAGGCTAAGGGGGAATCAATAGGCCTGGAAATGAATTATAGGTAATAAGATCCAAAAACCTGAAGGCAGTGCTACAGTAAGTTGAATGATCTCCTACAAATAATCATGGTCAGCCAAAGCAGCTTCAAATCCTGCTTCTTACCAATTGCACCAGCAGCTTCCAGTATTGTTCAGTTTACCACAGCCCATCACTCACATCCCAATGATTTCTGTCAACCAACATTCAACTTTCAAACACATCATCCACTTAGCACTGCAGCACACCTCACCCCTCCCCACCCCCCAGACATGAAACACTGTGCCAAATCACAAACATATTGCAGAAGAGATTATCTTTCTTTAAGACAGCATGCTCTTTCAGATTATCTGTGAAATTTACTAAGACTTCATATTCCAATGCGGGAAAATGCCGACCGCATTTGGAACTGAAGATATTGCTCCACTATTCTTCAGAATTTTGCTGCTGTTAAATCATCCTGAGGCAAATACTCATTCAAGCCTATTGAATTAATTAACAACTTTGAGAGAAATACCAGCATCTGTGTATATGATACAACATAAATTTGGTGCATCCATGAAAGCAACAACTTGCATACTCTCTCAGGTCAATTTCCACTGATTTTTTTTTAAAAAAGCAATTAAGCTTTGATGGAGTAATTAAAATCATTTTCCACACAAGGATCTGATGGGTAGGTATCAAAGAACTGATCTCCGGCCCCTCTTTCTTATGAAGAGCCATGTTAGAATTTCAACTTGCACAGTCGATGTAACCAAATGATAGGATGTCACAAAGACTATTTACAGCATGCTGGGGATGTTCCTCTGATACTTCCAGCCCCAGTTAAACACTGAACTACAATAGATAATATTGAAGTAGTTGGAAGAGGTCACACATTACAGTATTAACTCTAAACAGCCATTGCAAAAGCACTTGTGGTTCTGAGAAGGAAATATCTTGCTTGATTGGTAAAACATAAAAATCAGCGCTGATTAAACAACTCATTGCCCAGTAATTCAACATTTTATTCGTATTTCTATATCTGTCTATAGCATATTCTCTGAAAAAAAATCTGCAGGACTGATTGTCCCAGTTAAGAAGTTGCTGTGTAAATGATCAAAAGAAAATACTGTTCAGACTAATTTCAAAGAGTGGTTGAACTGTTTCTTTCTAAAGGATTAGGGATATCCACACCATGTGAATTCATATTCCTTCACCCATCATAAATTTGTGCAGACCTCTCAGAATCACAAGGAACAGTAAACAAGTCACTACTTAACATGTGGTAAACAATTTACAATTAACTGCAAAGATTGTAACCATTTCTTCCAGTTTTAAGAGAGTTGGGTCCATTTGAAATTGATTACAGATGCTGAGACTTCAATTACAATAAATCAGTGATAGACTGAATGTATTGGAGATAAACATTACATGCTTCATGTTAGAAAAGGATAGGTAAAAAGAGAAAGTTATGTTAAAAATATTTTACCAACAAAGCCAACATTTTGTGACCATTCCAAATTGCCCTTTACATTCAAATAGAAAACTAAGTCACCCATATTATTATGGGTCTGGTCCCAGACCCAGTAAGGACAGCAGACTTCATTCGCTGGATTGAGAACCAGATGGGATTACTGAAACCAGCTTTTTGTGACTTGCACTCAAATCCCCCAGTGGCCACAGTGCATCCAGATTAATTTAAAGGAGCATCAGTCTACTCTGACGATTTACCTACTATTGTCACAATCCAAGACCATGACTAGCCACAAAGCTAAAAAACACTTCAGTCTCCAAAGTGCTTTATAGAGTAACAGAGACCATTGGGGGAAACACAAAAAATGCAGATGCTGGAACAATGGCGATACGGAGGAATGCAGTAGGTCCATGGGTAGAAATATTCAGTCAATGTTTCCGTAAAAAACACACTGAAATGCTGGAGGAACTCAACTGATCTCTACAATGTCTTTATGGAGACAAATATATATTGCCGACATTTCAGGCCTGAGCCCTTCAGAAAGCAGGAAAATTCAGAAAGTCTCAGACAATGCTGGCTGGAATCCAGACCCACAAAAGATGTTAATTGGATGTGATAAGGGATGAGGTAAGAATTTATCATGTGTGTGCAAGAGGAGAGACAGAGATAGAGAAAGGCACCAGGAGAAGAAGGCATAGTTAGTCAAAGCCAGAGAAGCTGATATCAATGCTATCTAGTTGGAGGGTGCCCAGTCAGAAGATGATGTCCTCCTCTTCCAATTTACAGGTGGTCTCAGTCTGTCAGCGCACAAGTTCATGAACAGACATGTCATTGAGGGAATGTGATGGAGAATAGAAATGGTTGACCACTGGGAAATCCACAGCAGACAGAGCCAAGGTGCTTAACAAAGCAATCTCCCAGTCTGCGTTCAGATTCTCTGATGTGGAGGAGACCACAACCAGATGTAGTAGATGACCCCTGCAGATTCACAAGTGAAATGTTGCTTCACTTAGAAGGATTGTTTGGGGTCCCAAATTGTAGTGAGGGAGGAGATGTGGGTGCAACTGGAGCATCTCCTGTGGACTCAGGGGTAGGTCCCAAGGGAACAATTGGTGGGAAGGTAGGAGTGGATAAGGGAGTCACAGAGGGAGTGGTCCTTGCAGAAAGAAAAGAGGGGAGGAGAGGGGAATACAAGTCTAGTCATGGGATCACATAGTAGGTGGAGAAAATGGCAGATTAGGATGTGTTCGATGCAAATGCTGGTGGAATGGTAGATGAGGACCAGATGAATCCAGTTAATGTTGTGTGCGGAGGCAGTGTAGATGTGCGGGTCATGAAGGATATGCGAGTGAGCACCGAGTTGATGGTGGTAGAGGGAAAACCACATTGTTTGAAGAAGGACATCTCTGAGGATCTTATATGAAAGTCCTCATCCTGGGTACAGATGTGACAGAGATAGAGGAATTGAGGCAATGGAATGGAATCCTTACAGGATGGGAAGAGGTGTAGATGAGGTAGCTGTGGGAGTTGGTAGGTTTGTAGAAGATGTCTGTCAAGAGTTTGTCTCCTGAGATGGAGACAGAGAGATTCAGAAAAGGGAGAGTGTTGTGAGAGATGGATCAAGTGAATATGAGTTTCGGGTGGAAGTTGGCAGCAAAGTGGATGAAGTCAACAAGCTCATCATGGGTACATGAGGCAGCACCAAAGTAGCCATCAATGTAGCAGAGGAAGAGTTGGGCTTTGCCCATGTAGGCTTGTAGCATGGATTGCTCCATGTAGCCAACAAAAAGGCAGGCATAGCTGGACCCCATGTGGGTACCCATGGCTAACCTTTTAACCTGGAGGAAGTGGGATGAGTCAAAGGAGAAAATTATTGAAGGTGAGGACAAGTTCTGCCAGCTGGAGGAGAGTAGTGGAGGGGACTGGTTGGGCCTGTTAACCAGAAAGAAGGCATTGAAGCCTTCAGTATGGGGTGGGGGGAGGAATGGAGGTGTATTTCAGGGCAGGACCCTTTATCAAACTCAGTAGGATACTGCGATACATAACCAAAGCTTCAAATTTTTAATGAAAGAAAATGTGCAAACCACATCATCCTTCCAAAATACATTCCTTCCAAAATGCATTTGCAGTTCTGTCAAATCATCTTTGATATGAAACCTTGAATTCTTCCACACATGTGCATGGCTCTGCTGAGTGTTTCCAGCATTTTTAAATTTCAATTTTTAATATTTACAGTTCTTTGATTTTTGAATACTGTATTCATTTCTGGTCACCAGGGAAGAAGAAAGAAGTTCAAACCCTCAAGGAGGCAAGAGGCAGTGCTAGAGGATTACGGCTCTGCCAAGAATTAGTTAAGATTATAGAAAGTTTATCCTTTTCTATAATCTTAAATTAAACTGAAGTGGAGCAAAGGTACACAGGTTCAAATTAAAGGTGAGCATTTCTTCAAAGTCTTTTCATTGAGTCAAGCAAATATTTGGAGAGAATGTTAAGATGGGGTTATGGAGCAAAACACAGGATGCTACAGTGGAGAATTGGGTGGGTGTAAGTTCTCATTTAATGGATACGTCATATGATTCAATTAGCTTCCTTCATCAACTATTACTTTAGGATCCAATGAAAATACATCCATGATGGGGTGGAGTACCACACCACATTTAAATGTACACTGCCAGACCTTACAATGTAATGGAAGTTCTTTTAGCTGCAACTTCCATTCGCTAATTCAAACAATTACTATTTATAGATTACATACTAATATCAGTACTGACTAATATCAATAGCATGGAATCCTCATTTCAGAATTCAGATTTATTGTCAAAGTACATACATGACATCACATACAACCCTAAGATTTCTTTTTTTCTTGAAGGCACAGCAGAATTGGTAGTGTAAAAGTAAACTGTACACAGTGTAAACATGTATACAAATAAATAATTGTAAACAGATACTGAATGTAAGCAAACTGCAATACAGAAAGAACAAAAAGAAAATCAATGAAGTACACAAGCAAGAGTTCTTAAATGAGTCCCTGAATAAGTTTGTTGTGGAGGAATCTGATGCTGGAGGGGTAGCAGCTGTTCCTGAACATTGTGGTGTGAGTCTTGTGGCACCGATACCTCTTTCCTGATGGCAGCAGCGAGAACAGAGTGTGTGCTGGGTGGTGTCAGTTTTTGATGATTGCTGCTGCCCTCTGACGCCAACTTCCCCTGTAGATGTATTCACTAGTGGGGAGGGTTTTGTCTGTGATGTTCTGGGCTCTGTCCATTACCTTTTGGAGGGCTTTACACTCAGGGGTATTGGTGTCCCCATATTGGGGACATGATGCAGCTGGTCAGCACACTTTCCACCACACCTCTAGAAATTTCCCAGCGTGTCTGGTATCATACAAAACCTCTACAAACTTGTGAGGAAGTAGAGGCACTGAAACACTTTCTTCATGATGCCATTGGTGTGTTGGGTCCAGGAAAGATCTTCCAAGATAGTGACTCCCAAGAACCTAAGTTTGTTCACCCTCTCCACCTCTGACCCCCCAATGATCACTGGAATGTATACCTCCGGTTTTCCCTTCTTGAAGTCAACAGCTGACATTGAGTGCAAGGTTGTTGTTCATGCACAATTCAGCCAAGTTTCCAACCTCCCTCCTGTGTGCTGACTCATCTCCTTCCTTTATACAACCCACTATGGTGGTACCGTGGTATTTCCATCTTCTATTGAGAATTCATATAACCATATAACAATTACAGCATGGAAACAGGCCAATTTGGCCCTTCTAGTCCGCACTGATCCAAGTACCCTCCTGTAATCCCACTTATCAGCACTCTGTCCATATCCCTCCATCCCCTTCCCATCCATATACTTATCCAACTCTTTCTTAAATGACAAAATTGACCCTGCTTCCACCACCTTTCCTGGAAGCCCATTCCACACAGTAACCACTCTCTGAGTAAAGTTCCCCCTCATGTTACTCCTAAACCTTTGCCCGTCAACTCTCAACCCATGACCTCTTGTATCCATCTCTCCTACTCTCAATGGGAAAAACCTTTCCACATCAACTCTATCTATCTCTCTCATTATCTTAAACACCTCTATCAAATCCCCTCTCAGCCTTCTACGTTCCAAGGAATAAAGACCTAATTTGCTCAATCTTTCCTTGAATTCCAGATGCTGAAACTCAGGCAACATTTTTGTAAATCTTCTCTGCACACTCTCTATATCTTGTTAATATCCTTCCTATAAATGGCTGACCAGAACTGCACACAGTACTCTGAATTTGGCCCCACCAATGCCTTGTACAGTTTCATCATTACTTCCCAACTCCTATATTCTATGCACTGATTTATATAGGCAAGCATACTAAAGGCCTTCTTCACCATCCTATCCACATGCGCTCCTACCTTCAGGGAACAATGCACTGTTTTTCCTAGATCTCTCTGCTCCACTGCATTCTTCAGTGCCCTCCCATTTACCACATATGTCTTGCTTTGATTATTCTTTCCAAAATTAAGCACCTCAAAGGAGTTGTTGAGCCTGTTAGAATGAAGGAATAGAAATGAGCAAACATAGCTTGATAATATTTGTCTTTATTGTTGCTGCTCAGTATTTGTGGGAATTCCAGGCACTGGATCGCCAGAAAACAAAAATCAGAGAGACAAAATTCAATGGACAGCAGAGTTCTTCCCACTGTCACTGACTGCCACAGTGCCAAAATAAACCATAGTAACATAAGAGCTTCAAACCAATTTTTTCAGTAAAATTTCATTATACTCTATAAATGAGTCAACTATTCCCCTTGTGAATTGCATTTTCATTCCCTGCCTTATACATTCTGTTCTGATGCTCTGACAGAATGTTATCCCATTGACTATAGCATGGTTCAGGAAATAGCTGGGGGGAAAAAAAACTCCAGGTAGCCTTGCAGGACGATAACAAGCAACTCAGACTGTTGAAGACCCCAGTGTTGGACTGCACCATCTCTGTCAAAGTTGGCTGACTGGTGGACAGACTCAGTTTGGTGGATGGCTGGCGTGAAGGCAAAGTTGTTGACTTTCTGAGTTGAACAGCAGGTCGGTGCTCCAGGGAGCCACAGCTATTGCTTCAAAACCTTGATAATCAGCTGGAAGGCGGTGGAGTTCTGCAACACCTCACCCTTGAGCACACATAACGAGCTTTATCTGAATCCCCGAACAGTGTCGGCAAATTCTGTCACTTCGTCAACCACCAGGTCTGATCAGCTGACTTAATTCTCGCTCTCTCACCACAGAACTGGTCAGGTTTGGTGGGAAGGCACAAGGATTGTTGGGGGGGGGGGTCTCAGCCAGAGATAGATACGTACATCAAATGGGGCTTGTAAGGCAGCTGTGAGAGAAGGATGAGGAGAATGGGATGGTCAGGTATCAGCAGGCCACTAATTTTCCTTGCTTCAGCTCAGCCACTGATCATGGAATGGATACAACCACTCCAATGAAAGCCAACTTGTTCAATGATATTACTGCTGCATATCTCCTGACAATGTACTGCAACTGGGCACTGATTACATGCCAACTTCCACTGCACAGGATGGTTCTGCACCTGTGGGGATCACACAATAGGTTTGGGTGAAGTCATGGGTGAATAGCTGTCAGCCTGATAGGGTGTCTTTCAGCCAGGCTGCAAGGTGTTGGTGTTGCACTCATCCAGCCAAGTGAAGAGTATTCCATCACACTCCTGAAGATAACAGAAAGGTTTCCCACTGTTGCGAGGTTACTCACACACCACAAGTTCTCATTCTGACTGAGTCCACTTGAGTGGATGTTAATCATGGGATACTCAGCGTGGGCCCCAAGTGTGAAGCTGTGGCTTATGATTACATAACAATTATGTTAGAAGAAGAAATAAAAATGGGAAGAGGAGGATGAGGATCAAGTCAATTCACTGTCAGTGCACTTCTATAAATTCAAGTGTAATAATTGCAAGGGGCATATACAAATTTGCTGACAATTCCATTGGAGTAGACTGTTTAAAAAGGGCCGATGAGTCAACATGCAGGAGAGAGACTAAAATCTTGCCCGAATGGTGTACTAACAATAACCTTGCACTCAATGTCATGAAGACCAAGGAGTTGATTGTAGACTTTTGGAAGGGTAAATCAATGATCGTTGGGGGATCAGAGGTGGAGAGGGTGAACAAATTTAAATTCCTGTGTGTCACTATTTCGGAGGACCTTTCCTGGATCCATCATACTAACGCCATCGTGAAGAAAGCACATCAGTTCCTCTACTTTCTCTACTTTGCAGAAGTTCAGTATGTTATCAGAAACCTTGGCAAAGTTCTTCAGCTAAGCAGTGGAAAGTGTGCTGACTGGTGCATCACTGCCTGTTCTAGGGGCACTAATACCTCTAAGTAGAAAGCCCTGGAAACGATAATGGATGAGCACAGTACATCACAGCAAAACTCTCCCTACCATCGAGAAATCTACTTAGAACAATGCTGTCAGAAAGTGCAGCAATCATCAAGGATCGACACTACCCAGAATCTGCTATTCTCACTATTCCCATGAGGAAAGACGTACAGATGCCACAAGACTTGTACCTCCAGGTTCAGGAACAGCTGCTGCACCTTAACCAGCAGACTCATTCAGAGGCTCATTTGAGGACTATGTCTTTGATCATTATTTATTATTGAATATTTATTTTCTGCATTTGCACAGCCAGTTTATTTACATTCTTTTTTTTTTCGCATACATTTCTTTCTTCTTGAGTACAGTTTACTGGTAATTAGAAATTCTGCCTGGCCCACGGGAAAAAGAATCTCAGGGTTATATATGATAGCACGAATGACAATAAATTCCAACTTTGACTTGACTCTGACTAATATCAGGAAGATATTCAGGGAAATTCTGGATTCACTTGACTTTATAAACAAAGTACCAGCAAGATTCCCAAGGTGGACTTCAGAGAAATCAATCGTGAAATTGAAGAACATGATAAAGAGGATTTGAGTTCAAAATAAGAAGACAGAAAAGAAAGTGATTATCAGTGAAATATTAGGTTAATATATAGTATGAGATACAATGAAAATACTTGCAATATTTTCTCGAGACAGAATTAGTGTATTCCTGATCAGTAATTTGCATGCTTAATTTTTTTTAATTTAAAAAGGAGTCTCAAATTTATGAAAAATGTATTCATGCACTATTCTTAGTTGGAATGTTTCATTCTGGGCAGCAGAATCACATTTTTATTCCATTCGTCTTGTGAAAGCTGGAGAGAGGATCATGCAATCCGTCGTCCTTCATTACCATTTATTTGGACAGATTTGCAACCAGTACCTCAAACTAAACCAGATGATTGGACAATGCTAAGAGGACAGAATAATCACAACTTTGCTTACTGATACAATTTGCTCCTAATGGCATCTTTGAGACAAAAATAATATTTTACAAGCAAAGCTTGCAAGTTGTAAAAATGACAGGTCTATGATATAATAAACATGCTAACATTGAAAGTAACAATCTCCAACCCTTCTGAACAGTTTATTACAATGTGAATGTTACAACTCACCTGAAATTACCTGATAACATTATGGAAACTTAAATGTAGGAGCCCATACACCCCAAGACAACATGTACTAGCCATAAAAGTGCAAAACAGCCTTATCACCTTTTAGCAGTTGACCTGTACTCTGCAGATCACAGATCTTCAATCCAATCAGTTTTTTAAAAATTTATGAGGTACCTTATGAGGTAAATTTTAAACCTCTAAATGTTCAAGATAAAAGATATTTCCTTCATCTAATCCTTCTACCAAAATACTTCTTCTTTGTGTGGAACATTTTCAATGACCTCACTATGCAAAACAAAATAGAGAGAAATGTTGATGTGATGTTTAAAGCATGTCAAAGTGCAAAGAATAAAAAGTAATTACATAGCAATCATCTCGCAACAATATATATCAGAACTGATATGGTTAGTTCAATTCATCAATTCATCCCATCATGGTTAGTAATATTTACTTAATAACTTGCATGCTCTAACATTGTGATGGGGTTGATTCGATGAATGCTCATTACCCATTCGAACAATTTTCATGATCACAATCTTTACAATGTCACAATGGAAAATGTCTTAAGGGCTGTCTCATAGAGCATGACCTTGCAAATCAAACCAGATCATGTTTGATATTAAGATAAACTGTCCTGGCTTTTTTTTTCCACCTTGTATTTTAATATAACCATGAATTTCCCATCATGAATTTTGTCCTGAGCATAGTAAATGTTACTTGCAACACAGATCTTCTCACCTATAAATTCCTCCCCAGTTGTATCATTATACTGTATCATTATGGCAGCACAGTGAAGCCCTTCCTAACTGAGCTCAACATTGCACTCCAATACCCATCAGGCACTGATGTGATGTTTTCCATTTTTTTTTTTTAATTTTTTATTTTTCACACCATAAACCACATTGACCATGATACATACATTTTCCTTGAAAGTCAGCTATCATCCTGCTGCTCAAACTGGAGCAAGATTTATCAATGCCATTTATCGAATGTTGTCTGCCTTGCATTTCTATGATCCACAATCACCATAATTAAGGGAGTGACTGCCTATGGGGCATTATGCTGTATGTGAGCATAAGATACTGAGTCTAATGATTCTCATATCTTAATAGAAAAGAATACTTTCCTGATTGGGTGGAGGTGAAAAACCAGTGATTGGACCAGTATTAATATATTTAAAGTGAAGCTAAAAAAAAACTTTCGGAGCAACAAAATACATACAAGTCATTGAAAGAAGTTAGACTTTTCCACTGAAGTTAAAGGAATCACTGGACTTGAGCCAGATTTAACTGCTGGGCAGGTTTCCCAGCAAAACTGCTGTGGAATTGCAGGAAGTTAGGAAAAATATTTGGAGGGTTTTGGAGACTGGGGAAGTGGAAGTGAGTGTTGTTAATACTTTTCTCATGTGTAATACCTGTGGTCTCATTTGGATTGAAATCCAGTGATCTTGAGATGCAAGCCCCTGATTTAAACAAATATATAGAATGGTGTGAAAGATTCTTTATATGCATTGTAATTTGAGCATTGTGTAATTGCACCACAATATATAATTACTCAAGTACATAAGAAAACAGGAGCGAGAGTAGCCATCTGCCCCTCAAGCCTGCCCTGCCATTCAATGTGGTCATGGCTAATCTATGCTTGCTCCAATATTTCATCTATGTCAGTTCCCCATAAGCCTCAATTCCCTAATCTTTCCAATATTTATCAATCTCCACCTTAAATACATCTGGTGATCTGGTTTCCGCTACTATCAGGAGCAGAGAATTCCAGATTTCTTTTTCTAGGGAAGAGATTTCATTACAGTAATATTTGGTTTTAAATGACCAGCATTACACATTTCCTTGCTTCAGTATATCGCACTGGTGAAAACATCCAACATCCTACCCTGTCAAACCCTCCTAGGATCATACATTTTGCATCCCTCATTCTTCTAAACTCTGAGACTATATTAAAAAAAACTATCTAGCCTCTCTTAACAGAACAGCTGTCTCATCACAGGAATTAGCCTGATGAATATTCTTTGGATTGCCTCCAATATTGCTATATTCTTTTTTAGATAAGGAGTCCAAAACTGTGCACAATATTCCAGGTGTGGCCTTGCCAACACTCTCTATGATGGGAACAAAACCTCCCTGTTCTTAGTCACCAACCTCTGCAATGAAGGCCAATATGTTGTATACCTTCTTAACTACTTATTGGGTGTGCCTGTTAACCTTTAGTGATTCATTTGATGAAACACCTGGACTTTGTTCATTTGCATATTTATGCAATTAAACCATAATTGTCTTTGATTCCTCTGACTGACATTGCATTTCCCCACATTAAACTCCATTTGACAACTTTTCACCAAACACTCAATTTTTCTAGATGCTTTGCAGAATCAAAGTCCTCATTCCTACATGCCCTTTCATTTTCAGCAAACACAGAAATCTACATTTCATTCCCTCCTTCAGGACATTGATGTCAATCTGACCAATTGAGGGCTAAGAATTGATATTTGAGATACTCCACTGATACAACCTTCTGGAAAAGGAAACATTTATTCCAACTTTCCATTTCTTATGTGACAGAGAATTTTCACTCCATGCTAACACACTTGCTCCTCTACCTTGGACTCTTAATTTATGTACCAGCCTCTTACTTCATCAAATGCCTTTTGGAAATCTAAATGCACAACATCCCAGATTCCCTTCTATTCACACACCCTGTCACATCCTCAAAGAAATTGAACAAATTTGTGAAACATTATTTACCTTTCATATGACTATGTTGACTTGGTTTAATTATATTCAGCTTTCGTAAAAGATGCTATTCCTTCTTTGATTATTGACTCTAGAGTTTTGCCAGCAAATGATGTTAAACTAATTGGCCTATAGTTCCCAACCTTATGTCTTTGTTTGATCAAGCAAGTCTTATTGGCTGATTTCCAATCTTCCAGTTACCTCTTGAAATTTAGTGAGTTTGAAAATTTTCAACAAATGGCTCCATTATCTCTGCAGCCACTTCCTTGAAAATCATATGGAACAGGCCATTGGATACCAGTGATTTGTCCATCTCAAGATACACGAGTTTCTCCAATACTTTATCCCTGGGATTTTTGAAAGTTTTCTCTTATTTTCAATCATTCCTCTGCTATCTTTATGATATTTACAGTGTCCACCATGAAGAAGAAATTGATATTTTTTTTCCATTTCTTTGTCTCCTGTTATTAATTCCTCAGCCTTATTTTCCAAAGTTTCCACACCTACCTCAGGTGGCTTCTTCCTCATTATAGATCTATAGAAAATCTATTTGTCTTGAGTTTGCTTGCAAGTTTCATTTCCTTCTGGGTGCTTTAGTCTTTTGCTGTTAAATCATGCACAATATAAACCAACATTTGATTTTGACTAAAATCAACTTTGGGTTAAAATTAGTTTGGGAAAGATGCATAGGTTCTTTCTATTTGTGCTGTTTCTTTGTGACTGTGTATGCAGAATGACTTTGTCTGATGACAGCAAGTTGATTTTTAAAGCATTTAATGTCTTGATCGCTTTCAATGGCAATCCTTTTTCTTTAATACTTTATTTATAATTTTATAACCACAATATAATGACATTACATTCAATTGTAAATTATTTCTAAGAAATTATACATGTCACATATATCCCCCATCCCCCTCAACCCATCCTCCCAACACCCCCTCCATCCCTAAGAAAGTAAAAATGAAAAAAAAAGGAAAAACCAGAGAAAGGCAAGAAAAGAAAACATTTATATATAGTTTTCAAAAAATATGATATTTATCTCACTGATTATAATGAATTTTCTCTACTGGTGTACAACTACAAAGTTCTGCATGCCATCTTTCCTTGCCGAAATCTATTTATGACTTCCATGATAATGCGATACATTTCCCAGAAACTGCTAAAGCAGTTAACACACATTCATTTTAATAAATATTTAATTTTAATATTGGTATAATAGCCTTAATATTACATACTAAAAATAATATCGGGTCCTGTGGGAATTTGACCCCAATAATTTGTTCCAAAAAATGACCTACCCCTAATCAAAATTGTCTAATTTTAGGGCATTTCCAAGTTGAACTAAAAAAAGTTCCAACCTCAGATCTGCATTTATAACATAAATCTGGTACGGCAGGATTTAATCTATTTAATTTTAGTGGAGATAAATATAATTCATGTAAAACATTATATTGAACTAACCTATTTCTTACATTTATGTTTAGTCATATTCTTCTTACACAACTCTGTCCAATCCTTTTCACTTATTTAAGTATTTAACTTTATTTCCCATCTTAATCTAGATGTATGCACCCTAATTAGAAGTAAATTATACATTACTGAAATAAATTTATTTACAGTAGTATTATAAATCAGTAATTCTAATTGATAATTACCTGATAATCAGGTAACATTAATTAACATTCAGGTAACATCAAAGTAGGAACTATTTTGGCAGATAAGAAAGATTTAACTTAGTAATAACAGGTATATTAAATTTTTCCCTCATTCCTTCAAATGTTATAAATCTCCCATCCTCAAAGCAATCTTCAATCCTCTTAAAACCTTTCATTTCCAAATCCTCAAAAATTGGTTATCCATTGAAAAAAGAATGCCTATTTTTACATAGAGACTTTTTCCCCAGATATTAAACCTTTCATACCCATTTAATTATCAATATCATTCCACAGCTCAATCAAATGTATCAAAATAAATGATTCCCTATTTCCTAATAGCCATTTAGAATTCCATTTACAAATAAAATCCTGGAAATCCATATCTCCTATTGCATCAGATTTTACAGAAGCCCAAGCTATCTGTGGAAAACTATCTAAATTAAACAGTACATTTATAAATCTCAATTGAGCTGCTTTATAATAATTCGTAAAATAAGAAAGAAGTAAAAAAGAAGTAAACCCCCTAACTCATAATACAACCATAGTTAAATCCTTAAAAAGTTTAAAGGAATTGGAATGGGAGTTGATTGAAAAAAAATGTTGTATTCTAGGAAAAAAAAACATTCATTTTAACAAAATTTACTCTACCAATTAAAGTGATATGTAAATAATTCCACATTTAAAAAAATCAGCAACTATTCTATTAAACTTAATACTTAAATATTTTCTGCCAATATCTGACCACCTATATTTTATGGCTATTTTACAATCTGAATGATCACCCACAGCTAAGAGCATAAACTCACTTTTTTCCCCAATTAACTTTATAACCAGAGACTTCCTCATATTCCCTCAATCTAATCTGTAATTGTAATAAAAATTCAGATCATTTAAATAAACCAAAACATCATCAGCAAAAAGATTAATTTTATATTCTTCTTGATTCACTTTAATTCCTTTAATTTTAAAATCTAAGTTCTGCTGAAGGTTCAATTGCTAAAAAAAAATAAAGCCAGTGACAAAGGACAACCTTGTTGACTTGACCTAGTTAATGGAAAGGAAGCAGAAATTTGTCCATTAGTGATAACTTTTGCTAAAGGATTTTTATATAAGGCTTTAATCCAATTTATAGACATAGACCTAATATCAAACTTCTCCAATATTTTAAATAAAAAGTTCCATTCCAATCTATCAAAAGCCATTTATGCATCCAAAGTTACTACAATACTACTATATCCTCCTTTCTAAATTAAATTAATTAGGCTAATTAATCTTGCAATATTGTCTGCAGAATACAGACTTTTAATGAAACCTGCTTGATCCATATGGATTAAATCAGGCAGATATTTAGATAATCTACCTGCTAATAATTTTGAAATAATTTTATAATCTACATTTAATAAAGATATTGGGTGATAAGATGAAGGATTTAATAAGTCTTTAATCTTTCTTTGGTATAACTGTAATTATTGCCATTGTAAAAAGAATGGGCTTCTATCACCTACCATAAATGAAATGGAGGTATAGCAAACTGCCATCATCAGTTCACAGACTTACCTAACTCATCATGGGCTAGCAGTGCTGGGCACCAAAGTACAACAAGTGGATCAGATGAAGTCCCTGCCTAAAGGCAAAGAGCACTAATGGCTTATAGCTTTAACCTGCTGGTCCTGTGGACCAGCAGCTGTTCACTAACAAGCTCATTAACAGACAGGGAATAAAAGGTCTGTATGTCTGCAATAAACCAGTTTTGAGTTGACTACTTTTCTGTGTGTTTGCCTTTATTTAGTAGCATCTACCATAGTACCCACTACAGTATTAAAAGGTCCTTAAAATTCAGATGGAAAATCATCTTCTCCTGGAGATTTTACATTCTGTAACAAATTAAGCACTTAATTATTTTTTTCTTATTGAAACAGGAGGATCCAAATTTTTCTGATATTGATATGTCAAGCAAGATAAATTTATCTGATTCAATGGCAATACATTTTTTTTCAAAACTTTATTTATTAATTTTAACATATGAAGAAAGTAAGTAATTTACGTACAGAAAAAATACAAAATAAAGTAATACAAGTACAAAGTAACATAGTTAATGCAATACCAATCTCTGCATCTCCCCCTAACAACTAAAAACTAAGACTAGAAAAATTTTTTTAACCCCTAAACCCTCCCTCTCCACCCCCACGATAAAGAGTGAAGAATTAATACTATTAGTATAATTTAAAAAATTAAAAATATATATCTTTAAAAAAATCGATATATATTAAAAAAACAAAAAAATTAATTAAGTATTAATTATTAATCCAAATTTTTTTTTAATTATATAAGAATATATATGAAAAAACAAAAACAAAAAGAACTTAAATTAAAAAAAAAACAACTAATAATAACAAAAAACTAAAAAAAGAAAAAAGAAAAAAAAAGAAAACATATATATAGAAAAAATATATAATAAAAAAGTTTTTTTAAAGAAAAAAAAAGTTTTTTTAAAGAAAAAAATGATTAATTCAAACTTATTTAAATTGCATATAATCAATAAATTGGGTCAATAAAAAGAACAGTTATCTAGGATTATACCAGCTATTAGAAATAAATCGGGTATTACTTTTAGTCAGAAAGAAATTAACGATGAATTTTGTAATTTTTACAAAAAACTTTATTTTACTGAATGTAAAGAGATAAAAGAAGATGCAATAGACTCTTTTTTTAAAAATATTAATTTACCACAGTTATCTCAAGAAGACAGACAAGAGTTAGATAAACCTTTTATGGATAGTGAAATTGAAATGGCTATAAAAGATATGCCAAATGGAAAAGCGCCTGGTGGAGATGGTTTTTCTATTGAGTTTTACAAGACTTTTTATGTTGATATATCTTCCTTATTTAAGAATGTAATACAACAACTTTATGATACTTTTCAATTACCTGAGTCCTGTTCTAATGCTATAATTACAGTTATACCAAAAAAAGATAAAGATCCCTTACAGGTAGCTTCTTACCGTCCTATATCTTTGTTAAATGTAGACTATAAAATAGTGGCTAAAGTTATGGCTAATAGGTTGGTTCAGTATTTACCAAAGATAATACATCGTGATCAAACAGGTTTTATAAAAAATAGGTATGCTTCGGATAATATTCTACGATTAATTACTTTGATAAATAGATCTAAATCTCAGAAGAATTATCCAATGGTGGTTTCATTGGATGCAGAAAAGGCATTCGATAGAGTAGAATGGAAATTTTTATTTAAAGTACTTGAAAAGTTTTTGTTTGGTCTCTCATTTATTGGTATGATTAGGGCTCTGTATAATGGTCCAAAAGCTAGAGTTGTTACTAATGGTTTGCTTTCCGAATCCTTTAATTTAACAAGATCTACTAGACAAAGATGTCCATTATCACCCACCTTGTTTGCTTTAGTTATTGAACCTCTAGCACAATTAATACATCAGAATGATAGTATCAAAGGAATGAGAGTCTTGAATGAAGATTATAAAATAAATTTATTTGCGGATGATGTTTTGCTGTATTTGGTGGATCCTGATGTTTCTCTGCCAGCACTTCAAGATTCCTTAGAGATTTATGGTCAATTATCTGGTTATAAGGTAAATTGGACTAAAAGTGAAATTTTATCAATTAGTAAAGATGATTATTCAATGTTTAGAAATATTACGAATTTGAAGTAGACGAAACAAATTAAATATTTGGGAATTAATGTTAATACTGACTACCAAAATTTATATTCACTTAATTATCTTCCTTTAATGAAGAAGATTAAGGCAAATTTAGTTAAATGGAAAGATTTACCTTTGGGTTTATTAGGAAGAATTAATACTATAAAAATGAATATTTTTCCTCATATACAATATTTATTTCAATCAATTCCTTGTTGTTTACAAAAAAGATTTTTTAAGGATTTATATAAAGTAATTAGGGATTTTTTGTGGAAAGGAAAATTTCCTAGGGTGACGTTGAAAAAATTGATGTGGGATTTTCAATTTAGAGGGTTACGGCTACCTAACTTTCAATTTTATTATGAAGCAGCTCAATTTAGATTTCTTAGCACATTAATGGCCACACAAGATACGCCTAGTTGGGCACAGATATAATTGGCAGTTATTTCTGAAAATTTTTCGAATGAATGTTTATTTCGATGGAATAAAAAATTGTTATGAACTTATGATGTACCAATATTGAAACATTTAATGAATTTATGGACAAGTAAATTACATAAAATGGGATTGAAAAATAAGTGGTCGGGAAGATTATCATTATATAATAATCAACTTGTTCCTTTCACGGTATCTAATACTATTTTGAAACAATGGGAGGAGAAAGGAATACATAATTTATCTGACTGTTTTTTAGAAGGTCATTTTTGTGGTATGCGGTCGTCAAATGAATTTACTGTCTGAAACTGATTTTGAGAAATATGTGCTCTCATTTCCAAAAAAGGGTTATATATCAGGTTTGTATCGTATTTTGTTGGAAAGTGAAAGTAAAATAGATTGGGATAAAGATAAAATTAAATGGGAAAAAGATTTAAGTTTAACAATAACTGAAGAAGATTGGTCTGAAATCTGCCGTAATAGTGTTCGAAAATCGATTAATGCTAGATTGGCGATGATTAATTATAGTTTTATACATCAATTATATTTAACACCCGAAAACATGCTGTTTGGTTGTGTGATCGGTTACAACAATTTTAGAAAGGTATTCAATCTGTATTTAATAATCTATATAATCTTCATATTGTATTAGACCCTGATATATTTTTGTTAGGGAATATGCAACCGTTGATTGATTTAGAATTAGATAATTACCAGATCTCTTTTATTTACTTAGCGCTGGCAGTGGCCAAGAAATGTATAGCAATTACTTGGAAGATTAGAAATGTATTGTCTTTAGATAGGTGGTATTCAGTGATGAAGTTTTGTTTGGTTATGGAAAGAAAATCTTTTTCTATACAAGATAAGATGTCCTTTTATGATTCAATGGCAATACATGATAAATGATCTTCATCTATGCATTATGATTTGTTTATTGGAGTTAGATTAAACTCTTTGCTTTCATTACTATTGGATCCTTCTCCTTCAGTCCAACATTGTTAATCTTGAGCAGTAACGGTTTCATTGCAAACAATAATTCCAGCAGAGCAACAGCAATTGAGTTGGCCCATTCAGGTTTTTGCTTGCTTATTTATCATATTTTACCAAGTACAGCGAGAAGAGTTATTTTGTAACAGGCTATTTCTAATATCGCTGCATGAAGAGCACAGTTTACAGAGTATAGAATTACAATGAAAAGAAAAATCAATCAGCACCAAGCAAGGTCAGCATGGTAACATTATTGAACTTTTCATTCAGGAGCCTGATGGCTGCAGGAAAGAAACTATCTTTAAACCTGTTGGTGTGCACTTTCCCACATTTTAGCCATTTTCCCCAATAGGAAGAGGGAAAACAGAATGTTTTGAGGGTGTGATGGATCCTTCAATATGTTTGCTGGCTTCCCTAGACAGCAGGAGATGCAGATGGAGTCTACGGAGGGGAGAGAAGTTGGTTATGTTCTGAGCTGGGTAATATTTACCAAAAAAATTATTATTTGGCTCTCTATTGGATCAGACTATTAGTAATCATCAATTCCTTAGCTTTTGATACTTGCTGCTGATGGTCTGTTGGTCATTTCAAAAATCTTGTTGTTTGAAAATCTCTTTAATTACCAAACAATAATGAAGCATTTTTTAAGTCAAGGTTCTGTTTTTTTTATTATTGAATCAAATGAACTAATCAATAAAAATCCCCAATATATTAACAGCCCTTGCCAAAGAGAAGGACATTCATGCAGTCAATGAATTTGTTAATGTCATCAAGAGGCATTCAAAATGGATATCAAGAGTTAGTGTTCCTGATACTGACACAACTGGGAAGCTGATTCCTTCCTCACAGAATTAAAAATCCTTAAATCTTAATGATGAAAAATAAAATGTTGCAGATGCAGGAAATCGGAAATAAAAATTGAGATCACTGGAAATAGCAGGTCAGGCAGCTATTTCTTATTTTCACACACTGCAATTTTGGAACCATAATCATTAAATTATCTTTTTTTTAATAGAACAAAGAAGATAACAATTCAATTCTTAGAATACTACAAAAAGGAATTGAACGGCATTTAAAACTGCTTATGAGATTGATACATTTAAACAGGGGTATCTCTCCTGGCTGTTATCATGAAGCTCCTGACATGATACAAGAGCCACTTACTTTCCTATTGCTCTGGGTGTTTGCTGTAGAATAGAGTTTTCGCCCTTTTTGCCACTTGACCACATCAGCTCGTGTGATCCATTGTCCTACCTTCCCTCTGTTTGCAGAAAAAGCTATTTAAACAATGTCTCAGCAGCAATGCTTGACAGCAGAGATTATATTTAAAAGAACAATGGTGCATCTTGGTGTCAGTGCCTGTTTTTTTTTAATCCCTCAGTCCATTAGAATTATAGCATTAATGAACTTGCTTCACATAGTTATTGACTAGCATGTCAAATTAGCTGCCTGATCTTTTAATAGAAGCTATTGGTCTGAGATTAAAAATGGAGCAATTTAGGAGTTACTCTGGGCCTGAACAAAAATGAAAATGCAAGAGAAAAGTTATTCACAATGCCATGCATTATATGAATAATCTAAATTTTAGAAGTTACTTATAGCTTAAATGTGACCAAATGTGACATCTGCTTTGAGACTGGTTTTAACATTATTCAGCTTTAGCATTCACATTACCATTGCAAAGTTTCATGCAGAAATGAATGACATAGACTCAAACAATACTGTGAGATGAAGCCTAGAAATATAAATCTGCACGTAATGAAGGATTTTTATCAATTGATCAGTTGTAACAATTGAGATGGATAAAAAAAATGATCAAAGCTCTGTACAATGTATTAATCAATGCTAAAAATTCAAGATTTTTTATAATGATGTTTGGCCCCTTGTTGTGTAAATTCAAATTAAACGATATACTTTTTAATCGATCTGTGGAGCTCACCAAAAATATCAAAGTACATTCCAAATTTAAAATGCAGATGTCTGGAAATTTTTGCACTGGGCAAAATTGATGGGGTTGAACAGTAACAATTCTTCAGATCCAATTGCAAAGCACATTTGAATACTTCCTCTTGCAGCCTGATAAGTCCAGGATTTCAGTTCTGTTTCCTCCATGCTAATCACAGAGACTTGCTCCCAAAGGTGGCATCCAATTGCATGTAAAAATGTATGGACTACTTTTGCATGCCTACCCTTTAATAGCAAAGACAATTCGTTAAATAATCAAATCTTCATAGCAATGTGAAGCAATAAGAAGACCCGAACTGAGTGAACATATTCCAGTCCGTCTATGGAACCTAGCACTGAGTACTAGGTTGACAGTGGTAAAATCTATAAAAACGCTGCAACCCCACCCAACCACCACCCCCCCCCCACCAATTTAGGGCCCATTAAGACTTCACCCTTCAACTGGATTGCGACCTCTAGCAGTCAAGGGTCAGACATTCCCAAGAGCTGCACTTTTGCAAGGAGGCTTTGAGCATATCCTCACGTTATTTCTGTGGTCCTGATGACCTCCTACCATAACAGAGCTCTGAACAGCCTGGGATGCAAACAACATGGCCATCGAGTCACTATGACATCAGTGCTGGTGATGATGGCTGGAGAAAATTTGCAAATGGTGATTCATTTTTCCTTCCAACGTATTTGAAGGATTCTGTGCTCTCATAACATTGTAAATGTTGGGCCATATCTGATATCTTGATCTTCAGCTACGTTTTTCATCAAACACTGTTGAGGAGAGTGGTGGATTTCAACTTTGTGTCAAATTGTTTTTTATCTTGAGCTTCTCTTGACAGAGGGCAGTGTGATGCAGCGAACCAGGTTCAACAAACATGGGTATGAGGCTGATCCGCCTATATGCTTCAGTGAACAACTTGAAACTCTCTCTCTGGTCATGTGCATAATTTCAATCACAATTTGTAACATGCAGCTTGACTGTTGGGGCTTAGATGACCTGGATTCTGGAAGTGTAGTCAGTATGGGCTGATTAGGATCTCATTTGTTCTGAAGAATAACTCCATTCCCATGGGAGGTTTGCTGAGGTGAGGTATATTATAGCAAGAAATATTGAAGGGTGTTGAAGTTATGGCACTGTTTAATATTGGACTTCAATGAGATTGGTTCTGTTGTAGATGAAGATGACTTTGAATGGGTAACTGAATTTGTAGAGGGTATTCCACAAACTCAGCGAATTGATGGAGTCAATGCTTTAGAGCAGCCATTCTCAACTTTTTTTTTGGCTATGGCCCCCTTAGGACTCTGTTCAATGTTTATGGGTCCCACATTCTTCTGCTATTTGCAAATAAAATCTTTCTTTATGGAAAAATTAGGACCATCTATGATCCTACCAAGATGTAGTAACGTGGAGATTCTAATTTATTTAGTGAATGTTATTACATATTCCAAAGTGAGGACCCAAAGCTGGGCTTACACAGGTTGAGGGAGAGATGGGAGTCGGACTTGGGCAGAAGAGTGGTGGCAAGACCTGTGTCTGGACACGTGACTGGGGTCATTAATGGCAGAAATAGTTTACACCAATTGTACCTCACACCGCAAAAATTACATAAATCAATCCCAGAAATTTTGGAAATGTGCTTTAGGTGTGGTGTGGAGATTGGAACATTTGTCCACACACCTGACTATGTACAAAGGTGTGATCCTTCTGGGAAGACTTGGGGGATCATTCTGAAAAAAAAAATTACAAAGGTGGATTTTCCACAAGATCTGGAGTTGTACCTTCTCAGATATATTGGGAATGTGAATTTTAGACTGTCCAAATATTAAATTCAGTTCGTGAAGGTCGCCCTGGTGGTAGCCAGGAATAATGGTTATGAGGAAGTCCAACTCCCAATTAAATACCAGATGATAGAATATGGAAATGCAGAATTGCATTCTCTTGGAGAAAATCACTTACAATCTAAGAAATTAGACACATTTTTTAAAATTGTGGCAACCCTATTTGAAATACATGGGCATACAGCTTGACTCGTTACCCCTCCCTTCGAAATATGGACACTATAAAAATCCTTCCCGGCCCGGGAAAGGAGTGGAGTTATGGAAGTTGGACATGGTGCAGACAACACGCATTTTTTAGCTGTTTTTTTAAATTCCTTACCTTTGTTATTTAGTTAGCTACATTGATTTTTCTTGCGTTTTGGTAGGGGCTGTGAACCACACAAATATTTGCATAATTTGGATGTTTGGGAGCAAGGGAGGGGGAGGGGGGATAAATACAGACTCTGTATATTATAGGAATGTTGAAAAAGATGATATTGGTTGTTTGAATTGCTTTATGAGACTATGAAAACTAAAATAAAATATTCCAAAAAAATGTTTTGGGTCCTTTTCCCTTTGAAACTTTGCATTTCTGTCCTACCAACTACATAAAAAAATGTGTTGCGGCTCCTGGGGTGGGGGGAAGGGGCCGTATGACTCCCTTTGAGAATGGCTGCTTTGGAGAGGACATACAGAGACTGAAGCCGCTGCCTGCTTTTTTTTTTCTCTTAAATTGTTGCATGATGAAGATTATATGCACAATGCCCTGTGAACAAGTGTCATCCACACTGACTCAGGAAGCAACTCTTGTGCTACTGGGAGGAGAATGCTGATGAAGACATTTCCTGTTGCAGACAGCAGGGAGGACTTACCTTCTTCATGAAGATGGTCATGATTACAGCATCCTCTTCCCAGTCATGGACAATAAAGTTGTGGATTTGTGGCAGAAGCTCTGGACTGCCAATCTTCTGGATTTCAGTAGGGATCCATCTGCTCCTGATGCCTTGTTATTTTTGAGTTGAAATTAGGCTTTCTCAGCTTCTTGACAGTCAGAAATGGTACCAATACTGACGCAAATAGGCTAGAGAGGGAAGGACTCAATGGTGCATGTGTCAGCGACAGTGACACAGATCAGGTGGTTTTCATTGTATTCTTGTCTCCACGTCCCTGATGAGTTCACTTTTGGATTCTAATAGCACATTACCAGATTCTAGGAATCCCATAAAAAAAAGAATATAACTTAAAACAATATTTTTTTTTGCTATTGAATATCCTTTGAATGTAACACAATGCTATTTCCATTCACATGTATTAAAATTCACCTAAAGAAACAAGGCATTTAATTTCCTTTGCTAGTTTGCCTGCATGCAGAGGTTAGGTTCTCTAGATAATTAAATCTTCTGAAAACTTGATCGTAATGACCCTTTTTGTTGGCCCAAAGATGACAGCCGGAGTAGTGGGCTAATTATTCCCCTCAGTTAACTCATTTGTAATCTATGCACAGGATAACTTTACACAATAAACTTGTGGGAAGTTGGCAGTCTGCTCATTTGGTGGCTTTCTTACCTCTGGATTGGATATTTGTGCTTTCAAGACCCAGTCCACTGATTTAAGTCCAAAAGTCCAAAATGACATTCCAGTGTAAAACTGATAGACTGCTGCATTTTGCATAAGAGTTTCAACTGATGCTCTGTTTGCTCCCTTATAAAAAGGTGAAAGATCCTACACTTCTATTTGAAGAGGAGTAGTCCAAGTTGAAGTTTGTTCCCCATTAAACATCTTCAATAAACAGTTTATTTGATGATTACCTTACTGCTACTGACGAGAACTTGCTATGCCAAGATGGCTTCTATTTTGGCTATGTTACAAAAATGACTACATCTCAAAAGTGCTTAATTGGTTAAAAAGCATTCAAGCATCTAAAGATGATATGAAGAGGAGATGGAAGATACATCTCTCTGTGTAATTACATCTCAGCTCAAAAATACACAATAATTAGGGCTACATATAGATATTGTAATTAAAATAAATGGCAGCGTCTTCCAAGGATTGCATCACTTGCAGTGAAACTTGCTGTAAATTCCTTTCCAATACAAATTCAACTTATTTTTTGATAATATAATAGTCACTTTTACACTTCAGCACTGAAGATAAATTGTTGCAGACAGATTCAGAAAAATGCATACATCTACTCATACCTCGACATCAAAATACTTGTGAATGGATTAATGAAAGTTTGCCTCTCAAACATACATTTCCTCTCATTTAAATACTGCATCATTTAGAGTTCATGTGATGAAAATACACATAATTTTGTGAAATGCCAGATCTTCAGATGCCTTCTTTAAGGCAAATTATTGAAGAATATGTTTTCGTGCATAGTTTGGTTTAATAGATGAATTATTCATTCAACTATTAATAGATAAATACTTTGTGCATTCAGTTGTTACTGTGGGGTTATTTCCACAATGAACACAATGGTAAAAAGTTTAATGAACTCTCATGTCGTCTAGTGCTCAATTAAAGGTGGATTGTTTTGAAAAGATTCTTCACACTATCTCATTTAATTTCATTTTTTTCTACTTATCATCCATTTAAACACCAGGGCCATATCTGCCAGTGGAAGGATTTTAAATATAAAATTTAAAATGAAAAGCCACTAAAAAATTGCAAAAGGACCACAAACCTCAGTTATGTCAAATATTATTTTTCCATTAATATGTGCTTATGCATTTAACAAAAAATAGCTATCAGCCTTTCAACAGATGAATGAACAACATTTAACTCTTAAAAATACACCAGCATTTCTTCCAATGCAGCAGTAGATTTTTCATTATGTTCCAAGGATCTGATCTCTATCAGCAATAATCAAATCAGGTCTTTGTTACTTGTCCCAACCTTGTTTTAGTGGTCAAGGTCATTCAAACTATCAGGACTACTGCAAAAACCGTCACCATATTTATTTACCAAATGGTGTGTTTTTTAAAAAAATAGATTCATAGGAACTTCTCTTGCGACTGCAATATGCTAAAAGATGTGCCATTTACTGTAGTATATTTCTGATTGAGCTAAAATAGACCCAAGTAAGTCTGACAAAAATACAACATTGTCCTTTACACCTTTTGGCCTCTAAAAGCTCTTGAAAAACCACACAGGCTATTTGTTTTGCGCCTATAGGGCAGATAGGTCTTCTTTCAAACTGTAATGCTTTTGTAGGAGGAAGAGAAAGAAAAACAGATAAAGAACGATGCTTTTGTGTCATTACAATGAAAGCTGTCTATAATGACCATTCGGATTGACTTCAAGTGGTCTTTATAGATATCCAGCTTCCACACATAGGTTCATGTTGAGGTCATTTAATTTTGTATCATTGCTAAAACTGGTGGTCAGGTGTTGTATAATACAAGTATTTTTTGAAATAGGGTTTTTTTTCCCTGTGATGGAATCTATATTGCAAAGCTGAAGACAATGGCATCGTGTCTATGGAGAGACAAATTTATGTTCAAAATGAAGCTTCCCCATAGTTAAAACCACACTAACTGCTGCAGAGAAAAATATATCTTATTTCTCTTTATTTTAGCCAGAGCTATCAGAAAGTTCACATTTTACAAAGACTCTGGTACCTTTTTTTGTGGAGTTGGTTAAATGGCACCATGAACCAGCTAAACATAACTTTAATTCTGCCACATTATCATCTTATTAATACCACATAATATTCAAAATTGTCTGGCAGGAGTTTCAGCTATTCTCTGTGAAGAAGATACATCCAGGTAAAATGAGAATGTTACCACATCAGCATATAAATCACTGACAGGCAACTTACTATTACAATTGATTTTTGTTGACAGGTCACTGTAGGCAGCTATGTTTAAAATGCCTTTTGCAGGCTGAAATTAAAAAAAGTTTCCATGCAGAAATGCAAACCCCCTCCTTTTCTGCAAATCTGACAATTTGAAATCAAAAAATTACCATTTCATACTTTAAAAAGGACTAAAGGACAATTCTTCACTGAAAGGTTCCTGCAGTTCTCACTAATAAGTGCTTCACATATGACATTAATGCTACTGATTCCTCTCAAAAAGATTGTCTGAGAATTTCTCTGAAAATACATAGTGAGCAGTTTAATTTGAAGGCAGTCAATAGCTGCCTGTAAAATGAAAATATAAAGTAGCAAAGATTTTAATAAGAAGGCAGATGCTGATGTTGTAAAATAATACACAAGTATTTATTCATAAATCATTTCAAACTAGGTTTAGAAATGATAATAGAGTATGTTTTATTTCTGTGTGCTTATAATATTCCATTGTAAAAATTGTATGTTTTCCTTTTTTTAATGAAGAATATTTAGATTGATCAATTTTATTTTTAATTGCATTTATTACTTTCATCTTCTCAATGCAAAAGAAGTCTTTTTGTTATTAAAGGAACAAATGACAAATTCTGGGATGCTCAGAAATTATAATCCTACAAAACCTCGATTTAGTAATCGTTTGGACTAATGTAAGTAAACTCACATTCTGTTGATTTTGATTAATGAGTGAGAAGGTTCGATGCAAAAATATACATTCCTTTAGAGAAGAATATCCATTATGTTTATATCACTATGTTCAGTATTTATTTATAGGATTGATTTCACATTTATATATATATTGCTGTTTAATGAGATTATTAGCAAACAATCATTGCCAAGTAAAATGGAGGATGAAATACAAAGGAATTGCACAGATTTATCCTTATCTGTATAATAGTTGCAGTGGCTAACCATGCTTTTCGTTGTCTTATGTTACATCACAGGCCAGCAGCAATAGAAATTCACTGAGACAATGGTATCTTAAAACAATAATTGTTATTAATAATATAAAATCTTACTTAAATCTAAATGTAACCCCAATTATGCACAAATGTATATGTGTGTGTGTGGATTATCCAAACCATTACAGCTTAGGCACAATTCTGAAAAGTCGATTCAAAGTTCAGTCTTTGAAATCTTGTGTTGAAACGTAGAACTTTTAAACTGTTGTTCAGTAGTAATGAAGTAGTCGAGGCACCGAGTCATCAGACTTCTCAACGAATTCTTGTTGAGTTGCTTTCAGAAAAATGTTCCTGCATACGAATGATTTGTCACAGCTCTCCTCTTCCTTCCATAAAGGTTATGAGTCTTGTGACCTTCACGATGCTTTCAAAGACCCAGGCAAGGGTCAGACAAAATAACCATCAAAATAGTCACGATTCAAATGCAAGAATGATTGACCCAGATATGGGTCAGTCAAAAGTAACCATTACAATGGCCTCAGCAGATCCCTGCTTTCCCTTGACAAGGAGAAGCAGCAGAAATGACCATCTTCCCTAAAGTCACTTTAATTCTGTCTTCAGATGACTGCTTGATGCTACTAAAATCCTGCTTTTTGAAGCATCTGAAATCACATTACTTGCATGATCAAATACTGGGTTTCAGTTTCAATGTCCCAAAAAACATGAGTCATATGGCAGATGGTCTTTTGTTTAAACAGATGTTTTCTTTAGTAAACATTTATTGTTTCAGGCTTTCAAATTAAACAATAACACTTGCTTTTATGGTTTGAATGTAGGTGGCTTTGCGTCTGTTAAAAACATTGTTATCCGTGTGTCTTTCCCTGGTCCAACCCCCAAATTAACTTAACTAAAAAAAAAGGACATATAGAAGCTGGTAACATTTAACACTTCAAAAAGGAGCCTAAAACTTGTGTGTCGCTAACACCAATAATCACCACCAGCTTCACAATCCCACTTTTTAACAAAAGTTAAATTAGGCTGCTCCACAAGTCAGCCGACTTCATGGTAGAGTACAGCGCACAATGTAAGTTCAGGGCATCATGGCATTTGCACAGGACTACCCATCAGATAAGTTCATTGCCACACATAGATACCAAGCCATGCTAACTGGAATGCAATGGAGCTAGGTTTAGGGTACATAGGAGAAAGGCATCTTTCCACAAAAGACCAGGACATAAGGGCCGGAGGAGATAAAAAGTCAATGTAACAAGGTAACAAGCTAATTCCAGAGGACTTCAATAAAACGCAGAAAGAATTTTCATGGTTTTCAACTCATGATCAGTGAATGCATCCTGAAATGCAGTGTCCACCAGCTCAATTCACCACAACCCATCTCTCAGCTCCCTATGCCCTATATTAATCAGATCCCAGACCCCTGACACATTTATCTCTGTGACAGGCCTCATGCCCATATCTCAGACTGGACATTTTGCTGACTGTTCTATCATCATCCACTTGCACTTCGCCACCATGTTTCCCTTGGCTTTGCAAGATGTGATATCAATAGAAAAAGATATTACCTAATGGTATGCAGCAAGAACCTGATCACAATGGAAAAATATATTGCTCCCCATCAGGAAAGTAAGTTCATCATGATTAGGGTGGAATCCATAATCATACAACGATCTGTAATAGACAATGATGAACAACACCTCTTACATTCTCTTGACACCTCTCTCTGCCCCAGACCCCATCTACTCAAGGGTCCTTTCTCCTTTCAGATAAGCAAGAACTCACTTGATAAAGTATTAGTTGAAGAGTGAATAAAAAGTGAAGCACTTTTGGTCTAAGTTATCCAATAGTTTGTTATCACAGATCGACAAACTCCTGAAGTCAGTCAAGAACTACTGGGAGTGTCACTAACTCTCCTAGGGTGCTCCAGAGCCTTCTGCTGTGATGCCCACGTTTTCTGGGAAAGCACCATGTACCCATCTTCTCCCTAATTAGGAAGGAGCCTATTTACATGGAGTTGGAGCAGGATTCAGCTGTCAGCAGCACGCGTGATTCTTGGGAATCATCCACTCTCGTCAACTTCAGACAAAGCAATAATGCATCTCCAAAAATAAAAGAGCAGCAGCAATTTGTCACTGTTAGGAGTCAGGCCTGTGCCATTTGAGAAGTTTCAGATTTATGGAGATCTCTAGGATGAAGGTTAAGCTTCCAAAGCTGTGATTTAGGATCAAAAGGAACTCATTCGCATTAATTCTGTACATGGAAGAGGGCCAATTTGATAGCTGTGATTTTTATTATTTACAAAAAGTCCATGTGCCTATCCCTCACAGATAATGAGAACTAAGTGTAAATATCCCACCCTCTGGCTCAGGTTATGCATTTGAAATCCAGATTAGAGGCAGGATCCACATGCGGTGATTTACTGAGAAGAAGCGGACTGCAACCAGGTGAGGAAAAGATATCTTAGCTACAGGATCTCCAGGGATTAGGGAGTTCAGCTAAGAGGTGTGAACTCCAGCAAGACAGCTACCATGTTGGTCAACACACATGCACAATGCACATTCAGTACATTTCCTAAAATGCCTAAAAGCCTGTATGTGTTTCTAATGGAAGTTCTTTGCTACACTGTTCCTTTCTCTCTACGGGTGTTGCTGGGGCGTACGAGTTCAAAAATGTTGTCACACAGATTGTGACAACTATACTTGGCATGAAAACCCGAGTGCATCAAGATTGGTTTGAAAATCACGAGACCATTTCAGCAGTCTTTCGGACCAGGAACAAGGCCTATGCAGACTAGTATAATCATCCATCATTGGTCTCAAAGAAAGACAAGTTCAAACATCTACAGTCCAAAGTACAGGCGGAACTGCGAGAAGTGAGGGACAAGTGGTGGCAGAGAAAGGCTAAGCAGGTGGAACACTATGCAGACATGCACACCAACAGAGAGTTTTTCAGCGCCATAAAGTCATTTTATTGTTCTTCTAAGTCAGGATGCTCCCCTTTGCTGTCATCAGATGGGTTAAACTTGTTCAAAGACCAGGAAGGACTGAACAACTATTGGGTTGAATATTTTTCCAACCTACTGTAGTGCGCGTCAAAACAACCAAAGACTTGTTGATCCAAACCAAGGCTTTTATTAACTAAAAGACTGGAGCATATCATGAATAGGTCGACCAGTCCAGAATGACCTGGTCTGGCTAGGACCAATCCTTTAAGACCTGCCAGTAGGTGTGGCTACACTCTCAGCCAATACATATACACATTGGTGATCGTATCTGTACTATCACATTCACCCCTTCTTTGATAACCAACCCCAGGGTGGATAGAGGTTAGGGGCTGTACCGGTCAGGGGGCCTGACCATCCGGCGTGACCGCCAGAATTGGGGTCGCCGGAGTCGTGTTGCCGGCAGGCTTGTAGGGTGCGGTCACTGCTTCGCTTAATTCCCCAACGCCGTTGTCGACAGTCTGGCCTGAGCTGGTGGGGTGGAGCTGGTCCCTCTGTTCAAGCACATGACCTGAGGGAGAAGGAATAAGGGGAGGTTGGGTTAAAGGCACTGCTGCGCCTGATCCGGCTTGGGTTAGGTCCCTTACCGAGACAGTGTCCTCCCACCTGCCCGGGTACTCAACGTAGGCATAATACGGTTCACATGGAGCAGAGTCACTCGGTCAACCAAGGGGTCATTCTTTGAATACCGGACGTGGCATCGTAAGAGGACTGGACCGGGAACTGTGAGCCATGCCGGTATGGTCATACCCGACTCGGATTTCCTTGGGAAAGAGAACATCCTTTCATGGGGGGTGGCATTGATCATGGTGCATAGGAGGGAGCAGATGGAGTGTAGGGCACTAGTGAGCACGTCCTGTCAGTGAGAGGTGAGGAGACCTTTGGACTGGAGAGCAAGCATAACCACTTTCCAGACAGTGGCATTCTCTCTTTCGACTTGCCCATTATCACATGGGTTATAGCTGGTGGTCCTGCTTGAAGCAATACCATGCTCTAGAAGGTACTGCTGCTGCTCTGTGCTCATAAATGAGGACCCCCTGTCACTGTGGATGTAACTGGGGTACCCGAAGATGGCGAAGATGCTGTGCAGGGCCTCTATAACTGAGGAGGCAGTCATGTACAAGCAGGGCACAGTGAACGGGAAGCGGGAGTACTCGTCAATAGCCGTAATGATGTAGGTGTTATGGTTGGTCGACGGTGGTCCTGCTTGAAGCAATACCATGCTCTAGAAGGTACTGCTGCTGCTCTGTGCTCATAAATGAGGACCCCCTGTCACTGTGGATGTAACTGGGGTACCCGAAGATGGCGAAGATGCTGTGCAGGGCCTCTATAACTGAGGAGGCAGTCATGTACAAGCAGGGCACAGTGAACGGGAAGCGGGAGTACTCGTCAATAGCCGTAATGATGTAGGTGTTATGGTTGGTCGACGGTAGGAGCCCCTTGAAGTCTACACTGAGATGCTCAAAGGGGCGGGTGGCTTTGATGACGTGGGTGTTCTCCGGAAGGAAGAAGTGGGGCTTGCACTCAGCGCACACCGGGCAGGCTCAGGTCATGGAGCGAATCTCCTCGACCATGTTGGGCAGGTTGCGAGCTTTGACAAAGTGCGCGAACCTAGTGACCCCTGGATGACAGAGCTCCTCGTGGAGTTTCTGCAGCCTGTCCAGTTGTATGGTGGTGCAAGTCTCCCTGGAGAGCGCATCTGGTGGGTCGTTGAGTTTACCTGGCCAATACAGTATGTCATAATTAAAGGTGGCGAGCTCTATGGTGAACTGAAGACTGAAAGGAGACCTCAAGGTTATTCACGCAAGCGCTATAAAGACACTGCGAATGAAGCCCTGCGCTACTGTGACATCCTGCCAAGAGAACTAGTAGCTGTAGCTGCTGACTGATCTCGTTGGCGAGTCCTGTGCGATGAAGTTTTGATGACAGGCGCTGCCAAAACTGATGGAAAACTGTGAATGCTAGCAGAAAGCAGCAGCCATGATTATTACATAAATGGACTTCCAGTGCCTTCATTGTGCTAGAGTCTGTGCTTCCAGACTGGGACTGAAAAGTCACCTTTGTGCTGCCTGACCCCTGCTGAGTATATCCAGGCTTTTGTGTTTAATTTCAGCATCTGTGCTATATTAAGGAGCATGTAAGCATCAAACACCAACCTTGCAAATAGCTTTGCCCAGATTTTGGACTCCTTACTTTCCAACATGGATGTGGTGGTCAACTCCAGTAGCACTCCTAATGGCCCAAATTGCATTGTTGATACCTTGATTTTCATGCCAGCAGAAGTTTAGGCTCCTAGTGGAAGCTTCCATTTTATCATGCAGTCTCACGTTGTGGAGAGTATACACAAGGAAAGCATTTGGCCTGAATGGAATTCCTGGCCAAGAATTAAAGATTTGTGCAGTCAACTTACAGAAGGATTCATGGATATCTTCAATATCTCATTCCTGCAGGGTGTGGTACTCACCTGTTTCAAACAGGTGTCAATCATACCCAAGAAGAGTGCAGCAACCTGCCTTAATGACCATCGGCCAGTAGTACTTACATCAAAAGTTGAGCAGTAACACAGATCCATTCCAGTTTGTCTATTGCAGCAGCAGATCTATGGCAGATGACATTTCACTGGCCCTACAGAAAGCCTTGGAATATCTGGACAGCAAAGATGCATACATCAGGATACTCTTTATCGACTACAGTTTGGAATTTAATACCATCATTCCCTCAAAACTGATCAGCAAACTTCAAGACTTTGGAATTAATACCTCACTATGTAATTGGATCTTTGATTTCCTCACCTCCAGACCACAATCAGTGAAAATTGGTAAGAACATCAGCACAATCTCCATCGGTACTAGAGCACCACAGGCCTGTGTTCTTAGTCCCCTGCTCTACTCACTTTACACCCATGACTGTGTGGCTCTGTACAACAATAACACTATCTACAAATTTGCTGACGATACCATGGTAGTGGGTTGTATAAAGGCAGGGGATGAGTGTACATACAGGATGGAGATTGGAACTTAGCTGAATGGTGCACCAGAAACAACCTTGCATTAGTTATCATCAAAACTAAGGAGGTGATTGTTGACTTCAGGGAAGGAAAGCCAAAGATATATAATTCAATAATCATTGGGGATCAGAGGTGGATAGGGTGAGAAAATTTAGGTTCTTGGGAGTCACCATCTCAGAATATCTTTCCTGGACCCAACACACTTATGGCATCATGAAGAAAGCACAACAGCACCTCTACTTGCTCAGCAGTTTGCGGAGGTTTGGTATAACACTAGAAACCCTGACAGATTTCAACAGAGGTGTGGTAGAAAGTGCGCTGACCAGCTGCATCATGGGCTGATATGGTAACACCAGCACCAACACCCCTAAGAGTAATGCTCTCCAAAAGGTAGTGGACATAGCCCAGGACATTACAAGCAAAACCCTCCTCACTATTGAGGGAACGCTGCCGTCAGAGGGCAGCACCAATCACTATTCACCCCACACCACTCAGCACATTCTCTGTTCTCACTGCTGCCATCAGGAAAGAAGACTCACACCAGCAGGTTCAGGAACAGCTGCTACCCCTCCACCATCAGACTCCTCAACAACAAACTCAATCAGAGAATAATTTAAGGACTCTTACTTGTGCACTTTATTGATTTTCTTGCTCTCCTTGTATTGCTAGTCAGTTTGATTGCATTCATAATCTGTTTACAGTTCTTTTGATTGTTTACATGTTCACGCTGTGTGCAGTTTTTTTTGTGCCCATTTTTTGCACGACCAATTAGTGGTAATTCTGCCTCGCCCACAGGAAAAAGGAATCTCACCGTTGAATGTGATGTCATGTATGTACTCTGACAATAAATGTGAAATCTGATGTACTGTCAATGAGTCTCGCAGTTCTAGTAATACATCCTCCAAGAAAAATCTCAGATTGCTAAGGCTCCATTCCAGGAGGGTGACATATGTTACAAGGGAGCTATCTTCTCATAGGTTTGGAGAATTCAGAGTTCTACCACTGCCACTCTGCCATTAGCCATGTGAGATGATAGTGAGCTGATATACTTTCAACCTGTCCCATGCTGCACCATAATCATACTCAGAAGGAAGTTATTCAGCCCATTGAATCCATGCTGACTGTCTGAGGACCCCCTCCCCCCAATTTGCCCTGCACTGTCCATGTAGCCTTGCACATTGCAGGCCCAAACCACTGCCTGTTTCTCTTTCAACATGTGTTGCTTGACTTTCTGAGTTTTCCAGTATTTTCTGTTTTTGTTTCAGATTTGCAGAATATGCAGTTTTTTTAAAAATATATTTTTTTTGTGTTCCAATCTTATTGAGGACTTACACTTGTGAAACCTCCCAAAATGCATCACCTTCCATTTAATGGGATTAAATTCCATCTGTCATGGCTTTGTCTAACTTACAAACTGACCAATATCATTTTGTAGCCAGAAACTATCCTTACCATCCACCCCACCACCAATTTTATGTTATCTGCAAGTGTATTAAACATAAAGGGCTTATTGTTGTTTTTAGCAGTGATCATGGGCTTCCGATCACAAAAGCAACCCTCCACCATTATCCTCTGTCTCCTATTACCAAGGCAACTCTGGATCTAATTTAGTTACTTGCCTTGATCCCGTAGACTCTAACCTTTTGGACCAGCCTTCCAGATGGGACCTTACCAAAGACAATACCAAGGTCCATATACACGTAGCAGTCAGATCACCCTCATCAAAGTGTTTTGTTACTTCTTCAAAAACTATTAAGTTAGTCAGACATGATCGCCTGCCAATAAAACTATGCTGATCTTCAGTGATCAACACTTGTATTTCCAAGTGAAATTCTTCCTTGCTTCAGACATTCATTTCAATAACCCAGTGAAATTTGAATTTGGAATGTTTAGATTGCTGGCATGATTATGCTTCTCTGCGTTCATCTAATTGAGAGCATTACCAGCCTCACACACCCAAATGGAAGTAATTCAGTACCCTTAGCAGCCAATAAACAGCACTCTGGAGACTTATTATAGTAGCCATATTGATCATGTATCCATTCAGATTTCAGTTTTATTGTCAGAGTGCCTACATGATATCACATACAATACTGAGATTCCTTTTTACTGCAGGTGAGGCAGAATTACCACTGATTGGTAGTGAAAAAAAATTGTACACAGTGTAAACAAATGAAAGATCTATAAACAGATAACGTCAGCAAACTGCAATACAGAGATAACAAAAGAAATGTCAATAAAGTGCACAAGTAAGAGTTCGTAAATGAGTCCCTGATTGAGTTGGTTGTTGAGGAGTCTGATGGTGGAGGGGTAGCAGCTGTTCCTGAACCTGCTGGTGTGAGTCTTGTGGTCTCTCCTGATGGCAGCAGAGAGTATGTGCTGAGTGATGTGGCTCTCTAATGATTGCTGCTGCCCTCCGACAGCAGCGTTTCCTGTAGATGCACTTAATTGTGGGCAGGGTTTTGCCTGTGATGTCTTGGGCTGTGTCCACTACCTTTTGGAAGGCTTTACACTCAGGGATATTGGTGTCCCCATACCAGACTGTGATGTAGCCTGTCAGCACACTTTCAACTACACATCTGCACAAATTTGCCAGGGTTTCTGGTGTCATTCCAAACCTTCGCAAGCTGCTGAGGAAGTGGAGGTGCTTTCTTCACTATGCCATTGGTGTGTTTGGTCCAGGAAAGATCTTCCGAGATAGTGACACCCAAGAACCTAAATTTACTCATCCTCTCCACCTCTGATCCCCAAATGATCACAGGATTGTATACCTCTGGTTTTCCTTTCCTGAAGTCCACAATCAGATCTTTAGTTTGGATGACATTGAATACAAGGTTGTTGTTGGTGCACCATTCAGACAAGTCTTCAATTGCCATCCTGTATGTAGACTCATCCCCATTCTTTATACAACCCACTACCGTGGTATCGTCAGCAAATATGTAGATGGTGTTATTGTTGTACCGAGCTACACAGTCATAGGTGTAAAATGAGTAGAGTAGGGGACTAAAAACATAGCCCTGTGGTGCTCTAGTACTGATGGAGATTGTGGAGATGAATTTCTTACTTCTTAAATCTGGAAGTGAGGAAATCCATAATCCAATGACACAGTGGGGTGTTAACTCCCAAGTCTTGGAGTTTTCTGATCAGTTTTGAGGTGATGATGGTGTTAAATATCAAACTGCAAATGATAAAGACTATCCTGATGTATGTATTTTTGCTATCCAGGTGTTCCAGTGCTTTGAATAGAGCCAGTGAGATGGCATCCACCATGGACCTGTTTCTATGATAAGTGAACTGGAATGGATCCATGTTACTGTTCAGACAGGAGCTGATCTGCTTCATCATTAGCCTTTCAAAACACTTCATCACTGATGATGTAAATACTACTGGCCAATAGTCATTAAGGCTGGTTACCAGTATGTTTGATGTCTGTTTGAAACAGGTGGGTACCACATCCTGTTGGAGTGAGATACTGACAATATCCATGAATACCTTGCTAAGTTGGTCAGCACAGATCTTTAATACTCAGCAAGGTATTGCATCCTGGCCGGTTTCAATGTTTTGTTTTGTATAAAGTCTTCTGCATGACCATTTTTCCCTCAGAGAAATGGGGCTGAGATTCTATTTCCTGATATACATATTGGGCAAGCCGAAGTCACCCTTCTCATCGCTTCCGAATATATCACAGTAAATTCTAACCTGATTTACCAGTGTGACTTTTTCTGGATTTTCCTGGATATTCTGGACTTTACATGTGGAAGAAAATTCAGAGCAGAGTGGGTTAAACAAAGGCAATTATTAGCAACAATGGGCACACAGGAACTTTCTTATGATGCCAACCTTATAGTTTATCCTTCCTGTTTATTCCACAAGGAGCAGTAAAATACAGCTCACCTCACAGATTAATAGAACCTTGTGTCTCTAGACATAAGGCACTTAACCTTTGTCTGTTCAGTGACTGTTTCTATTAATTACAACTTCTATAAGCATTCTTTGCAGTTGAGCTGCAGGAAACAGTCTGTCTCAGACCAACATCCTTTTCCAAAGTATTTGGTTTCAGGCAGGAGAAACCAATCCAAACTGAGCAAGACTTCTTTAGTCAAGCTTGAGTTCCACACAGTAGCAATTTTAAGTTCCGTTCTTCAGCTTACTGACTTTCACCAACTTTTTTGCTCTTCTCAAACCATCAGTCAACATTCTTCAATAAAACTAATAGAAAACCCCAAGAGGTCAGCAGTATCTGATGAGATAGAAATAGGGCCCCCTTTCAGGCCAATGAGCATTCATTCAATATGGACGATGCCTGCTTGATGATGTTCCTTACTAATCTTGCAATATTTAGGACAACTGAATATGTAAACCTCTATCTTTGATAATGGGCAGTCTTATTCACCTAATAATCAGGAAATTGGATTGACAATTTCAAAACAGGACTGTATTACATGATGGTGTTAGAAATGAACTAGATCTAGGACTAAAAAGAAATTCCCACTATATAAAGTTAGCATTCCAGCCCTAATTTATGATCCAAAGCTTGAATTATTGTGTACAAAGAGTAAATTGAAAGGTGGACGAGATGGATCCGGCCCATTGAATACAGGACAAGAAAGTAAATTGCACTGGACTATTTATTTTTGAAGCAGGCAATTAAAAATAAAATTTGAATGAAGTAAAAGTCTCCAGTTCATTTGCGTCAATCTGGAAATTTGACCGGTTTGTTCATAAAGTTGAGCAAGCTTATGTGTCCTGTTGCACTTTCTGCATGAAACTTCCTATGCAGTGTTCCTTTGGATCCACCTACTTGGAGTAATGCCAGGGAAATTAATCGACATGAACACAGTACAGTGCTGGAATATGAGCCCATATTTACCTTTCACATTTCATGATTCCCCTAGCTGCAGTTCCTTCTGTACTCCTCACCCTTCTTTAGAAATTAGGTCCAAAAGTGTGAGTTGAAACCAGACTTCAAGCATGTACAGCAAATGCTTAACCTCCTGTAAACACCATTTTTACAGACTTTTTTTTCTCATGGCTAACCAATGTATTATGAAGTTTCCTTTTTGCCAAGCTTATTAGAAAAATGAACTAAAGTAAAAACAGACCAGTTCACTGGTTGCAGCCGCAGAATTGTACTTCATTCAATTAGTGTAATGAATTACTTGAGGTTTATTTCACAACCTTGTTTCCATTATCAGTACAATACTCTACCAACTTTACTCAGCATCAGGTGAAATTGCAGAAAGAACTGCTGAATTCTAATGACAAAGTGAATGGTCACCCTTAAAGCAACAGAATTTCTGCCCTGTGCTTCATCAAATAAGTAACTGTCATTGTATAAATACCTGTAACTGATTTTATCCAGTAACCTCCGAGAGATAAAGTAAATAAGGTTTTTTTTCCCCCTGAAATAACAAATTCTCCCTCAATGTCAGCAAGACGAAGGAGTTGGTCATAAATAGGTGGAACTCGTTCCCTTGTCTGCATCTGTAGCACTAAGTTGGTGATATTAGACAGCTTCAAGTTCTTAGAGGTAAACATCTCAACAACATGTCCTGGGCTAACCACAATGATGCATTGGCCAAGAAAACACACCTGCATCTCTACGTCCTCAGAAGCCTTAGGGCATTTGACGTGTCACCTGCATCCCTCAACAACGTCTATAGATGCACGATAAAAAAAAATATTCTGTCAGTGATCATCACTGCATAGTACAGGTACTGCAAGGAACTCAAGAATTTCTTTTCTCTGGCTCAGGTTCTTCTTCTGTCTAAAAATACAATAGCTTCTCAGATTATTGGTTAAAATGGCAGTTCAGTGGCAATTGTATCATATTATGGGTCTATGTGAGGACTTTGTCTGTTCTGATAAGCATTCTTTGTCCCAGTCTAGACAAAGTGAGGAACAAACCTAAGCCTACCAAGAGTGAACAAGATGGTAGAGTTTGATATTATTCTGTAAGATGGTAGAGTTTGATATTATTCTGTCTCCATTGCCACAGCGCATCAACCTGGGCAGATCTTAGAGCCCTGTATTTGCAACTTTAATGATCCATTATCTATGGTCTTTCTCCCTAACTGCCCATCATATGTTGATTTTATGAATAAAGGATTATATTCTCTCACCCTAAATGCCCCCATTAGCACCACAACAAGATTGTTCACAGGTTCACCTTATTCTCTTTGAATATTCTTCCATCATGCACCCTGCAGCCTAAATGCAACCTTGTATCTCCTTCCTGATATTAATGAAGATCTCAGACCAGAACCAAACACTCACAAATGGGAATAAGGAAGCATATAGGAGGGAGATTAGTCAGCTCTTTGAATGGTGTAATGACAACAACCTTGCACTCAACGTCAGTAAAACCAAGGAGATGATTGTTGGCTTCAGGAGAAAGTTAGGGGAACATGACCCAGTCCTCATTGAGGGCTCAGTAGTGGAGAGTGTCAAGAACTTCACATTCCTGGGTGTCAACATCTCCGAGGAGGTGTCCTGGAGCCTCCATGTGGATGCAATCACAAAGAAGGCCAGCCAGTGGCTATATTTTGTGAAGTGTCTGAAGAGGTTCAGTATGTCACCAAAGATTCTCGTAAATTTCTACGGGCATACTGTGGAGAACACTCTAGCTGGTTGCATCATTGCCTGGTATGGAGGTGCCAATTCTCAGGACAAGAATAAACTCCAGAGGGTTGTTAACTCAACATCACAGCCACCAGGCTTCACTCCATCAAGGACATTTACATGAGGCGGTGTCTTAAAAAGCAGCCTGTATCCTCAAATACCCCAACCACCCAGGTCATGTCCTCTTCACTCTGCTACCATCAAGAAAAAGGTACAGGAGCCTATAGACAAACACTCAACAGCACAAGGACAGCTTCTTCCCCATTGCCATCAGATTCCTGCCTTACATTTCGTGCACTATTATTTTTACTTTATTTATAGTAATGTTGTAAGATGGTTATAGTATGAATGTTTGTTCTATGATGTTGCCACAAAACACTGAATTTCCTGACTTATTCATGGCAATAAATTCTGATTCTGATTTCTCTTTCTATTGATATTAGCTGACCTGCTGAGTGATTTCCAGAAGACCCTTTTATTTTTAATTCTCATATAATAGGTTCAAGTTTGGACAATGTCCTACACTAAAAATATTAGAATGTTAATTTGAAGTATATTTATGTTACAAATAGCCAGGAGCAAAATATCCACATTTTAATCTCCAACTTATCTTGGGACTGACCATATTTAACCCATATAAATGCACAACCCCATAACCTGTTTTCAAATAGTTCAACATTGAACAAAAGTATTAAACTTCTTGAAAAGGCAACCAACTTTCCACTTCCCTCTCAGAAGCATTGGCATGATTTCAAAATTGAGCCTGCTCTTGCTTTTAAAGTAAAAGGTCAAAAATTTAGAGAAAATAAAACTGCAGCTTAGAAATCCATCTTAGAAAATGAGGCTTGCAGTGCACACCAGCAACTTCTAGTCAACATGTCACCCTCCAGAAGCACCTTGCCAGAAGTCTTGGCCCCCATGGCTAGGCCAGTATTGGGGGCTGGGGAAGGGTAAACATAGAGAGCAAACCTGGACCGATCCTACTCCCCACAACAACAACCTGTATTGACAGACAAAAAGCAGCAGATGCTGAAATGAGTGATAGTGGGGTTTTGATGAACCATTTTCCTTGTATCTCTTTTGACGGATGTTGCCTAACCAGCTTAGTGTTTTGAGATTTTTAAAATTCCATTTGTGTTGGGCTTATAACATAGCAAAAACTAATTCCTCACCCCTTCCTCCTCTCCACCACCCCCCCCCCCCACCCGCCCCCGCTCCCCCACCCCACCGCATTCCCACTTTCTTCAACAGAGAATTGCTATGTGGAACAAAGCAATTGGCCCAGTGGTGCATCCTGATGTTACGGTATTTTACATGCATTTTACGATGTTACGTGCATAATTAGTGACTAATTGTAGATTTAAAACTGTTTAAAATAGTCAGAAAGCACAGGTGATTAATGAAACTTGAAACCACAAAATATGCATCAAATATCCTTCACTGATCAGATCAAATAAAACAAATCACAACGTATTCTCAAAGTACTTTGCTGCAAGAAGCACCATAGAAGTTATCATGGAGCCTTTCATTAAATGTTGCCGTATTAATTAGGCATGATTGAAATATTCTGTGTATATAGGATTATAGTCATAGAGTTAGGCCCTTCAACAATGACAAGCAAGGACCTTACCTGAGCTGGGGTAAAACACAGGATTCTGTTGACACCGTGGTTGTGAAAAAACACACACAGACACTACAGCACTTTACCTTTACATTTTGACCTGCTGAGTTTCTCCAGCATCTCTGTGTTTTCTCACTCAACCACGGTGACAACAGAATCCTGTGTCTGACCTCTGATTACTACAACAACTCTGTGAAAGCTCTCCAAGGGATGCCTACCCTGAAGAAGTTTGCCTCTTTACCTTTGCTACATAAAGGCACCGTTTGACCTGCTGAGTTTCTCCAGCATCTGTGTGTTTTTTCATCTTACCTGAGCTAGTCATATTTGCCTGAGCTTCATCCATATCTCTCTAAACCTTTCTTATCCATGTAACTATCCAAATACCTTTTAAATCTTGTAGCTGTATCTGCCTCTACCATTTTTTTCTGCCAACTACCTACCACCCCTTAAACTGTTTCTCTCTCATCATAAACCTATGTTCTCTAGTTTTGGACTCGTCTACCCAGGGGAAAAGTCTGTGACTATATACCATATCTATTTCCCTCATGACATTCCATGATGTCACAACTCAATCTACTTAATACTCAAGCTCTCCGGTCCCAGAAATATTCTTGTGAATCTTTTCTGCACCCTCTCTAGATTAATCACATCCTTCCAAAACTGCACATGATCCTCCAACTGCAGTCTAACCAGCATCTGACATCACATCTGACCTCCCATACTCAGAGCCCTGACCAATGAAGACTAGTGTGCCATAGCTTTTTTCACCTCCATATCTGACTTGTGATACTACTTTCAGGGAACAGAAAATATCTCTAGGTTTTCTTTGTTCAACAACATTCCCGAGTACACTATCATTCACTGTATGTCCTGGTTTAACTTCCAAAAATGGATCACTTTGTAATTACCTGCATTAAATTGCACTTGCAATTATTTTGCTTCCTTTACTGTTGTTCTTGATCCTGTTTTAACCTCACACATTTTCTTCACTGTCCTCTACACCATCAATTTTGTTGATTTCACAGACTTAACAATCAGGCCACCTACTTTCTCAACCAGATCATAAATAAATGTGACAAAGGGACCCAGTACCAACCTCTGTGGTACCTCACTAGTGAGCCTCCAACCTGAAAAACAAATCTCCACTACCACCCTCTGCTAATGAATGTTCCTTTCATTGGCCTGTCTATGTCTCTGACATCCTTCTCAGCACCTGTGACATTTTATCTTGGTGCCTCTGGATGAACGTCATGGTCTCTCAACTGATTTAATTCAAAGTAGCCCCTGGTCCAGATCCTTTAATAGTTTCACTCACATTTAATCTTTCATATTTTTCTAAATCCAATTGGCCAGCTCATCATGGTTCTCATATGATCTAACCTTCCAGATCAGCCTACCACATAGGACCTTATCTAAAGTTCATATAGACAACATCTACCACCCTACCTTCTTTAATCCTCGGTCAAGAAATCCAGAATCCAGTTGCAGGGCAGGTATTCAGGGGTGTTACCTTCGTGCCTCTGGATAAACGTCACGGTCACTTGACTAATTTAACTCAAAGTAGACCTGGTCCAAATACTTTAATAGTTTCACTCACATTTAATCTTTCATCTTTTTCTGATTGTTTCCCAACCTTGCAGAATGCATGCAGGAACCCGCCACCATGTTACCCTCTGTTTCTGTGAACTTGTTTCTGTGAGGAGTTTATCCATCAGCCTCTAAGGTATGATCATGTTGAATGCTGAGCTGAAGTCAATTACCAACAGCCTAGCATGGGACGCATCATTTGCCAGGTGGGTCAGGATGGAATGGAAGGTCAAAGCTATTGAATCATCCGTGGACCGGTTTGAATGGTAGACAAACTGGAACGTGCCAATGTCACTGGAAGGTATGATTTAATATGTTCCATCACCAGTCGCTCAAAATACTCCTTCTCCCATGTGTGCTCATTCTTCAATATCTCTGAGCTCAGAGTGGGTTTCAAAGTCCCTCCACTCACCTACTTTCAGAGGTGCAGGGTAGCTTTAGTTGGGACTGCCAATTCTCAAAACTCGCTCTCTGCTAAAGCTTGTTGATAAATAAGATGCTGTGGTCGAGTGCAATACACAACAATGCTGAAATTCAGCGTCTTTTCTTTAACTTCCTCTGGATGCTCTGTGACGCTGAGTTTCTCTTACATTGTTGTGTATTTACTCTGCTAATACATGCAGCCAATAAACAGGATAACTACAGCAATGAGCTCTCTGAACCCTTCTCCATTAACAATGGCGTGAAGCAAGGCTGCTTTCTCGCACCAACCCTCTTTTCAATCTTCTTCAGCATGATGCTGAAACAAGCCATGAAAGACCTCAACAATGAAGACGCTGTTTACATCCGATATTGCACGGATGGCAGTCTCTTCAATCTGAGGCGCCTGCAAGCTCACACCAAGACACAAGAGCAACTTGTCCGTGAACTACTCTTTGCAGACGATGCCTCTTTAGTTGCCCATTCAGAGCCAGCTCTTCAGCGCTTGACGTCCTGTTTTGCGGAAACTGCCAAAATGATTGGCCTGGAAGTCAGCTTGAAGAAAACTGAGGTCCTCCATCAGCCAGCTCCCCACCATCACTACCAGTCCCCCACATCTCCATCGGGCACACAAAACTCAAAACGGTCAACCAGTTTACCTATCTCGGCTGCACCATTTCATCGGATGCAAGGATCGACAACGAGATAGACAACAGACTCGCCAAGGCAAATAGCGCCTTTGGAAGACTACACAAAAGAGTCTGGAAAAACAACCAACTGAAAAACCTCACAAAGATTAGCATATACGGAGCAGTTGTCATACCCACACTCCTGTTCGGCTCCGAATCATGGGTCCTCTACCGGCATCACCTACGGCTCCTAGAACGCTTCCACCAGCGTTGTCTCCACTCCATCCTCAACATTCATTGGAGCGACTTCATCTCTAACATCGAAGTACTCGAGATGGCAGAGGCCGATAGCATCGAATCCACGCTGCTGAAGATCCAACTGCGCTGGGTAGGTCACATCTCCAGAATGGAGGACCATCGCCTTCCCAAGATCGTGTTATATGGCGAGCTCTCCACTGGCCACCGTGACAGAGGTGCACCAAAGAAGAGCTACAAGGACTGCCTAAAGAAATATCTTGGTGCCTGCCACATTGACCACCGCCAGTGGGCTGATATCGCCTCAAACCGTGCATCTTGGCGCCTCACAGTTCGGCGGGCAACATCCTCCTTTGAAGAAGACCGCAGAGCCCACCTCATTGACAAAAGACAAAGGAGGAAAAACCCAACATCCAACCCAACCAACCAATTTTCCCTTGCAATCGCTGCAACCGTGTCTGCCTGTCCCGCATCGGACTTGTCAGCCACAAACGAGCCTGCAGCTGATGTGGACATTACCCCTCCATAAATCTTCGTCTGCGAAGCCAAGCCAAAGAAAAAGACATGCAGCCAATAAACAGGATAACGAGCACCCACATCAATAAGCAGGAAGGTAGTTGTGTTTACTTTGGAAGAAATAGGCTTGGTTAACCATGCATTGCAATTCCCATGGTAGTTTCAAGGGCCTATTGAATTTTTCACCCATTTTGGCTCAACTAGAAATTGGAAGATATAAAAAAGTACTAATTATGCTAATTCTGTTAAGAGCATATTCACACAAGCAAACAGAATCAAAATTAATTGCTCTATCATCTAACCAATACTACAGACACAAAGGTAAATGCAGAAAACAAAGGGAGGTACTCAACAAGTCAGGTCAGTTTTCCTAAATCTCTGTTTTTCTCTCTCTGTAGATGCTGCCTGAAGTATTAAATATTTCCTCCAGTTTCTCTTTGCATTTCAGATTTCCAGCATCTTCAGTGTTTCATTGAAAGACTAAAAGTCTTCTATAGCTTTAACTTACTGCATTAACCCAGATCCAGTGGCTATCTAATTTACTATGTGGATAAGGTGAGAGAATGACATTGAAGCGAAAGGCCAGCCACAATCGTATTATTCGAAGGAGTAGATCCACTCCAGTTCCTATCCCTTCGGACATCATGGATAGAAACACCACAGTTTTCCACTCATACGCTGCCACCATCAACACCTCACCAATTTACATATTCATATAAGGCATCTAACTTATTCAAATAATGCAAATGATTACAATTCTTACAAAACAGTGGCTGAAAAAATGAAACTATGCTGATGAGGGATCAGTGAAGTCAATTTTGCTTTTCTTTTTATTCTGGCAACAGAATTCCAAAGTGGAAACAAAGAATAATGGAAAAGTGGAATCATTAAAACTGACAGTAAATGAAATGTCCATTATTAAAAATGGTACATTATAGTCTAATAAAATCGACTTAAAATGAAACATTTCAAAAAGAAATTAATAATTCCTTCAAGAATAACTTGTACAGAAGAATGCGTAAGGGCAGGAGACTAGATCTAAATTTAGAATTCAGTCTGACCGAGAACACACTAAAGAGTTATACCCCTCAAGAGAGAGGGTGTTACAAGCTAAGCTGTCTTGGGCACAAGAAACCAAATGGCCTGCCTCTGTGCAGCAGTAGGTTATTATTCCACCTGTAAATGAACCCCTGTGTACGAGATTCCTCTAGATATTGTGATCTGTGTTATTACATACATCCTTTCATTTCACCTAACATAATTTTCATTAAAATATGTACGCATAGACACACCTTCACATTCTGATAAAGGAATACAGATAAAATTCACTCTTGCATCATTGAATTCCAGATAAATCTGAAATCCTCAATAATATAGGCATAGTTTATTACAGGGGTTCTTTCAATATAGACCAACATAATTTTTAACAAATTGAAACAGATCTATAGAGTTTAATTTTATTTGTAAAAATGTTCCTTTCATTGGCCTGTCTATGTCTCTGACATCCTTCTCAGCACCTGTGACATTTTATCTTGGTGCCTCTGGATGAACGTCATGGTCTCTCAACTGATTTAATTCAAAGTAGCCCCTGGTCCAGATCCTTTAATAGTTTCACTCACATTTAATCTTTCATCTTTTTCTGATTGTTTCCCAAACTTGCAGAATGTTTGCAGGAACCCGTCACCATGTTACCCTCTGTTTCTGTGAGTTTGTTTCTCTGGGAGGTGAACAGAAACAATCTCCTCAGCATCAGCAGAATCTCATTTTTGTTACAATAATTCTTTGTTAAGGCATCAGTGCTGTAACTGTACTGTGAATCACTGACAATGGCTCACCTCGATTCACTTTAAAATTTATTTTAAATGCATTGATCTGATTGTACCATATCAATAGAAATGTAATCAAAACCACAATGGGAGGAAGTATATTGCTTTTCAGGTATTCCACTTAAATGGCACAGATTGCTGGGTGAATTTTTATGAAAAGAATTAAGGCCCATATTTCCTTCTATTGAGAAATAAAACAGAAATATAACCTGCAACCTGTTTCTTTCGCCTCGTTATTGCTGAAATGAAAAGAACAACATCGTTTTTGGCCACTCCAGATAAAAGATGTGCATGCACAGCTGAGTGAACAGAAGGACCCACATTGTGCATCTTCACATTTCATCATTCAAAGTTATACTTCCTTAGAACATTACTTGATCAGGGAATACGACAAAGGTAGACAGGAATAGCCAGCCTTTATTACAATCCCCATTTTCGGACATGCATCTGCTGGCCAGGTCTAAACGTGGCCTTAAAGTTGTTCCGCCACAGGAAGAGGGATCTCTCAGGAGATGTTCACCAACTGGTCACCCAGAAATTATAATCTGCACAAAGGACCATGAAAGGAGGAGACATTTGCCTTTTATTACCAGTCTTAACGGGGTCCAAGGCACTGAATCACCAGCTCTTCCTACCTTCTGCATCTGTTCCCCTGAGAAATTAACTCAAACATGTAAAAGAGTTGTGTAAAATGTTTTAAAGATGTGGAAGATTTGTTAGTTGGATACAGGAAAATCTCGTCAAGAAAATCTATGTACATGGCTCCAGGAAACTCCAGAAATGGAATGTGCAGAAAGCAAATGATAATGTGGAATTATGCTGGAGTGCTTACCTTCCCACCCCTATTCTTCCTCCTCACTGGAACATTCCATGGACTTTAATTGGTTGGACTTAAAACAACTCCCACATGCTAGTTGCAGACTTGCCTGATAACAGCTGCTCCCAATTAACTTCCCTCAACTCTTGCCTAATAATGTCATCATTTGCTCTCCTTTGATTTCTTATTTTCCCAAGGGGTCCGGGCTAATCCTTATTTATAGCTATCTTGAAACTTAAGACATTGTGATCACTACTTCCACAGATCACCTGCCAGCCTCACTTCCAAATAAAACATTCAGTATGGCCCCTTCTTTGGTAGGACCATCTACATCCTGCTTCAAAAAAGTCTCCTGGATGCAATTAATAATTTCTGCCACATCCAATCCTCTGGAACTAAGGACATCATAGTCAATATTAGGGAAATTCTCTTTTGCACTCTCCCACAATCTATCTCCATATTTGTTCCTCCATCTCTCAGCTATTGCGAGACATATTATATACGCCTACCAGAGTGGCCTGTCTTATTTTTGGTCTCTACTCAGTCAGCCTCAGTGGATGAACCCTTCATTACATCCTCTCCAAGTGTAGCTTAATATTCTCCCTGATTAATAACGCAACCCCCCACCTCTTTTATTTCCTTTATCCTGTCTAAAACATTGAAGCCATAAAGAATTTATATATTCTCAACCTGTCTCAACCATGTGCTCTGGTTTCCTCCCACCTTCCAAAAACATATGGGATTAGTAGGTTTATTGATCATGTGGGTGTATTTGGGCAGTGTGGGCTCATGTGCTCATACACCACTAGCCTACTGCAGGGGGCGATCTCTGTACCTGCAGGAAGTTCCCCAGAGGACAGACCACACCTGGCTGGCTGTCAATCAGCCGACCTGAATAGACCTAACTCCACTCGGCCAGCTGTCAATCAACTGCCCGGGATATAATCCTGAGCCGGCCCCTCCCAAGCCACGCTCTCAGGAGTCACCAGTACAGCTACCACTGTAGCAGAGACTTTTAACTGAATAAAGCTGTTGTACAGTCTTTCTCGAGTTTTGTGTCTGCTTACTGCTGCAGCTGTGCATGTCAGACTGTTACATGCAGGGACCTGCACGGGCTACAGGCTGCTGGAGACTGGCTCACAGGAACCTGGTATTGGTGCCAGGATTCAAGAGGGTGCTGAGGGCAAGAAGGGCTCCCGAAGGGCCTCGGGCACTGAAGACTTTCTGATCTCAATAGAGCTTTAGAACTGAACCTCAGGTTGCCAACAGATAGAACATGGTTCTGTGCAGCTGAAAAGGCTGCAGGAGTTCAGGAGGCAAATCCATGGACATTCAGTGACTCTGAAGGGTTCTCTTTTGCTTCTCGTTCTTTCTTACTGTAAGGCCTCAGGGCAACATTAATGGCGACTCTAGGTCTGCCATACGGCAGGCAGAAGCCAATTTTGTTATGTTCTGTACTGTTACATGACAATAAAGGAATCTTGAATCACTCAATTTAAAAAAAATATATAAAATTGAGCTGCCAGTCCTGTTCCTCTCACAGCCAAATGTCTGCAATGGTCACTGCATCATAATTCCAAGTACTGATCTGGGCTTGAATCTTATCTTCCTTATCCCTAATGCTCCTTGTATTAAAATTAGCACACTTCAGCCATTGATCTCACTGTGTTCATTTGCCTGTTTCTTCCTGTCCTTCGTTACAGACTAACTTGACCATCCTCTCAACTCCTTCACTTGCTGCGCTCCAGAAAATTAAGTGAAAGGCATTTTAGTGATGCACAAGGATTATGGAAATATTGAGCGCAATGCACAATTAATCAGATAGCCTTTACTCTCACAGCTATTTACTGGATAACAGAGAGTTCTGAAAGAGCATTGGGGACAATAGAGGGTTCAAAGAACAAAATTGCTTGCAAATATTCCATCTGGGAAAGGTATCTAAGAAAGAAATCCACCTGAGGATATAAATAGGACTCATATAGTAATCACTTTTCATATTCTTGAGAAGAGTTACTGTATGTAGTGAACTGAGTAGAGACCAGATTATTTTTTTATTATAGAGCAAGTGGTCAATGCAGAATTCATTGGTCATTTCATACCTCAAGGTGGTTTCTATAGCTATAAGACAGGTAATATAACAAAATATTGGCAGTTTGGGTGCATTACTGAGTACTGGATGCTTAGAATATTTACAGGACAGACCAATGCTATTGTTCCTAAGACAGAGTATCTGAGGCTTCCAATAGATATCATGACTTGATCATTTTTTAACCCTTCTTCTATTTTTACATCTCCTATCCCACAAACATGAGAAAATATTTATCTAATTTAAAAACTGATTCCTGCTTTTCAAAGAATACAAACCCTTGTGCATTCATGCTCCCTGCTGGTAGAATCCATTGTAAATTGGGAATATACTGAAGTGAAATGTTCAGAATAAGAATGCAGCCAGTTGAAATAATTCCAATAATTCCAAAATCTACTTAAATTGGCCGGTTTGTAGTTTCTATCGTGGTAAATTATGAGCCTGTTATAATGCTGGTAAATGTACAAGTTACAAATTTCAGATTACAAGTTTCAGGACAGCTGTGAGCATAACACCCTCAGCAAGAGATATAAAAATATTTTTTGGTGTGGCCATTAATAATTCTTCCAATCAGAGGTAGTGGAAAATAACCCAAATATAGAGAATTCAAATATACACCCTCTTATCCTCCTGGAAATTCTCCCTTTGTCACTAACTATCTTAGATCCCAGCATAAAAGTTGCACATTTCACTGGGTTTAAATGTAAAATTTGAAACATATAAACCAATGCAATTGAATGATGCAACTTTGATGATAATGAAAACAAAATACATTATCTGTTTTTTGCTGCTACAAAAGAACATGCTTATATGTTTAGAGCAGCCATTCTCAACATGTTTTTTTTTGTTTTGACCTCTTTTGGACTCTGCTCAAAGTTTATGGCCCCTTCCCTGTGAAGTAGCCAAGGTTTAGTTGGTTTCTTCTGTACTCTCTCTTATCGACTACTGAAAAAACATAAAAATTATTTATTTCATGTGAGGTGAATAGAAAACAAGATTTTTACTCTGTCGTAACAACTATGGCTTGTGATTCCAACACAAACAGACAAATAGGAAATCATTCTTATTGACCATGCAGTAAGGAAGAAACGATGAACATATATATTACACTAAAAAAGATTCTTAGACTGCAATCATTTGTACACAATAAGTTATTAGGGAAACTTAAGCATAAATTCAAGGATGTGAAAACTTAATAAAAAGAATTTTAAAAAATAATTATTATAAAATCAAGTACTTAGTGAGATACTTGAGTTTGATGTCCCTGTGTAAGTTTTTTTAATGTCAGGCTCCAAATAGGACAGTGACAGTCAAAGGTCACCTCTTGTTGTGATATCAAGACTGTTGCCAGATTTTGTCAAGGAAACTACCTTGCTGAATCCACATTCAACGAAGTAGGTTGAGGGAAAGGCAATGAAAACAATTTTTCTCATAGTTTTAGAAATATATTTTGCAGAACACTCTTAACCCAAAAATTTTTTTTTTAATTGATTGAAATTATGGTGTGCAATTATTTCACTCTGAAGATCAATAAACGTCTCTTGAATTTCTGCATGAACATTGGTGAGTTGTTCCTCAAAAGGATCTAACACCTAAAATGGGGTTTTGAAGTTTAACAGGTCATTAAATTTCTCACGTAGATCTGTGTGTATTTGATTTAGGTGTTTAACATAAACAATAATATCATCATCCTTCAGTGCCTCTGTATTCATGTTCAAATTTGAAAATTGTTAAAGCTCCAATAGACTGAGCTTTATAAGGAAAGAAACAATGGCTTCCTTAGTATTAATGAGGTTACTGTGTTTACCATGTAAGGTCTTGTTCAACAAATTGAGTTTGTCAAAGATATCCTTCTGGCAAACAACGTTTCTTCCATCAGCTCGTTTATCTTTAGTGAATGCAGATTCACAAAGTGTATGTGGAAAAGAATGCAAGGGTCCTTATCATGGTTCACCCCCAGCGGCAGCGTGACAGAGGAATCTCTAATCTACGAGCTGTTCCCAGGAACACACTCTGAGTCCAACATCCAGAACTGCTGAAAGACCATCAACTCAGAGAAAGATTTACTTTGGTCTGCCCAAAACCTGTTGGTCTTCAGCATACTGACACATTGATACAGGAATGCTGCCGACTGGTGCATTCCAGGGTGTAGAAGTACGTGCTGAGGGATGCACTGAGGCTTGGTGCCACCAACACGATGCTAGAGTCCTCCTATTACTGAACACTAAGGCGCTGAGACTGAGGGGAATCCCCACAACCAATGGTGGGGGGGGGGGGGGTGGGTGGAGGAGAGAAATGACAAGGTGCCAAGGGTACTAAAAGAACAAATGTAACAATGTATATTGATGAAAATGTACAGATATGACTGACATTATGAGTGTAAAAAGACTTAATTCTTTCCTGATTGTAAAAAAAATTCTGCACATGGAATATCCAATGACAATGTGTAGAAAAGACAAGGTGCCACAGTGGTGGTAATAGAATATTGAGAGAACAATGTAAAATGTACATTGATGAGAATATCAATATGACACTATGAATGTAAAACTTCTTGCACTGTTTCCTTGTACTTTTTGAAAACAATTAATTGTGGGTAAAGTATATATTTTGGAAAAAAAATTTCCATTCCAGAATCTGACATAAACCATGAGAAGATTGTTGTTCTCTGGCAGAGTGGATTTGTCTAATTGTAAAGAGTATTTCTATGATTGTAATGAAATTATCAATTTTTTCAATGTCCCCTGACACCTCATCCATTCATCTAGAAACGTGAAATTACTCAAAGGAATTGCCTAAATATTTTCTATGGATTTTAAGTTCACGACATCAGATAGTATTATGGACAAAGGAAAAAGGAAAAATAAATTACTCAGCGACGTTATGAGCATTTCCACTTTTAACAATTAATTCACTGATCTTGTATGATGCAAGAAGACCCTTTTGTAATTTATGTGACATTTCAGTAATCATCTGTTTGAGTATTGGCCTTTTCTCAAAATTATCTCAAAGGTTCTGAAGTAATCCAAGGATATATCTTTCTTTTCTTTATGTATGGTCTCTAAATGTTGTTTCAACTTACTTGGCCACATGTTTTCATTTTAAAATGTATTCAAACAATGCAAACACATGGACAAAGAAGAGTTTTGCATTGATGTAATGAAACCGTACAACAGGTATTCCACCGAATACTACTGACGTTTCTTTTTTGCAGAGGTACTCATGGGTAAAATTATTGCTTAAAGTAACAAAAATTAGCTATTACAAAACAAAATCACTTCTTACCTCAAAAGTTAGCTTAAATTTTATGGAAAATAATGAATAATACATATTTACTTCAATAGAAACTAGCAGAAGAAAGCATATTCATTACCCATTATGAAACTTAGAAGCAAAACAAGGGTGATTGCAGATGAGAGAAATACAGAGGAAAATATGCAGCAAAACTTCTTTCCCGGAATTGAAAGCACTAGAACAATGGAGGAAAGCTATGTGCAAGGCAATTCATAGCTAAGCTGATACCATGTCAGTCAAACACAATCATGTCAAAGCAAGGAATGCTCTGAGAACATTATTAATTTTCAGTAGTTATCTAGGTCATTCTAGGCTATCTCCAAATGCCTCCAATCTTGAAAACATATTGCGTTGCTTGGCAACTTTACAGCAAACCCGAGTAGCAAAGTCCTTCCCTTGCCAATAAATCTTTAGTCCATTCAGTTCCAAGCCCCCTATATATCTTGGTCTCCCCCTTATTTTTAGTCCATGCCCCCCCTTAAATGTGCTGTGGTCCTCAGGGTAGGGGGGGGGTTGTAAAGTCTTTGTTGAGAATGGTTTAGACTACAATTGAAAACCACACTAAATAAAAGTCTTCATTCTTCACAGATGTACTCCTAAGCTCAAGGTCAGATCAGTAAACAAAACAATTATTATTTGAAATTAATTTACTTAACTAATAAACATTGGAACATTAAAGAAGCTCATCATCTTTAAGATAAGAAAGTATTTGAAAGGAAAATCAGAGTGTTGTTAACTGAGGATTTTAAAGTATACTCTGGTGAATTACTCTAATTTGGCTTTAGTCAGGAAATTGAGTACATAATAAATAAAAGTATTTCAGATGTTTTGAGGTGAGGAGCATTTGAATTGATGGAAGGATGTGGGGGAGGGGTTCCCTGGTATTGTCTGTAGTGAGGTATCTGCACATACTCCTGTAAAATCCAAAATCAGATAGTTTAACTTGCATTTCCTGCAATTTTCTTTGGATTCAAGATTTATTTTTCTGTGAGCAGGGGATTGAAAAAAAAATCTTGTATTTCTAAATGTATAGAATTGCTAAATAATTCAATGTGCAAAAAATTCGGAAGAAAATCTTTGCAGTTGATGTTCGGAACAACATTTCACAGGCCCATTAATTAGGGAGTGCTTCCTTCAGAATTACTTCCCAAACAAACTGGGCCTTGACAGAAAGAAACAAAGGTTAGGCACCCACTTTGCAGGGAAATCCATTTTAGTCAGGCTGCTGTGTGAGACGACGGAATACTGCACTGCATGGAAAAAAAAACTTGTTAGAATTATTTCAGGGCATCTTCTATTGTCCTTTTTGTGGTTAATGTAGATTTGCACATGTAGGTGTCTGAAGGCAACTCATTCCCCTGGGCTCTGTGGTTCACGACCTTTGGGAATTAAAGGAAAGATAGAGGGTTTATACTTTCACCAGAAATGTATACTCATGGTAAAGAAATAACAATGAAATGGGGAGGAATAGAACAGAGCTATAACCACATCGAAACGTGGCTTAGAAAATAAGTAATTATTCCCATAAGTGAATTTTTGTAATAATCAAACACATTATAGTTTGACAGCACATTGAAAAACATCTCAACTTTTAGTGCAAATTTGTTAATGCTTCATCTGTGTAATGCAGCTAAAACATACATTTGTAAACAAGGTAATGATTTTATTTTGCACTGAGTTCAACCAAAGAATGCCTGTTAGATTCCATGAAATAAATAGCGCCTTCCTTCTATATTTATTAAACATCCTTTTTTTCAGTTTAATCACTTCTATCATCCTTTGCAGGTTTGTCAATTGGCTTGAGAACAACTTTTCGGCATGAATTTATTGCGCTTAAGAAACTCAATATTGTTAGATTACATGCTGGATATCCACAATGCACATATTATGTGCCCTGTATGTGGTCCAGAGAAACGCTGTTTCATCTAGTTTTCAATGTACAATCAGATGATAATAAGCCTGAACTTGAACTTGAACAAAGGTCATGGTGAAACTTAGCTGCCTGTGTGTTAAAGCTTAACCATTCTGGGAGATCTGTGATGGAATGAGAAAAAAAAGGAATATATTATCATAACTTATGTTCCTCCCTTGACAGTTCAGTTGCTGATATTTGTGGTGTATGCTGTGGTAAGATGACATTTGGAATGGGGAAGAGGTGTATGTGTGTGTGTGTGTGTGTGTGTGTGTGTGTGTGTGTGTGTGTGTGTGTGTGTGTGTGTGTGTGTGTGTGTGTGTGTGTGTGTGTGTGTGTGTGTGTGTGTGTGTGTGTGTGTGTGTGTGTGTGTGTGTGTGTGTAAATTTTTTAAAAATTAAATTTATATGTATATATATATATGTTTGTGTGTGTGTGTATTTTTTCATTTATTTAAAATTAAATAAATTTATATGCGTATATATGTGTGTTTGTGTGTGTGTATGCGCGCGCATGCTCTGAGTAGCCAACAGAAGTCTACTGTAGCTGTGTAAATAGGCATTTCAGGGCCAGAAAAAAATGAAGTATCCATAATGGTGGCATCCAATGGTGGAAAGATGTGTTTTTTTAAGACATTAAATAATTCTTATTCAATTTAATTAATATTCATGTTTTATTTTAAGAATGCCATTGTATATATACAAAAAAGAAAATATGCCAATACTGGAAGCTGAGTATAAACTTCAAGGTTCCATGCTTTTAGCTACTGACTGACCAGATAGGCATTCCTCCCTAACTATTCAAGTGCCAGCTCATCAAATGATAATCAATCTAACCTTAGTTTATATCTTTAATAATCCCCTGAACTGAAATATGCCCTTATTGTGTTGCACCGAATGACTAAAAATTTCATTTTCATCACCTCATTCTACACATCAGGAGCTATGAGACAACCAAACTGCCTTATTTCTTCAGGGCACTCAAATGTCTGCAGGTACTTGATAGCAGAATAATAAGGAAGAAAAAATGGCTTTGTGAAATGACATTGATGGCACTCACAAATATAGATTGAAACCCTCAGTGCACAGGATGCCAAGTGAAATCTATCATTGGAGCTGAATCTCATCACCTTACCATCGTGCAACCCATGATAGATTTTATAATTTAATTGAGGAAGATTCATAAATAGGATGTGATAACATCAAAGGTTTATGCTTTCCACATCAATATAGGCAATACAAATATATGGAGCAAATGGAAGCCTGCTGTCTTCTACATGGTTGACATTTAATGTGGAGGTGCATGGCAGCTTATGTAAATTAAGGATACAGGAATGCTTATTAATGCGCCCACGTGAGAACTACCTTTCATGTTTTTAAGGCATTTTTGTTGAATGCACCACATGCAGCTAGCTGACACCAGACACTTAACTGTCATTTCGGTGGCTTTTAATGCATTTGTGAAGATGGATGATATTTTCAAGCAATTGTGATACAGCGTTGACTGATATATCAGCATACAATATATTAGACTACTTCTATTAGCATTCAATTAATTCTACCTACATAAATGCCTCGGAAGTATAGATTGTTCTTCAACAATTTCATTTAAACTGAAAAAAGGTGGAAAAGAAATCGCAAGCCGATCTGTTCCCTATGGACTGTGTCTTGGCATTCCCAGATGGCCATTTGTTCCAGGTTTCTCCCCTCGAGTTAAGTGGCATGTTTCATGGCCAGAGTGCACAATTTCACTTGGGTCTAGTTCGTCAGTCGAAGGATGTCCCTAATAGCCTGTCTGTGATCTGCAGCATCTTCCATCATGGTAATGTTGCCACAACATCAATTAAAGGGTTCAAACCAGTAAAAGAAATTAATTTTTGCAGCAATCACTGATGTTTCCTGTCATCAGGACGGCACAAAGTGAATGTGCTGGAGATTGAAAATGCGAATTAGAGGGTTAGTTTATTTGACATGGTTCAAACCTTCATGAAACATTAAAAGTTTGAAAACTACCCGAGGGTTTGGATTTCATTCCAAGTTGAATCGTTTGTGGCCTTTGACGAGAGAACATTTATGTAAAATGTTTAAAAAAGAATTCATGAAAAATATGAAATTAACAATTTCATGGAAAATAATATCATGACACAAGTTCTTTTTTATATGAAACAGAATCAGGCTCTGGCCAGCACACTGTGATGTAAACCATCCTATTATCGTATTATGTCTGTCACTTGTTCACAGATTATGCGGAAGTACGAAGAGTGGTCAGCCAGGTCTGCAAATCTGACAACGTCACATTAGAAACCACTCTTCGGCTGCAAAGTCAGCCCATCTCATTCCTTTCTCCTCATTTACAGAGCAAGTTACACAAAGCCACACTCTACACTATGTGCCTGCTGCAATAAACCACTTGGTCTTTTTGTTCATTAAGTAGCAAAACCAAGATTAGAGTCAACTGTTTGAAACTGTTACACTTTCAGTGATCCATCACTGGGATTAAACGACCACTGTACCATCCCTTGGGCCTTTAATGTGCTGACAACAAAATATATTAGGAAAAAAAAATATCTATATGAATAGATGAGGGGTCTAGACATTAAGTACACATATAAAATATGATATAGTATTGGAAATTTAGGTTAGGTGCTGTCACAAAGGGCATACTACAAACATCTTTTTTTTTCCCCTAGGTTGAATCGAGAGCAATCTTCCACTGAAAAGCAGTTATTTGGCCCTGAAATCTTAAGAAAGCTTTGTTTTTAGTTGATATAAAGTAGACGTGCAAATCGGATGCAGAGGCTTCCAGTTAAAATGATGGCACACGGGAGGCAATTGCAATGTAATCCTACACCCAGTGACTGTTTCCTTGGCTTCTATCACCTGTTAGAACAATAAAGGCTCAGCATTAGCTGCAGGCAAAAATATTCTGATTTTTAACACAGTTCCTCAGGTAAATTAGACAGCCGGTCCATATAACCATATCTTTTAATCAACTTCAAAGATTTTCAACAGTCTCTGAAAGGCATTTCGGGGGGACAAAAATGTTCCAGCTGCAGTTTTTTAAAACTACTCTTTGATAATCTGGAAGAATTTGAAAAATGCTTCAACATACAGTTTTTGTCTGCTTTATTAAAGTGTTTGGGCAATTGTCCAACTGGAATAAAAGCCTTTAAGTGATTTTTTTGAAAAAGACCAATGGAAACTATTGGTGCCCAAGGTCTGCTGTGGTTAATTTTCAGTCTGTTTTGTGTTGCCCATTTCCTCTGAAATACTACCTGGGGTTTAAAGTTCCTTACACAGGATGTTAATAGACCTCTACAAACATTCAGCCAGCTTATTTCCCACCACTAGCCTTTAAAAGATCATGGCCCTGGGCCCAGGCTGGATTGATGGATGAAAAAAAGTGTCTGCAGTCAGAACTTGCCACCACTTGGACTTTCACCTCAATGACTTTTTTTGAACTCCTCCTTTTACTTTCCTTAAGGACTCATTCATTTATGTCTCAGAGAAATTAACAATGCATAGCCTCACTCTCATTCCCTCCACACATCACCCCACTCCAGCTCTACCCCACATGCTCTACCAATAACCAAGCAGAGGTCAATCCACAGGACCATTAAGAGCGGCAGAGAGGATCACTGGAGGCTCCCTCCCCCTCATTGGCATGATCGATCGGGATCATTGTCTGAAGAGGGTGCACAAAATCATTGAGGACCCCTTCCACCCTGCAAACAACATCTTACAGATGCTCTCATCGGGGAAGTGATACAGGAGGATCAGAGCCAGCACCACCAGGCTGAGGAACAGTTTCTTCCCATGGGCAGGGAGAATTCTGAATGACCAAAAGAACTGCCCACACTAACCATTTGAGGCTCTCATATGCATGAAAAAAAATTATTTATCTATCTGTTTGTTTATTTATTTATTTGTATATATATATATATATATATATATATATATATATATATATATATATATATATATATATATATACACATATTCCTAATGTCCTGCATATGTACTGTTGGTCTGTATGCATGTTATATCTGGTTGTGTGTCTGTGTGTTTTCTACCGAGGACCAGAGAATGCTGTTTCATTGAGTTGATCTTCTGTAATCAGCTGTCAATAAACTTGGCTCGTTCCGTATAAGGTCCATCACTGCCACTGCTGAGAAAAAGTGACTTATTTATTGAAATTAACCTCAAATATGTCTTTTTTTGCAGATTGCACATGCACTTTTTTCATTAAGTTGATCATGACCTCCCGTTGCTCCTTTTAAGCATCTTTGCACACATTGTTTGCCAGCCTTTTTGTAGTCATGTTGGTCATTTTTGCTGCATTGTTTGCATAACTTCCTTCTTCAATACTCCCACTACCCGCATTACATCCCCCACCTTCACTGTCATTAGATTAGATGTGCTTTAACAAAAATATCTCCTTCAATGCCCAGGGTCACTAATAGCTCTCCTCTGCTTTCCTGGCAGGTCACAATCAGACTGAGAGTCCTGCACAAAAGAAGAAGAGCCTTTAATTATTAATCTTTTTTTCACAGTCCAGAGTTATATTCTACATCATGGTGTTAAAATGCTCGCATCCAAGGAGACACATAATGCTCCTTTCTGGCTGTTTATTAGAAAGATCCATTTGGGACCTTCCTTTGTGCCACAACATGAATGCACTTTGATGGTAAATAATTATGCCAATCCTATGACATAAAGATCCACAGGCTGCCCTAGTTAAGCCAGTAATTAGCCTGTCCTTTTCATTGTATGAGAGTACAAATTATCCTCATATGGGTACTGTCCATCCGCTCCCTCTTGTATCTGCATTGCTCAGTAGATTCGATAGCGCAGGGCTCTGTTGAATGCAGCTGCACAAGAGGAAGATAAAGCTCCACCATCAAGATGATGAACAATTTGGATGAAGAGCTTCATGATGAACAAAAAGCTGAAGGAGTGCGGCTGATGCTGCTCTGGACAGCTGAAGAATGCCTCAACCTGCAGATGAATAGCCCTCATTTGTGAATATACAGATTTCCTGTGATGAATAAAGCTGACTGAGGGTCACAATAAATAAACTTTTTTTTATTAATTCTGGTCGGGGCAGCGAACAGCTGTAAATTGAAGGTTGTGCTATTTCTTTGTGCTCTCTCTGAATGCACAAAGGGAATAATTAAACTAAGCTCATATTGCTTGATATATTAGTGCAAGTTTATAATGATGAGCCCCGACATTCAGCTTTAATTCCTTACTGCTTTTGAGCTTTTTTTTTTAACATTTGCTTAAATAAATCAGCTCTATGCTATTTCACACCAAAACCTTCAGTGAACTATTCTCTGTTGGAGAAACACACTTTAATCCAAAATAAAACAGGGGGAATCTAACAGGTTTATAAAGCCAATTGATGAAAGACAGCAATTTGTTTAAAGGCTCTTTGGCAGAAATTGAACAAGTTTTTCTTAGCTCAAATCAACTCTGGGCTATACACAGTTATTCAAAGTATTAACAATAGATACTTTTTGATTGATTGAACAAATGGGCCAATATATTCTAATTTAAATTATGTTACAAGATCAAAGGATTGCATGCTTCCTACTCTTGCTCTGGGGTATTGATGTCACACACTGCACCAAAAGGAAATAATTGCACATATTATTTCAACTATAAACCTCTCTAAGGATGCTACAATTAGCAATGCTGTCACAGCACCAGCGACCAAGGTTCGCCCAGAAACTGGCTCTATCTGTTAGGAGTTTGTACGTTCTTCCCGTGTGTGCATGGGTTTCATCCGGATGCTCCGGTTTCCTCCCACCCTTGAAAAAATGTAATGAGGTTTTAGGTTAATCAGGTGTAATTGAGGGGTAAGGGCTTGTGGGCCAGAATGTTATCATCCTGTACTCAGCCCTAACTATGTATGTACAAACATTCAAACTGTAAGCATTGAAAGTCCAGGCATGAAATGATCTTGCTGCACCTTGGACAAATAGTTCCTCAATTGTAAAGTGCCTGATTTTAAAAGATTAATGGAATTCAGGGTGCTAATATATATAAACAAATGGCAAACATTTATGCATTTCTTTGAGTAATATTTTATATTTTTAATGCTTAGCTGCTACCCTCACTACTTCCCATCTCAACTAACTTTATGCCCAGTTTAGGATATTGGTCATTTAATATTAAGGCAAAAAAATTTGAGTTGAACATTTAAAATACTAAAAACTGAAAGCAATTGGAGTTAATGAAAATTCAATTAAAGGCTATCTTTATTCAAAATGTATCAGAACAAATTGAAAGAAATAAACATACCTTTTTTGTTCTCTATTAAATTCAACACACTCAAATTCAATCCAATCTTTTTTCTACAGTTAAAAATATATCACACAAGTCCAGTTATTATAACTAATGTGTTAGCTAGAAAGGAAATAATCTTTTTGCCATCTTTATTATTTCTCAGGAGTAAAACACGAAAGTCTGCAGACACCATGATTGAAGTAAAAACACAAAGCTGGGGAAACTCAGCAGGTCAAACAGTGTACTTTATATAATAAAGATAAAGATACTTACCCAACATTTCGGGCTTGAGACCTTCACCTAGATATACCTTGATAAAGGACTCAAGCCCGAAACATTGATTATGTATCTTTATTTTTGCTATATAAAGTGCATACTTTGACTTACTGAGTTTCTCCAGCATTGTGTTTTTATTATTTCTCAGTCATGTGACAATTAGTATTGATTTAATACTCATTTGCCCTTAAAGCTTTCCTGCACCTATTTTTTCCTCTCTTTCCTCACTTTCCTTTGTGGATAGGCTTTTAGTTTGCTTCTGCTATCTCAGCTTCACTTTTCTTTCTTAATTTGTTTCACCAGCTAGACCATGGCCTTTCTCACACACTACATGTGGACAATCTCTTGACAAGGAGCCCCCTTTCCTGGCAAGAAAACAATACTTTGTTTTGAAAAACAGCACCAACTTGGTCTGCACCAGCTGGTGCATGTCCCAACAAAGACACCAGGGAAGCTTTGTTTAAGCGCACTGGCTCAACTGCCCAGCTTCAGAATACCTCCGCAGCATTTGTGTTCAGTCAAGACTCCGAGAACCCTGCTCACAGGGCCAATTGTTATGTGTGGAAAACAAATTCAATGGGTCCCAAGAGCAACGAATCTGAACACAGGCTGATTAAAACAGTGACCTTTATTCACACGCTTAGGGAAGTTGCAACAAGCATAAAAGACACAAAAGGGTGAAAGGAGAAAAGATCAGAGGCAACATGTAAGGGAACTTCTTCACATAGAGAGTGGTGGGAGTGTGGAACAAGCTGCCAGCTGAAGTAATGAATGCAGACTCAATTTTAACATATAAGAAGTTTTTGATCAGGTACATGGATGCGAGCAGTATGAAGGGCTATGGATTGGGTGTAGGTCAGTGGGACTAGGCAGAAAAATGGTTCAGCACAGCCTAGAAGGGCTGTGTTTCTGTGTTGTACTGTTCTAACTGTAAGTTAACAGGGCCCATTGTTTTAAAGGCATATATTAAGGTGTAAAACATTGTAGATGATGATAGTGAAATTCTAACATTACTTGGTAACAGTGCCACCTCACACTCTGCAATATTTGGAGAGCATTACATAGAACACTACAGCACAGTATAGGCCCTTCAGCCATTGATGTTGTATTCAAGTCAAGTCACCTCTATTGTCATTCATTGCACAGTAAAGACAAGATAGCATTTCTCCAGAACCATGGAGCAGATTTACATAAATAGAAGTTAAAATATTAAGATGTATACAATAAAATTCTATGGTACACTATCCACATATATTCTGGGAATTCAAGAGCCTGATGGCTTGGGGGGAAAACTGTTGCCCAATCTGGATGTATAAGCCTGAGTGCTATGGTACTTCTTCGTACCAGATGGCAGAAGGGAGGAAAGTTTACATGGGGGTGTGCGAAGTCCTTCCCAATGCTTATTGCTTTCTGCATTCATTGTGTGTTATCATAGGAAGAGCGCCCCCAGTGATCTTTTCTGCTAACTTCACTATCCTCTGTAGGGTCTTAAGGTAGAGCTTCCAAACCAGATGGCGATGCAATTACTCACAATGCTTTTAATACATCCTCTGTAGAATATAGTGAGGATGGAGGGTGGGAGATGAACTTTCCTCAGCCTTCTCAGGAAGTACAGGAGCTGTGGGCTATCTTGGCTATGGAGCTGGTGTTAAGGGACCAGGTGAGATTCTCTGCCAAGGGCACACCAGGGAACTTGATACTCTTGGTGACCTCAATGGTAGAGCCATCAATAGTCAGCAGAGAGTGATCTCCCCGGACCATCCTGAAGTTGACAGTCACTTCTTTTGCTTTATGAATACACCAATCCATTAGTGACCGCACTGCATCTCTGTGCGCTAACTAATGAGGCCCACCACGGTTGTGTTGTCAGCGAACTTGATGATGTGGTTTGAGCTGTGTTTAGCTGCACAGTCGTTACTCAATTGGACTAAGCTCGCAGCCCTGGTGGGGGGGGGGGGGGGGGGTGCTGTGCTCAGCGTGATGGTCTTGGAGGTGCTGTTTCTGATCCAGACTGCTTGAGGTCTCCCTGACAGGAAGTCAAGAATCTAATTGCAGAGGGAAATGTTCAGACCCAGTAAAAAGTTCTAAACCCACTCTATCCTATAACCCTCTATTTTTCCTTCATCCATGTGCCTGACTAATAATCTCTTAAATGCACTTATGTTTCAGCCTCCACCACCATCCCTGACAAAGCATTCCGGGCACCCACAATTCTCTGTGTAAAAAACTTACCCCTGATGTCTCCCTTAAACTTCCCTCCCGTAACTTTGCACATATGTCCTCTGGTGTTTGCTGATCCTGCCCTGGGAAACAGATGCTGGCTGTCCATCCTATCTATGCTTCTTATAATCTTATACACCTCTATCAAATCTCCTCACTGTAATAAGAGGGATTGAATAGATGTGGTTTGAGAATTTAGAAGAATAAGAGGAGCTCTCATTGGGACTTACAAGCTTAACTTGTGAGAAAAACATCATGCAGGAAGGATGTTTTCCCCTTGCTGAGGAGATGGGGACCAGAGGGCATAATTTCAGAATAAAGGGTTGGTTGGTGAAGATTGAGAGGAGTAATTTCCTCATTCAGAATGGGAGACCCTTTGGAATTTTTTTACCCCAAAAGGTTGTATATTCTCAATTCAAAACAGAAATCAATGGATTTCTGGACATTAAGGGGATTAAGCGATAGAAAAAAAATGGAACTGCAGTAGAAAATCATCCATGATTTTATGGAATGATGGTTTAAATGCAAAGACTTTTCTCAATATAATCTGTGCATGCAATTTACATGTAATAAATTTTATATGTAATAAATTTCATTTTCACTTTTATTTCAAAATTGGTTTTAAAATATCAGCTTAATTTTAACTGGTTTTCTCCAGCACATCACATGAAACTCATCACATTCAATCCGCCATTCATTTACCTCCAGTGCAACAGAGGATCACTGGCTGAAATGCAGACTGGCATCCTATTGCAACAGCAACCCACACACCTCCAGAAATTCGGCCAGCTGTGCGTATGCCTCCATCTTAAGTTCTCAAGAAAGCATTCAACTGGAAAAGAATACATTCCTCATTAAACAAAAAATATTATTTATGGATGTTGAACTCTTCATGGAATTAATTTAAAGTGGGAGATAACATCAATTCCTATTATGGAGTTGTAGCTGCAAAGCATTAATAACAAAGCTCATCCCATAAGCCAAGTAGCTCAGCCTTCTGTTTACTTCCCTTCATATAGAAGCAGAAAATTTAAAAGAGAATGCTGTGAGAGCAACACTACAGACACGAGAACTCCTCAAGGACAGGCTCTATTTTAAATATTGCAATCTAAGACTATTGTTTCCATGCAGGGTAAGCTCAAAATGATGGGCAATGAAAAAAAAATTAGAGAGTAGTCTCCCTTCTAAACACTAGTTGTGGCCAATTAAGATAACTCTAATGAAGAATATGAATTAACGTTCATATTAGAAAATAAATTATATCCAGTAAGACACCCTCTGACAGCCCATTATAATTCTTTCCCTGACATCTCTGTCCAAGTCTCATGCACTGCCAGACTGAGACAATCTGCAAATTGAAAGAACCACATCTCATGCTCCGTCTGGGCATTCCCCAACCAGATGACCTCCAGTTTTTGTTGTTTCCCCCCCCCCTCCCTTTCCCTAACCCTCTGCCTCCTTTCGTCCAACTCTGGATTCATAGAGCCACATCCCTTCCTTGATCAATTCTCACCATTCCTCTCCTGTCCATGTCCAATTATTTGCCTTTTGCCTGTTGGCCTGCACTCCTCCTTCCCCCCCCCCCCCGTTTTATTACAGCACTTGCCTACTTTTTGCTCAGACCTTGATGAAATGTCGATTATAAACCTTTATCTCCTATAGATGCTCCGAGACCTGCTGAGTTCCTCCCACATTTTATTGTTTTTACTACAATCACAGCATGTGCAGATATCCATATTTCACTTCACGCAATACCATATTTGTCAGAGTTAAAAATTACTTCTTAAAATAATTGGTAAAATAGAGTCTGTAAAATTCTATGATTGTTGCAGCTAGACCATTTCCACTCCATTTGAGATCTTAACACAAAATGTTGATGGTTATGCAATATGGGTTGCATGTATATTATTCTTGCTGCTCTTTAAAGGCCTCAAAAGACTTCACACCCTGAAAAACTTCCAGAGAGCAGTGACTGCTTTTACAGGCTAGTTCTACACAAACCACTTCAGGACCTCTGACAAACGCTCAATCTCCACACAGACCTGAGTAACATGATTCTGCTAAGGAGATCAAAACGTTCCATCTATCTTTTGCTAATAATCTCATCTGTTTTAGTCACCGAAGTGCAAGGTCTCTGTTGGTCCCCAAGCTGGAAAGATTATTGAAGAGTTTCTCTTTAAATCCAAATTTCCCCTCGCATTCAGTTATTAACCAATGGATTTGTGGTCAGATTAATTTAATTAATAACAATTTGAAAATGTAGCTTTGCTCACCACATACAGACTCCCAGAGAAGATTTTATTTAATATGCTACCTTTTTAAAATCTTGCAATACATTTGTATAATTTTTAATTCGACTCTAATGTCATTACTTTAAGGGTTAAGCCAGTTATGTAAAACAGCCAAGGAGATATACTTGGGATTATACTACTAAAAAAGATACTTAATTAGGAGGTACAGCCATTTTAGACTGGTAAATTTTCTGCAAAGGTACCTCTGTGTTCTGACTACCAATACAAAGTCCTGCAGCTTGTGCTACCTGCAGTATTTAATAAAAAACACACCTCCATTCTTGATGAGAGCCTTCTCTGCGAATTCATGATCAATTACGTTACCTCCTGAAGTTTGAAGCCTACAGTGGCTTCACAAAAGTGACCTCTGAATTGGACCAAGGCTCTGTTTACAATTACAGCAGCCACTTAAAATACTTGCCATGTGCCCCTAGTTATTAAGTCAGGCTGTCAAATAGGTAAAGGAGAATCAACAGATGTTATTAAATTATTATTACTGTACATCTGAAGGGCAGAGTGAGTTTAATGAGTCCTGGTTACATTCAACGTGAATTTGTTCAAATGAAAAATAATATTTATTTCAACAAACTATGGTTTATATAGAACTAGGGCATGTGAACAATGGCATGGAAACTAACACTGATTTGCATGGTTATGGATCCGGCCTTCATGAGTTCCATCAGCAAATGACCACACAAAAGACAAAACTATATTACTAACAGGGTTAACCGAGACAAATTGCAGATGCTGGGAAACTGGAGAAACACACGAAATGCTGGAGGAACTCAACGGATCAGGCAGCATCTACAGAAGGCAAAAGATAGCCAACCTTTTGGGTGAAAACCTTCTTCAGGAATTAAGGGTTTCCCGATGAGGGGATTCAGCCTGAAATGTCGACATTTCTTTTTGCCTTGCATAGATACTGCCTGACCTGTTGAACCTCCAGCATTTCAAGTGCTTCTCTTACTATCAGTGTGCCCTGTTTTCACAGCTTGGGCTGAGCTAAATTCTTAAAATTGTTTGATCTCATAAACTTATTATTACTGCCTTCCTCAAAATCTTACTTTATTTTCCCAACTTTCATTATTTGAAGGTCCTGAGATGACTGCTGTCAGACACTGCCGATTTCTACAGAATATGTGCGCAAACAGTGGCAAACAGAAAAGTTGGTGGACATTTATATTTAACTCAGTCGTGTTGGCTGAATGGTGGCTGGGTCTCAGGGGCACTGTGAAACCACAAACTCCAAAACAACCCATAAAGTCTTGGATGCAAATTCAAGCTCATGTTTATGGTCACAAGTACCAAGATGCAGCAATAGAGTTTGTTTTACGAGCAGACTAGTAGGTAGCTCACACATAGTACAACAAATAAGACACAATGCAGACTTACAGAGCGAGATCAGATGATACACTACAATGGCACCATGATTCTATTTCTTTAAGGGGTGTATCTGGTGGTGCATGAGCTCACAGTCATGAATCTTCCTGATGGGAGGGGGTGAAGAGTCTCTGCCTGGGGTGGGATGAGTCTTTGAATATGTTGGCTGCTTCTCCAAGGCTGCAAGATTTATAGATGGAGTCGATGGAAAGGAGCTAGTATATACGATGGCCTGAGCCATGTTCACAACCCTCTGGAGTTTCTTGTAGTTTCAGATGGAGCAGTTCCCGTACTAAGCATGTACCTTGACAGGATCCTTTCAACGGTGCACCTGTTAAAATTGGTAAGAAATGCAGGCGATGTGCTAAATGTCCCCAGGCTTCTGAGGAAGTAAAGCCTCACAGAAGGGTTTTACCAATCGCAAAACCTCCAGTTGATTTCACTGGGTCAAATTATGCTCACAAACCTGTCCTATTGGTCATGTTTAAGCCCACCCTTTGTGTGGTCCCAGTGACCATACCAGCCTTCTGAGACCCCACCAGTGTTCCAGGCCCATGCAGCAGAACAGTCCAGGAGCAGAAGCTATTTCTCAGGTAGCAACTCTTTTGTCCCTTCCCCCAAATCATCCTGATGACCCTCAAAGGCATTTTCCTTTTCCATCCTGAACAGCAACCCCATTCAAGCGAGTGAGTCAGTGCAAAGATGGGTAAAGCTTCAGACTTGGGGGCTGCCTGCAAGGTAAGATACCAGGGGATCTGAGCTCCAGTGCATTCCTAACTTCCAGGTAGCAGCTCTTGCGGAGCCATACAGCTCAAAATCAGGATCTTCAATCCATACCAGGTATCAGGTCACTGATGAACTGTCAGAAAAAGTAAGTACAATTTGGTCTTTAGAGATCTCATGCTGAATAGCCACATGTGAAGAAAAATTAAGAAAGTAAATAATTTCAGATTTAACTCTAATGAACATCAAACATTTAAGAATGACTAAAAACCTTGAATTTAAGCAAAATAATTTTATCAACATAACTTACCTTCCCTTTTGCATGACAAATGTCTGTCCTGCAATTCCTGCTGAATCAATGCACTCTCAGGCCCAGGAGATGATTCTCCAATGTAGGGCTGACAAATCTCACCAAGGCTGATGCCTGCTGCTGGAGACCACAGTGGAGCAAGCTGTGATTTAGCTTTCCAACCCTCTCAGTGAGACTGGAACTCCAGGTTACATAGCACATGTGAAAAGCCCAACACTTACTTCTGCTTATGTGCTTTCAGACCAATGGTTGATTTGGAAGTTCTCAGCAAGGCCTGGCCAGAAATCTGGTCATTATTACATTCTGGAGAAGTACAGTCTATTCAAGGATAGTCAGCATGGCTTTGTGAAGGGAAGGTCATACCTCACGAGTCTAATTGAGTTGTATGATGAGGTGGCAAAGGCAGGGCAGTAAGTTTGGTCTACATGGATTTTAGCAAGGCATTTGAGAAGGTCTCCCATGAGAGACTCATGCGGAAAGTCATGAGGTATGGGATCAGTGGAACCTTTGCAGTGTGGATAAAAAAAAGTGGCTTGTAGGAAGAAAGCAGAGAGCAGTAGTGGAAGGAAAGTATTCTGCCTGAAGGTTGGTGACTAGTAGAGTGCTGCAAGGATCTGTTCTGGGACCCCTGCTCTTTGTGATTTTTATAAATGACCTGCATGAAGAGGCGGAAGGATGAGTGAGTTTGTTTGTGGATGACATGAAGGTTGAAGGAGTTGTGGATGGAGCTGTAGGTTGTTGAAGGTTACAAGAGGTTATAGACAGGATGCAGAGTTGGCCAGAATGGTGGCAGATGAACTTCAATCCTTATAAGTGTGAGGTGATGCATTTTGGAAGGACCAACCATAAGCTGAGTATGGGGTTAATGGTCAATTACTTAAGAGTGTAGATGAACAGAGGGACCTTGAGGGTAAAATCCATACATCCCTTAAGATTACCGCACAGGTTGATAGGATAGTTAAGAAGGCCTATGGGATGCTGGGAATCATTAATGTGGGATTGAATTCAGGATTTCAGAGATGTTGCAACTCTACAATCTCTTGTGAGACTACATATAGGGCATTGTGTTCAGTTATGGTCACTTCATTATAGGAAGGATGTGGAAGCTATGGAAATGGCGCAGAGAAGATTTCCCAGGATGTTGCTAGGGAAAAAAGTCTTATGAGGCAAGGTTAGCAGACCTGGGTCTTTTCTCTTTTGAGCATAGGAGGATGAGAGGAGAATTGATAGAGGTCTACAAGATTATGAGAGGGATAGATAGGGTGAACAACTAGCACTTGTTTCCCAGTGCAGAATTAGCAAACACTAGAGGATATATGTACAAAGTTAAGGGAGGGAAGTTTAGGGGAGACATCAGGGGTTGTTTTCTACACAGGGAGTAGTGGGTGCCTGGAATGTCTTGTCTGGGATAGTGGTGGAGGTTGAAACACTGGGGGTATTTAAGAGACTCTTAGACAGGCACATGGATGAAAGAAAAATAGAGTGTTATGGAGTAGGGTGGGTTTAGTACTTTAAAAAAAAAATGGATCAGAGGGGAGTCAGGTGATGGAGTAATGGCCGGTCGGGAAAACCAGCCCTCTCCAGGAAAACAGGAAAAAAGTTAGGAAAAGACAAACCACAACAAAAATAAAATAGAAGAAATAGAAGATAAAATTACAGAGAAGAGAAAGAGGATAGCATCCAAGAAGGAGAAAATAAAAACAACTGGCATAAAAGAAGTAGAAAAATCACCAAAGAAGAAAGAAGAAGGCCTTACCTGAACGAAGAAACAGGACGCTGTGGTGGCGAAGAACATCCGACCCCTGAGGTCAGTACCTGCCCAGCGGAGATGCAACTCACCTGCCGGTGGACTTCAAAAATGGCTCTCGGAGCCAAACAAAAGTGCGCAACCAATGAAAATTAGGGGAAAAGGGGACACCAGTGGGAGGGGGGCTCAGCAGAGGAGCGGGCTGCTGCAGCACGAACAGCTGAGGGACACCCGACACCAGGGCTCTCAGCTGGCGGATGAGAAAGGCAGCAGATAAGGAAGCAACGTGGGAGAGAAACGGAGAGATGACCGGCAAGAAGAACAATAGCAGGAGGCACAACAGAGAAGTAGCCCAAGAGGGGAGGACCAGCAACAAGAGGCCCAGCAAAAAGAGGTCCAACAAAGAGATGCAAGCAGATCCACAGGAAAAACAGAAGAGACACAGACACAAAGAACACAGGTACAGACACAGAAGAAGAGGAAGAAGAAGACCAAGATCTTCACAGAGGAATAGAAGGTAAAACTGATGGACAAAGAGAAACAGAAGGAAAAACTGATGGACAGAATATAGATAAAGATTTTTTTAAGAACAAATGAGGTCATTAAAAGAATGGTTATCATTAGAATTTAATGCAATTAAAAGGAAAATGAAAAGAACAGAAGATAAAATGCAAAGGTTAGAACTGGTAATGACAGAAATAGGAAAAAGAGTAGAGAATGTGGAAGAGCAGGAGACAGCTGTAGAAATGGAAGTAAATGACAAGAGAAAAATTGGAAGAAAGTGACAAAATAATTAAAGAGATGCAAGAGTTGTTATCTCAGAAAATTGAAGTTGGAAAATTATAGTAGATGAAACAACATAAAAATAGTGGGCCTGAAGGACGGTGAAGAAAGCACAGACATGAAGGAATTTATAAAAGGATGGATCCCAAAGGTCCTAGGAATGACAGAAATACAGGAAGAAATGGAAATAGAAAAGGCTCACAGAGCACTAGCTCCGAAATCACAGGTACATCAAAAACCATGATCCATCTTAGTAAAATTTTTGAGATATACGACAAGAGAAAACATATTGGAACAGGCAAGGAATAAAGTTAGAGAAGACTAAACCATTCAAATACAAGGGTCAAAAAATATTTTTTTACCCAGAAATAAATTTTGAACTCTTAAAGAGGAGGAAGGAGTTTAATACAGCGAAAACAATTTTAAGGGAAAAAGGTTACAAATTCATGTTAAGACATCCAGCTGTGCTTAAAATATTTATACCCGGGGAGCAAAACAGACTGTTCTCGGATCCAGAGAAAGCGCAAGAATTCGCAGAATGTTTGCAGGACAGGAGAAGAGATGAAGAGGTGTAATAAGAATTAAGGATGGCAATAAAGTATATATAAAGATGTAAAAATAATGTATATGTAAAGAACTAAAGAGGGAAAATAGAAGGGAAATAAGGAAGTAAGGATGAAAAAAAGAGAGAGAGCTTTGTTATATGTGTTTTTTTTTAAGTGTTTTCTGGTGAGGGCTGGGGGGGGTGGGAAGAACCGTCATTGCAAAATCAGTTGACGCTGTGAGTAAGATCACAATCCAAATGAAAAGGAGAGTTGTGGTTGCCCGGCAAGGGGCAACTCAGAGAGGGAGGGAACTTTTGGGGTTAAGGTATTAGTGGGTGTGGGAACCACAGGGGCACTTTATGTCTTAAATGTGTTATCATACAATAAGTTTAATAAGAGAAAACTAAGAGATGAAAATGGGGAAAAGGGGGATGGAGGTGGTGAAGAGGTGGAGAAGAAAAATAAGCAAGATTTAATATGGCCATGTTGGACTATATGACTATAAACATCAATGGAATACATAACCAAATCAAAAGGAAGAGGCTACTATATTTATTGAAGGAAAAAATAGATATAGCATTTGTGCAGGAAACACATCTAACTGAAGCGTAACATAAATTAAAGAGAGACTGGGTAGGACACATAGTGGCAGCATCCTATAATTCAAAAGTTAGAGGTGTAGCCATACTATTTAACAAAAATGTACCAATTAAAATGTACCAATTAAAATTTTAATTGGTACATTTTTGTTAAATAGTATGGCTACACCTCTAACTTTTGAATATTAGATCTGGCAGGGAGGTATGTAATGATAAAGTGTCAGATATACTCAGAATTTTGGAATTTGCCCAATATATATGTGCCTATCGAGGAGGATCAAAAGTTTATGCAGGATTTTTTTTGAAGATTGCAGACACACAAGAAAAGATTTTGTTAGGAGAAGATTTTAACCTTAATTTAGACCCAATGTTGGATAAAACTGGACAAAAGACAAGTAATAAGAATAAAGTAGCCAATGAATGGTTAAGTCAATGCAAGAAATGAAACTTATGGATATATGGAAGAGGCAGCACCCAAGAAAGAAGGAATAGTCATATTATTCGAGTAGGTATAAAACTTACTCAAGGATTGATATGTTTTTATTGTCAGCCCATATGCAAGAGAGAGTTAGGAAAACTGAGTATAAAGCTAGACTACTATCAGATCATTCACCCCTATTATTAGCAAAAGAACTAGATGACATCCCACCAAGAACAAATAGATGGAGGTTAAACTCCATGCTACTTAAAAGGCAGGAATTTAGGGATTTTATTGAATGCCAAATTAAAACATTTTTTGAAATAAACACAGGATCAATGAAAAATAAATTTATATTATGGGACGCAATGAAAGCCTTCATTAGAGGGCAAATAATAAGTTATGTGACTAAGATGAAAAAGGATTACAACTGGGAAACAAAGCAGTTGGAAAAGGAGATAGTAAGTACAGAAAAGGAATTAGTAAAAAGGGATAATATAATGAAAAGGAGAGAATTGGCAGACAAAAAAATAAAATACGAAACATTACAAGTGTTTAAGGTGGAGAAGAACATAATGAAAACAAAGCAAAAGTATTATGAACTGGGAGAAAAAACACATAAAATATTAGCCTGGCAACTTAAAACAGAACAAGCTAAAAGAACAGTATTGACATCAAGGAAAAAGGACAAGCAAATCACATATAACCCAACAGAGATGAATGAAAATTTTAAGGAATTTTATGAACAATTATACCAAACTGAGAATGATGGGAAAGATAATAAAATAGAGGAATTTTTATCTAAAATTGAATTTCTGTAACTGCAAGAAGAGGAACAAAACAAACTAATAAAACCATTTGAAATAGAGGAAGTACAGGATATATTAAAAAAAACTGCAGAACAATAAAACGCCAAGAGATGATGGATTCCAATAGAATTTTATAAAACATTTAAATAGTTATTAATTCCTCCCCTCCTGGAAGTAATGAAGCAGGTAGAAGAAACACAAAACTTGCTAGATTCATGTAAGACAGCAATAATTACAGTTATACCAAAGACAGGGAAGGATCCATTAATACTCAATATCTCTACTTAACTCAGATTATAAGATAATAGCGAAATTATTAGCAGATTGGCCAATTGTGTACCAAAAATAGTAAAACAAGATCAAACTAGATTTATTAAGAAAGGACAAAAAGCAGACAATGTCTGTAAATTTATTAATCTAATTTGTGCAGTTCAAGGAAATAAGAAACCAACTGTGGCTGTTGCTTTAGACACAGAAAAAGCTTTTGACAGAGTAGAGTGAAACTACTTATTTAAAGTATTACAGAAGTTCAGTCTACCAGAAAAATATATAAATTGGATTAAAGCATTGTATAATGGACCATTGGCAAAAGTAGCAGTAACTGGATATGTATGGAATCAATTTAAATTAAGTCGGTCAACTAGACAGGGATGTCCACTATCCCCCTCATTGTTTGCCTTAGCAATAGAACCTTTGGCAGAATTGATAAGAATAGAAAATAAAATAAATGGGATAAAAATAAAGGAGAAGGAGCTTATTAGCTTATTTACAGACGACGTTATAGTATACTTAGCAGAACCAGAGATATCAATAAAAGAATTTCATAAGAAATTGAAGGAATATGGAGAAATATCGGGGTTCAAGATCAATGCAAATAAAAGTGAAGTGATGCCAATGAGTAATGCAGATTATACAGAATTTTAAAAAGAATCACCATTTAAATGGCAAGCACAAGCAATCTGATACCTAGGGATCAGGTTAGATAATAACTTAAGCCACTTGTACAAGTATCAGCCACTAATAAAGAAATTGCAGGAAGACTTAGAACATTGGAAAGAACTGCCGTTAACGTTGATAGGGAGGGTGAACTGCATTAAAATGAATGTGTTCCCAAGGATACAATACTTATTTCAAACGTTACCAATTCCCTTAACAGAAAATTTTCTTAATGAACTAAATAAAACAATAAGGAAATTCTTGTGGAAAGGGAAGAAACCAAGGGTAGCATTAGATAAATTAACAGAGAGGTATAATCAAGGTGGTTTGCAGTTACCAAATTTTAGAAATTATTATAGAGCTGCCCAATTAAGGTATTTATCAGATTTTTACCAGACAAGGGAAAAACCAGACTGGACTAAGATAGAACTAGATAAAATAGGTGAGAAGGTACCAGAAAATATATTTTATAAGTGGGATGATAAACTTATATAAAAACTCACCACTATTGCATCATTTATTTAATACATGGAAGAAGATCCACTTAGAAAGAAAAAAAAATGAATTACCTAATACCAAAATTATTATTGACACAAAATCCGCTAATTCCTTTTACAATAGATAACCTTTCCTTTAGAGAATGGGATAGAAAAGGAATCAAAAGAATAGAAAATTGTTTTTTGGGAAATAATTTATGAACGTTTGAACAGTTGAAGTACAAATATGGAATAACTCATAGTACAATGTTTGCATTTCATCAATTGAAAGCTTACTTAAAGGATAAATTGGAAAACAACTTGAGATTACCTGAAGGAAGCAACTTTGAATATGTGATTACAGACACAATGATAATTAAAAGATTTATAACGAACATGTACACTAAGCTGCAAGATAAGGAGAATGATGAAATAAACTATAAACCTAAGCTGAAGTGGAAAAATGATTTAAACATAAAGATAAAAAATGAAGCATGGGAAAAGTTGTGTTCTGGAACTATGAAGAATACAATAAACAAAAGGTTACGTATGATACAGTATAATTGGTTACACAGGGTACATATTACTCCTCAAAAATTAAAAAAATGGGACTCAACATTATCAGATAGATGTTTTCGCTGTAAGAAGGAAATGGGAACAACATTACATGCAACTTGGACATGTGCGAAGTTGAATATGTTTTGGGAAGAACTAAAGCAGATACTAAATAAAATTATAAAAAAAAGGATACCAAAAAACAGATATTTCTTTTAAAGAAGATTTAGGCCTTAAATTGGACAAAGCACAAAAAAAATCATTATGATAGCCTTAGCAGTACCTAAGTATAATGTCAACTTGGAAAATGGAGAGCATGAGTATACAGCAATTGTACATGGAAATGAATAAATGTATTCCATTGGAAAAAAAAACCATATAATTTAAAAAACAAAGTCACAATGTTTAAACAAATTTTGGAACCATACATGGAACATATCAAAAAGAGCATGCCTAGCACCTCCATCCCCTAAAATGAAAATGATAAGAAGACAAAACGACTAGATTCAGTGTGTAATTTTGATGCATTTTTCTTGTTTATTTTCCTTTGTGTGAAGATATTGTTTTATGGTTTTATTGTAATGTATATGTTGAATACTAATGTGTTTTGTGGGTTGTGGGTAAAGGGGAGGGAGGGAAAGGGGGGAAAAAAGGGAGAAAAGGTCACTGTGTAAATTTAATGAGAAACGTTTGTAAATATTTTGGTTGACATGATTCATAGTGTGAATTTTTTTTTAATTTTAAAGAAGAATATATGGGTCGGCACAACATCGAAGGCCATCGAGGGTACTGTGCTATATTCTGTCAAAAAGAACTAGCCGTGTGCAAGCAGACATTTCTTTCGTTACAACAATAACTTCATCTCCAAAAATCTTTATTCATTGTGAAATATTTTGAAGCCTTCTGAGTTCATAAAGGTGCAGCAAAAATGCCAATCTTTCTTTCCCCACCAGGGTGCCAGAATCAAAGCCATTTCTAAGCTTGCCACTGATTCCCAACTGTCTTTTTCATGCTATGCTTATTATAATTTCAAGCCAAATGTATTATGAGACAATATTAAAAAAAAATATTGATTTACTTGCAATACAAAAGACTTTAACAGGTCAACTGTTCCATGTTGTGATACATCACTTCAAAGTATGGGACTCCTCTGTCCACTCATCTAGATGCTTTTTAAGAGTTGTTTCTATGTAAACCTCTCTTCCACATTTAAATGAAGTAATGATATATATCACTGCATATTTGCAAGTACATTTCATGCAACTATATTTTAATTTATTTTATTTAACAAAAGCTATATATCTATATACACCAGACAAAAGGACCCTGATCATGGTGAGGTCAGAATAGAACAGGCTTGTGTGCTGGACCATGTTGAGATTAGGAAGGAAGAAGTCCTAAATCTTATTAAAGATTGATAAATCCCCGGGGCTGGACGCGATACAGCGATATACCCCAGGTTGCTACAGGGACGGAGGGAAGGGAGAGCTAGGGTGTTGGTTAGGTTTTTTGCCTCCTCCTTGGCCACAGGGAAGGTGCCAGAGGATTGGAGAATGGCAAATGTGGTTCCCTTATTTTAAAAAGATTAAAGGGAGAACCTTGGAATTATAGAGCGGTGAGTGTTATGTCTATGGTGTGCACACTATCAGAGAAGGTTGATAAGGCTAGGATTTATGAGCATTTAGAGAAGTACAGTCTTCTCAGGGAGAGTCAAGCATTGCTTTGTGAGGGGAAGGTCATGCCTCACGAGCCTAATTGGGTTCTATGAGGAGGTCACAAAAGAAATTGATGAAGGTAGGGCAGTAGATGTAGAGTATATGGATTTTAGCAAGGCACGGTTGGCGTAGCATTTAGCGCAATGCCTTTACAGCACCAGCAATCAGGACCTGGGTTCAAAACCCACACTGCCTGTAGGGAGTTTGTACATTCTCCCTGTGTCTGCGTGGGATTTCCCCAGGGGCTCCAGTTTTCTCCCACTGTTCAAAATAAATCAGGGATGTAGGTTAATTGGGTGTAAATTCGGTGGCCCGGATTCATGGGCTGAAATGGCCTGTTACCACACTGTGTGTCTAAATTTAAAATGTAATTTAAATTTTAAAAATGTAGCAACACTACATGGGCGACTCATTCAGAAGCTCATTAGGCGTGGGATCCATTGAACTTTGCCTGTGTGTACGTTGGGTGCTATCGGTAGCCCCAATAATGATGCAGACAGAAGACTGAAAGGAACGTTAGGCTTTATTGATCTAGAGACTGCTGGCCCAGGTCCAGGCGGAAAATGAGTGGGAAGGAGAGGTGACTTGACCTTTATGGCCCAGGGTCACATGGGCAGAACTAAGGGAGGAACTAAGGCAGGGAGAAACTAAGGCAGGGAGACACCTGGAGGGTGGGCCAGCCAGTGCATAGAGTCATATCACCACAGTGTATTAAAAATTGGCTTGCCTGTAGAAAGCAGAGGGTAGTAGTGGAAGGAATGTATTCTGCTTACAGGTCAGTGACTAGTGGAGTTCTGCAGGAATCTGTTCTGGGACCCCTCTCTTGGTAATTATTTTAAATGACCTGGATGAAGTTGAAGGATGGGTCATTAAGTTTGTGGATGATACAAAGGTTGGAAGAGTTGTGAACAGTACTGAAGGTTGTCATAAGTTACGAAAGATTAGAGACAGGATGCAAAGTTGGGCTGAAAAGTAGCAAATAGAGTTCAATGTGGCTAAGTGTGAGGAGATGCATTTTGGAAGGTCAAATCTGAAGGCTGAGCACAGGCTAATGGTCAGATACTTAGCACTGTGCAGTGCAGAGGTACATTGGGGTCCAAATCCATACATCTCTGAAGGTTGCCATGCAGGTTGATAGGATAGTTCAGGAGGTTATGGAATCTTGGGCTTCATTAGTCGGAGGACCGAGTTCAAGAATTGAAAGATCATGTTGCATCTCTGAAAATCTCTGGTGAGACCACACAAGAGTATTGTGTTTGGTTCTGGTCACCTCATTACAGGAATTATGGAGAGGGTGCAGAGGATATCAACCAGGATGTTGCCTGGTTTGGAAAGTAAGTCTTATGAGGCAAGGTTAACAGTGCTAGGACTTCTCTCTTTGAAGCAAAGAAGGATGAGGGGTCACTCAATAGAAGTCTACAAGAGTCTGAGAGACATGGATCAGGTAGACAGCCAGCGACATTTTCGTAGGGCGGGAGTAACAAACACCAGGGAACATCCATAGAAAATGAAAGGAGGAAAGTGTAAGGGAGATATCAGGGGTACGTTTTCACAGAGAGTTGTGGGTGCCTGGAATGCCTTGCCAGGGGTTGTGATAGAGGCTGAAACATTAGGGGCATTTAAGAGATTCTTAGAGAGGCACATGGATGAAATAAAAATAGAGGACTATGAGGTAGGGAGAATTTAAGTTTTTGTTAGGAAATGTAGGTCAGCACAACATTGAGGACTGAATGACCTGTACTGCGCTGTAATGTTCTATCTTTTATGTTCCTGTCTCAAAATATTTCCAATTTTTAAAAAATCTTCTTGGAGGTTTTTGTACTGAACCAACATTTGGACTGTTAGGTGGTGAGTTTGACCATATAAAGTAGACAACATTGCCAGCCTGTTTGGATCCATGCCGGGCATAAAATGATGATCAAGTGGTTCACAATCCTTCTTAACTCATTTCCAGAAATTATTTGATTAACATCAACACTTCATATTTTGTAAATAACTTCAATCAAGCATCTCTAGGTTCTGTAGACCCTCCACCACGGATCCTCCCTTCCATTTGTGTGAGTTTGACTTGCTGGATGTTTAAGAATGCAAACATGCCTATTGTTTTTGAAACTTTTATTCCTTCTGGTTAGTGTCATGATTGTGTTTTTGACCCAACTGCTTTGTTTAATTCCAGAAGGCACAAATTTCAAGACTGTTCTCCATCTCATTACCAAGAGTTTTGACAGTATATGTCATGAGGCAGGTGAAAAGTTTTTCCAAACTTCAGCAAGAAATTGGCTGAGATATTTCAAAGATTCAAAGTTACCTTTATTGTCACAAAATAATGCATTGAAAGTATAATATAAATGATATACTTCAACGTAGAGTATGTCTGCCTTAAAGCAAAAAAAGAGTCGCTATAAGCATTGCCCTGTGCACCCAACAATAAGAGAAAGAGAAGCAAAAGAGAGTCCCTTTAGAGACACTGAGTGTAGGTTTGTCTCCGATGCTCCCACTGCTGCACAGACTCCTGTTCAAACCATTGGCATCCAGATCCAAACCTCCGATATGATCAGGAAGCCTTCAGCGCCTGAGGCTATTTGGCAGCTTTTTGCCCTCAGCACCCTCTTGAATCTTGGTTCCAATAATTGGTTTCCATGAGCTAATCTCCAGCAGCCCATGGCCAATGTGGGTCTTTCAACTGCAAGTCGCCTGCATCCTGTGTGGGTCCTTCAGCCACTGAGCCCCTCACTGGGGCCCCTCATGGGCCAGAAGGGCCTTCTACAGTTCTGTATCATTAAAATCAAAAATAAAATTAAACGTTAAAATAGCATCCAACTCTGCCCATGTGGCAACTAATTGTGACAAATAGAACAATCTTGATGAAGGCTCAAGCCCGAAACATCGGTTATGTATTTTTACCTTTGCTACATAAATTACGCTGTTTGACCTGCTAAATTTCTCCAGCATTTTGTGATTTTACTTCAACTACATTGTCTACAGATTTTCATGATTTACTTAGAACAACTTCAAGTCTTCATTTATACACTCACTGACTACATTTAACATTTTCATTTATCATTTAAGAACTTTGACATGCTCATTGAGATAGAATACATTAGATGTAATTGTGTTCTGATTAGAACTCCTCTACTCAAATATATCTTTGAACTGTAATAGAAGGATTACCCATCTTTGCATCCTTGATACCACCGTAATACTGTCACTGATCTGCATCCCAACATTGCTGAAAGTGCCTTCCAATCTGTTACTAGGTAAAGGGTATACCCAGTAAAAACTGATGAAACATCTTGACTCCAATCACTATTCCAAATGTTAAAATAAATAGAAGGGATGTCGGAAATATTCAAAAGCATCTGTGGGGATAGAACTATTCCAAGAACTTCCTTTAAAAGTTGTGTGGAACTGCTTTCACTCTTTTACGGTGCAAGTGTTTTTCAATTCAAGGCTTATTTCTGAACCTGCATCGTCACATAATACATAATGTGCCCACATCAAAAGGCACATCATTTGGTAATGAATAAAGGGAACTTCACTTGCTTATCTTTATTTTATGCATGCTGGGCACTTGGTCATTCCCTGCACCATATCTGTCACTTTCTGTCTAAACTGGTGATGAAATGTTGTGAGCGCTGTAGCGAGATGTGGGAGGAATCATATGGAATATCACATTATCCATTTGGTATAATCTTAGCGTTGCTACATTTTCAGGCTCAGGTATAAGGCCTGATGGTTTCTACTTTTTCCTTCTCTGAATGGCAGTAAACTGCAAACCTACAAACACATTCTCCGCTGGCGACGGTCTGGATCTGCTTCACCTCATTGTCACATTATGTTTGTGCAATTTCCAGAGCACATTCTCTTAAAGCAGATTTCCTTCTTTTGTGCTCAGTGCAATTAACAGATCTCGCAGGCAGCAATCCACTCTCAGCAAAATGTAACCCATCATGGTCTGGAAAATGGTGGGTGACTGAGAGTAAACTGATACATTTCTTGCATTGATATGGATTATCTTGGTCAACCTTTAATTGTGTGCCGACATATTTTTGGACTACTTGTGATCCTACTGCTGTGTCCAAGTCTTTAAAAGTGACAGCATTTATTACTTGACATCAGCTGTCTGCTTGGTTGTGACTACTCAGTACTGTTTTGTTCTTATAACTTATTATAATATTGTTGTAGTGACAGTCTGTTGTGTTGTACCATGTACTCCAATGACCCTATTGCATGTAGGTTTTCATTTTGATGATGCTTTAAATGAATAGCATCACACTCAACTTAGACTTATTATCAAAATGTCTGCAGAAATATCAATTAGTGCACCGTCTGCTCATCGGCACCCTTACTGTCTGTCTGCTGATGTGGGTGTAGTTACATTACAATCCTAGTTTTAAATACTTTGAATGAATTTCCAAAATATGAAGCCTTCCTTTAATTTTGCTGCTGCTCTCTGACTGCAGTCACTTCAGTTGATTATAAGAGACATAATTCTCTGGCATTCTTGGATCCCAATTCCATTGCCTACATGCTAGTAATTTTGCTTCATGACAGCTGAAACAATAACTCAAGCATTTTCATTTATCATTTAAGAACTTTGACATGCTCGTTGAGATAGAATACATTAGATGTAATTGTGTTCTGATTAGAACTCCTCTACTCAAATATATCTTTGAACTGTAATAGAAGGATTACCCATCTCTGCATCCTTGATTCCACCGTAATACTGTCACTGATCTGCAGGGCATCATACACGCAGCCATCAAAACTACCAATTCAAGGATAAGTTCTATGGGGAGGTATATCGTCACGCATTGTCTCACCCGCATCTCTTGCTCCTTGCCCCAAACCTATGTCAATCAGCTACTTCTAATGCTTTTAGATTAAAAATAATATTCTACTTTCTGCACATATTTAAATATATTTTCCTTGCACAATTCAAGAAAAATTGTCAGCATTCCATATTCTTCCAGCCCAGTCTCCATCAGGACTATTGGTATTTTACAACTACCTAGTTAGTTTCAACAGTCACAATATCCCTTTTTCCTTACTCATTTTAAAGAACAATTTATTCAATATGTGATCAAACCAAATGATCCGCAAACTCCGTCATACATGACAATGTCTCTGATGAGTCAATCATAGATATAGAATTCTACAGCATGTAAAAATGCCCTTTGTCCCAACTTGTCTATGACTACCAAGCTAGTCCCATTTGCTTGCGTTCAACAGTATCCCTCTAAACTTTTCCTATTCATGGTCCTGTCTTAATTGTGATCTGAACATCCTAAATGTCCCCATTTCTATCACTCCCCCAAATTCCTCTTAATCTTTCTCTGCTCACACTTGTCCTCTAGTTTTAGATTCTGCCACCCTCAGGAAAAAGGAATAAGTATACCCCCATTCCTCTTCAACACTGATATCACCAAATTTAATGCAAGAATTAGAATCATTACACCACCGTATGGGGCTTTCAGCCCATGATGTTATTCTGAGCTATGTAAACCTAATCCATATTAATCTAACTCATCTCAACCTCACTGTACAACCCTCTATTTTCTTCTATACATGTGCCTATCTAAGAGTCTTTTAAATATCGCTATGGTACCACCCTCCACCATCACTCCTGGTAATGCATTCCAGGGTCCCAGCATTGTGTAAAAAAAATTAGGTCTGAAATCTCTCCTAATCTCTCCTCCACTCACTTTAAACAGGTGTCCTCTGGTACTGGCCATTGCTGTCCTGGGAAAAGCTGTTGGGTGTTTGCCCTTATCTATGCCTCTTATCATCTTATGCATACTTCAAAGAGGAAACCCCTAGCATGTTCAACCTTTTCTCAGACAACATCCTGGTAAATCTCCTCTGCATCCACCTCTGAAGTATCCACATCTTTGTTATTAGGCAACCAGAACTGAACACAATACTCTGTGTGGTCTAAACAAAGTTTTGTAGAACTGCAACATTACCTCATGGCTTTTGATCTCAATCCACCGACTGATGAAGGCCAACCTACCATACACCTTCTCAACTTACTGGCAACCTTGAGAGAGCTATGGTCTCTATCTCCAAGATCCTTTTGTTCCTCCATACTGCTAAGAATCTTGCTATGAACCACGTACTCCACCATCAAGTTCAATCTTCCAAAGTGCTTCACTTCATACTTGTCCGGAGTAAACTCCATCTGCATCTCTCCATCCAACTCTGCATTCTGTCTACATCCTGTCATAACCTACAATAACCTTCTACACTATCCATATGATCTGCAAATTTCCTGACCCACCCCTCCACTTTTTTGACCAAGACATTAGAGAAATCACAAAGAGTAAGGGTGTCAGAACAGATCCCTCCAGTCAGAATATGTTTCATCAACCACCACCCTCTGCCTTCTGTGTACAAGCCAATTCTTAATCCACATGCACATGGAAGTTTGCATGGTACCCCTGCTTCATGACTCTTTAGTGCAGTGACACATCAGCACACATGGAGACCTCCCATGCAAATACTCTTCAAAATACATTACAAATACATAATGCTTGCCAAGTAAAAGTCACAGTACTGCAAGTGTGGCCTAACTAAAGTCTTATATACTCTAGCAGCATCAGCATGTCTTCCTTACTCTTATACTCAATGCCCCAAGCAATAAATACAACCATTCTATGTATCATCTTTTACCATCCTACCTACTTGTGTGGCCTCTTTCACTATTTCTAATTCTTTTTAACTTAGAAATGCAGCACAATAGCAGGTAATTTTGTCCCAAGTGCCGACTCCGCGCAAGTACACCCATGTGACCAATTTACTTACTAATCTCATGCATCTTTGCAAAGTGAGGCAATACCGGAGCACCTGGAGAAAACCCATGCAGATACTGGGAGAACGTATCAGGGGTGTGGTGCTGCTGGAGCTCAACAAAGCGCCACTCCAGCACCTCAGGGGGGCAGTTCTGGCACCTTATGAGGTGGAGGTTTTGCCATTTTTAGTGAACTCTGGCACCTGAAAGATTAGCACTGCGCCCCTGCTCTTTACAAACAATGGCGGATTCAAACCCAGACATTAGAACTATAATAGCATTGTGCTATTATGGTGCCATCTTCAAGTTCTTGCTATTGACTGACTTTCAAGTCTGTTGCCTTGTTACAAAGTATGCAGCGTGTGCACACATGCACCTACACTCTTCTTCAACAGGTTCACTGTAGGTCCATGCAGATAGATTTGCTGCACTCATGATTATATTCACTCATGTATGGTGGCAGCAATAAACACTTAACCATATAACCATTTACGGAGCGGAAACAGGCCAGGTTGACCTTTCGAGTCCGCACCAGTTCACTAGAACAACTCCACTCGCTCAAACCTCCTGCTCTCCAATAACTTGCCATACAAATTTCCACTGATAACAAACTCACAACCAATTCAGAGAAATAGCACAAATTCATGTTTTTATTCACTTATAGGAACCTCTGTCTATATTGATTGAAAGACTGTTCTGTAAAATAAATTAAATAATGCTCTCTTGCTAATGCTACTTTTCTCCCTGTTTTATCTCACAACACAATAAGTTAAAAGCCATGGCTCCTCAATGATCAACTTTAAACTAGTTTGAACTGGAGAATGTAGATCCTCAAAAATTCCAGAGATCTCAGTCAAATTTCACCTCATTTGCATTTCATTTTTATACTTCCATTTGTTCCTAGTAGTCCATAAAACTAGAGTTAATTTACTTGAAAAGTCTTAAAAACCAATATACTTTCTTTAAGTGCTCTTTGATATCATGCGCTCCATTGAGTAAGTATACTTTTAAAGAGGTACAAGGACTGCTTAAAGCAGGGGTGTCAAACTCAAATTCACGGAGGGCCAAAATTAAAAACTTGGACTAAGTCGAGGGCCGAACTAAATATTTATTGAAAGTTTTCAACAACATCTGCATGTTTTCTCTTCTTTCAACATATGTAATGTTAAACTTTAGGATATAACTTTAGGAGGATAATGTTACAGGTCAGGAGTAGGTAGCTCAAGTTCACCCTTTGCTTGACCTGAGGGAAACATATTTGGTCCCTGTGGAGATGTAGTCAGCATTCACAGGCTGTGTCCATTTTGGCCTGCATCAGGACTCAGCATTTCCTGCTCACTCCTCAGGCTCTAGGCCTCTATTCACCATCGACCCACCATTCCTCTACCTGACCAGTCCTTTACCCAACCTCTACTCACCCATCACTCCACTCACTCTGCCTCTATCCACCCCATCCTATACACGCCCCTCTACTGCCTCTCCCCTCAACCTGTTCCTCCCTCTACCCGTCTCTCACCCTCTAATCACCCCTCCCCTACTCGCCCTGCCCCTCCCCTTTTACCTCTTCCCTATCCACCCCTCCTTCTACTCATCCCTCCCTCTAACTGCCCCTTGCACCACCATAACTTCCCCTGCCCATTACTCCTCACCTACACCCTCTGTCCACCCCTGCTTACCCACCCACTCAGGCCCAGCGCGCTGCCGATCAGCCTTTGCGGACAGCCACCATCTCTCTCTTCACGTGCAGGGCCGAACCAGCCGTCCCTGGGGTCTGCGCGGGTGCAAGCGCTGAAGTCCGTGGCGACCGGGAGAAGTGCGCTCGCGCTGTGGAAGGGCCGTCCAGTGCCAGTTGCGCGGGGCTCGCGCTGCCCGGGGGCCGTGCGCAGCCTGCCATGCCCGTCGCGCCGACAGGAAATCACAGGCGCTCGCCCATCCGCCACACCGCTCGACAGGTGGGAGAAGTGACTGGTTGTGCAGGGAGCCTTCCAACTGGCTTGCCGGCTGATGACATCGACAGACTTCTCGTGTTACAATTTCTCATGTTACAATGGGGAAGGATGTGCAATGAAGGGGGAGGATGGTGGGGGTGACATTACCAAAAAACAGCATCGGTTCTCGCTGCAGGGCGGGCCACCTCTAATACATTTTTGAAATGATCTTGCAGGCCAAATATAATTATATCGCGGGCCAGAGTTTGACATGTGTGGCTTAAAGAAATCTCTTGGTGCCTGCCACATTGACCACCGCCAGTGGGCTGATATCGCCTCCAACCGTGCATCTTGGTGCCTCACAGTTCGGCGGGAAGCAACCTCCTTTGAAGAAGACCTCACTGACAAAAGACAAAGGAGGAAAAACCCAACACCCAACCCCAACCCACCAATTTTCCCCTGCAACCGCTGCAACCATGCCTGCCTGTCCCGAATCGGACTTGTCAGTCACCAACGAGCCTGCAGCAGACGTGGACATACCCCTCCATTAATCTTCGTCCGCGAAGCCAAGCCAGAGAAAGAAAGAATTTTAAAAACAGATTTTCGTGGGTAGAAAGTTGAGAATTTTGATTGACTTGCCAAAGCTGTTTTATTCTTAAAGGTATAAAGGTATGACTAACTTTTTAACTAAATTTCCCAGGATTCTTAAATCATATATCGTATCGTTCAAAGTAATTTAAAGTCTTATTCATTTCTCATAATCCCAGTTTATGGGAAGAAGTCAAATAAGTATGCTTTTATTAACTCTTTCCTGACAGGCAAACAAGAACTTCCTAAGCTGAGCTTCATAATAGCTCATACTTTTCTGTTGTAACATCATTCTGTTAAAATGATCATAATGAGGTTTAAAGTGAGAATCCCAGGTTACAATGATTCAACTTTCCCCCATAGGTTCTCCAATACATTCAGTTCTTCGGTTTTGTGATCGGAGCCAGAGGACTTTGGGCCAAAGAAAACAATTCTTTGATGAGTTACCTGGGAATCAAGAACTTCCTAACATTTTCGAAATACATCTGCGACCTCACCATCCGACTTACCATCAGTCTGATGCAGATGACAGGTCAAAACCAACTGGCCCCGACCGTTCCCTATGTAGGTAAGGACCTATTGACTTGTGTCTTTTTTTTTTCTTTGGCTTGGCTTCGCGGACGAAGATTTATGGAGGGGGTAAAAAGTCCACATCAGCTGCAGGCTCGTTTGTGGCTGACAAGTCCGATGCGGGACAGGCAGACACGGTTGCAGCGGTTGCAGGGGAAAATTGGTTGGTTGGGGTTGGGTGTTGGGTTTTTCCTCCTTTGCCTTTTGTCAGTGAGGTGGGCTCTGCGGTCTTCTTCAAAGGAGGTTGCTGCCCGCCAAACTGTGAGGCGCCAAATGCACGGTTTGAGGCGTTATCAGCCCACTGGTGGTGGTCAATGTGGCAGGCACCAAGAGATTTCTTTAGGCAGTCCTTGTACCTCTTCTTTGGTGCACCTCTGTCACGGTGGCCAGTGGAGAGCTCGCCATATAACACGATCTTGGGAAGGCGATGGTCCTCCATTCTGGAGACGTGACCCATCCAGCGCAGTGTCTACATGAGACATAAAACCACGAAAAGTGCTCCAATACAAAGTATAACAGTGATCGGACAAGATTAAATAGTTACGAAGCACTTTCAGTGAAATGTACACTGAAACTTTTACACTCTGTTACACACTGGCAAACCTCCAACTTTTTTGTTCAGATGCTGAAGTAAATAGTTGGGTTCAGTTGTGAAATCACTGGATTGTGGCAAAGATTTATGTCTAGTTTATGTCCTTCAGAGGAGGAAACCTCCCATCCTAATTTCAGACCCCTCAATGTAGTCACCTCTTTACTTCTTATGCTCAATGACAAACAGAGATGGATAATAAATACTGACATTGCCTGCAAATCCCCCATTGCATGAACAAATAAATAAAAAAGAGGTTAAGTGTTGAACCAGGTGAAGAGCAAATTTAAGGGTGCTACAGAAAATGCTTTTGCCAAACTTCCTAAAAGTGTGAAATAAATTCACACAGAAGATGCTTGGAATTTCCCAGAGTGCGGCTCCAAATATGGATGATAACTTGTTAATCCACTAAATTGAAATCCTCAACGATATTTTCCCTCACTTTCCACAGCCTTTGGTTTGCTTTGCCTGATAATTATAATAGGCAAGTGTATTATTTTGGAAGGTTATTCACCCACTCCTGCTGGGACTTTACTAAACTTTAAATTGCTATATTTGACAAAGCATTCAAATAGTGAAATTCGAATGGACGCTTCAAAGTGTGTGGAATAATAATGCTTCACTGAACGTTCAAATAGCATCAAAACTGTTCCTCTGAACTATCATTAAGCTTCACAAATTAGCAAAGGTGCTCACAGTATTAGATTACTGGACCTTTCACCTCTTATTAGATCAGCAATCAAGGAACAGCATTGCTTTCAACACATTTCTTGACAAATTGCCAATTTGGGGGCTACTTTTCTGCTCTCTTCCTCTCCACCACCACCACCATTAGAACTGGAAAATTTGGGTCAAGTGGGAAATTAAAATATAACTAACCTTAAAATCAAATCGAAAGCTCTTAAAATCCAGCCCACTCAAATTTTAATGGAGGCAGGATTGGAAACGATCAATTTTCTTCACTGAGCAAAAATATAGTATTGGTTCAAGATGCCACCGTTAGAATAACAGAATAACATTTCTCATATGGTTCACAAATCTTTTAGCCACTGAGTCAATTGCTGTAATATTGCAAAGTTTGTGAGATCACAGACATATTGTTTATTTGAGAATCATGAAGCTCACTGACAGATAAAAAGGGGAATCTTTTATTATTTCATTAATAAAAAGGGGGAATCTTCAGTTTGACCTCCACAACTGTAAGGGGTTTATCCTCATCACTATTCATTCTAAATTTGAAGGTGCTGTGAACTCATGAAGTCACCACTTCAGGATGAATCTCAGATGCAGGAGGAAGAGTGTGAGAGTGTCAGGAGTACCCGTGGGGCAGTGAGCCATTGAGAAGGTCAGAGGAGTTTAGCTGGGTGGTGTTTGGGGAGTTGAAGAATGCAATCGCTGTTTTCACACTGCAGTGAAGCAGTGACTCTACTTTGACCCAGACAATGGCGGGCCGTACAGATGTAACGACAGTGGCCCTGCAACTCTGTTCTGCTATAACGAGGCGGTCAAATACCATGAGTGTGATTCTGAACGGAGTATTGCAAACTCTGCAGAAGCAAGAACATTTATTTGCTGTCCAAATGTGCAGATGGCTGCAATTGGAGGAGGAGGGTAGGAAGGGCGAGTTGGCACATCGCAGACATAGGCATATTGCCATTATGCATTTTTTAAAATGTTATTTTCAGACTAGAGAAAGGACACAGGGGAAAGCTTTGAGTCAAAATATGATGTCCAGTGGAGGGCACATTTCAGAATGTCTAAGAGCACTTTCCCCTTTATATGTGAGCTATTGGAGCCAGAATTAAGGTGCCAGGTAGCAAATTTCTGAAGGCCTCTGGAACCTCGGGTCAGGCTGGCCATTGCCTTGTGGTGGTATACAATCCCATGTGAATTTTGGTCCATCAGTGTTTTATTTGGTGTGGGTCTGTATGGTATTTGCACAGGTGGTACGTGCTTCGAAGATGACCCGCATGAAAGGCTTCATCCAACTGCCAAATGGAGTGCACCCGCAGGAGACAATTAATGGTTTTGCAGAGAGCGGATATCTCATGTGTGCTGGTGCCACTGATGGTACACATATAACCATATAACCAAATAACCCTTTACAGCACGGAAACAGGCCATGTCAGCCCTTCAAGGTCGTACCGGTTCACTTTATTCCCATAATTGCTCCACAAAATGAGAGTCATGCTACTACAAGCACAAGGGATCGCATTCCATTATTCTTCAAGCTGTTGTTGAACACAAGTGCCGGTAAGCAGAATCTTCACCTATGTTAAAGTTGTATGTTTACTCCAATGTACATCCTCTGCATAGCATTCAAGGCACTGCGCTATTTTGCTTGCAGCTTCACAGATGTGTATGTCGGCTGGCCCGGCTGTATTCATGATACTCGTGTTTTAGCCAACTCACCCCTGGCTGAGGATGCCAGAGGGTTTCAGCTTCCACCAGAAGTAAGTAAATAAAAATCACTGCATGGAAAGTGCACATATGCAATTTGTCACCTTGTGACATGCTCAGGGAGTGGTCAAATATGTGTGCATGTGTGCACCCACAGGTGAGATGGATGAGATATTTATACCTTAACTATGGTCTGGTTACAGGTATCAATGTGTGTTAACGACATGGAAATACCAGCACAACTGCCTACCTCATCAGGAATTGGCTAATGAAGGGGTTCAGATATCTCAATCTACAGAAGCGTAAATTCAACAAGTGTCTGAACTTGGTGCGTGTAGTGATGGAGAATGCCTTTGGATGACTCAAAGGCCGGTGGAGATGTTTGAGCAAAAGGCTGGACATAAATACCACCTTTGTGATTGAAGTTGTTATTGCCTGTTGTGTCCTGTATAATTTATGTGAGATTAACAAGGATCACTTCCTGCCAGAGTGGAACATTGCTGCAGAGCAGGTGTTCCCTCAGCCAGAGACAAATCCTTCACAGGGTTCAACAACACGAGCTACCAATGCTATCTGTGATGCTATCGTGTCCACAATGTAAACCTCAGGCAATCAAGATGGGTTTAAAGATAAATATGAGATTACGGGTATCACAAATGAGAAATGTTGAATAGGCATATCTTCTGACATGAAAAGGGCATTTTACATCCTTGCGTGAAGTAAAAGTTAACCATCAAAAGTGTTAGAATCTAAAGTTGAATTTTTCGGGATATGTCCTGATTACACAAAATAATAAACAGTAACAAGAGATCTGAACAGTAAACTAAGTAAACATCAAACCAACGTCTGTAAACTCTAACAGTACAAAGACCTTTTGATCAGTGCCTCCTTAAACATGTACAAAACAGTACAAATAGTACAAACAGTACAAATCCTTAAACAGTACAATTAGACGTGTGCGTTAGACTAGAAGTACATGCAATCAACTTATGCAATCAACGCTTTTATTATCTTATAACTGAGGGTAGGGTCTTACAGTGGTCTTCAGAGGGGCTCAGGGTTATATATAAGGGTGGAGCTGGGAGGCAGAGCCAGTCATCAGTATAACACACCACCAGAGAATTTCAATTCACTGCATTCACCCCTTCTGTAGAATTTAGGGTCTGTGGATGAAGACAGAGAACATTGATTCAGAAAAAAATTCAAAAAGATATACAATTATTTACAAATTTAAGCAGTCTGGGAGTATGGAAATCCTGGTGGAGCACCTAAGCATGGGAGGGCCTTGGGCTCCTTGATTCTCCTGGTCCCCTTGTTGGAGAGGAGAGGTGGGCTGGAGCTCCAGCTCTATGGTAGAGGGGGGTACATTTTCCTCCTGAACTGAATTCCCTGAGGTTGGTGGGAATGAGCTCCATGGCTCACAGGGCACTTCAGGCAATGGACCCTCTGTTCTAGTGGGTGTCAGGTCCCTGCTGGAGACTGTGTCTTCTCTACCATCTGGGCACTCCACATAGGTGAATGTGGGATTGCTGTGGAGCAGTTTCACCCTTTCCACCAGGGGGTCGGTCTTGCTTCTCATTAAGTGCTTCCTGAGAAGGACTGAACCAGGAGTGGTGAGTCAGGTTAGGAGAGTAATTCCTGATGTCGACCTTCTTTCTAAATTAAATAGGAGCTTGTGAGGAGTAGCATTGGTCACATTACATAGTAGCAACCAGATGGAATGGAGCACCATAGGGAGGACTTCCTGCCAGCCTGAGTCTGGAAGGCCTCTTAACTTGAGGGCAAGTTTGACAGCCTTCCAGACTGTGGTGTTTTCCTTTTCAACCTACCCGTTCCCCCAGGGGTTGTAGCTTTTAGTCCTGCTGGATGCGATCTCCCTCACCAGGAGGTACTGACATAGCTCATCACTCATAAAGGATGAACCCCAGTCACTATGAATATAGCCGGGATACCCAAAGAGGGCGAAAATGGAATCTAGGGTCTTTATGACTGATGAAGTGGACGTATCTGGACGTGGAATGGCAAATGGGAATTGGAAGTACTCATCAATGATTAAGAGGAAGAAGATGTTCTCATTTGTGGAGGGGAGAGGTCCCTTAAAATCGACACTGAGCCGTTCGAAGGGCCTGGATGACTTAATCAGGTGTGCCTTAGCGAGGCAGTAGAAGTGTGGCTTGCACTTGGCGCAGACCTGGTAAGACCTGGGCATTTCCCTGACGTCTTCCATGGAGAAGGGCAGAACTCTTCAGCCATATCGGGGGACAGAGGGTCTATCAGCACCATACCTGGCTTGAGTAGCACTTCCATCATTTAGGAAATAAGCCAATAAATTTGTAGCGTGAATAAAAGTTCTCACGACTGGAGGGAGAACATACGTTTTTATTAGCTTATAACTGAGGGTAGGGTCTTACAGAGGGCTTCAGAGGGGCTCAGGGATTAGCCGTGAAACTAGGGTTTTATATGGGTAGATGGGGGCGGAGCTGGGAGGCAGAGCCAGCCATCAGTATAACATACCACCAGTGAATCTCAGTTCACTGCACAACCTCTGTAAACTTTATCAGTGCAAAGACCTCTATAAAAGTGCATTCAAACAAATGCAATTGAACAGGGACACGAGATCTGTAAATTTAACTGAATTTTCATTTAACCAACTTTTGTAAACTTTAAAAGTATGCCTGTTTTATATGTTGCTACATTTTAGGCGATTAGACTGAAGAAAATCCGTTTCTTAGATGTTTTTATCATACAGGTGTCACATAAAGCCTGGTAAGGAACAGGAGGAAGAGGAAGAGGGATTGAGATTCCTAACCCTTTCCTGAGATGGATGGTGCTCCTGGATTGGGGATGCAAGCTGGGAGGGGCTACATTGCACATGGAGGTGCATTGGGTAAATGGAGAGGTTGAACATTGCTGAGAGGGTGACAGGGCAAAATTTGAGGAGGCCATAGCGAGGAGGGCACTGTGGGGTGGGCACGACTGTTGTCTGGTCAGCAGGTGCACAACCATGATGCATCATTTGGGTCTGCTCTCTTACATCCGATTGCAGCTCTTTCATCAAGGAGGCGAGCACGCTGATGTTTGACCCCAACATACCATGCTGATCATCAAGAAAACCTCTGGAATCTTCCAATCTCCTCTGATGCTTCATATGGTCTTGCTCATGATCTTCATCTGCTACCTCTGCCATGAAAGCACGCACTTCTTCAGCAGCCTCCTGAGTCTGGTTGCTCTCTTCCTCTTTCTGTGTGAACCTACAGAGCAATAGAACAAATGTTGATAAAGCTACTTGACACATCTGAAAAGAACATTAAACAGACTTTTGGATGTAAACACTTAACAAGCACAATTGGATAAATGATGGGAAAGCCCTATGCAGTCTTACCTTCTACTAAAGACCCTTCTGCCCTGGGTATGCTTGAACCACCTGGGGTGTCCATGGTAGTGTCACTCCTTGACAGTTTGAACTCAGGGCTCATCATGCTGACTGATGGTGTTGCTCTGGCTGTGTGGTTCTGCAACCTGTGGGAAATCTATCTCAATTCCCTGAGCCACATCAAAGGGCTTGCAGGAGCCCATGATCATGCCGGGAGATACCACAGATGAGTCCTGGGGGGTCATGTAATACTGCTGAGTTGCCTGCTTCTCTGCCACGGGGGCTGCCGTGGTAATCGGCTCCTCCAAGTTTCCAATAAGGGATAGAAGGGCAGCAGATGGGGTAACATCTCAAATCTAAAATGCCAGCTGCAGGTAAACCCACTCCATCCAGCCTCAACCATTCCTCCTATTGTGGTCTGAGATCTTCATGAACTTCTTTCACAAGCTTTCAGCTTGGTTATGACCTGCACCTTTGTCTTCTCAATGCCTACTTTCTGAAGCCTCACTACTATCATTGCATACATACTTGAATTTTTAACAGTGCCTGAATAAAGCTGATGAAAGGATCCCCCCCCACCCCCGACCCCCGCATTATAGTCAGCTGTTCCCTGACCTCTGCATCGGTCCATTGGCCACCCATTCAAATCTAACTTTTGCTTCTAGCCTGAATTACTGTACTTCTCTTAAAACAAATTTGAAGCTCACTACAGACTTTCAATCAAAAAAACTCTATGATCAAAAGTCTGCAGCTGAAACTAAACTTAAAAAAGCTGAAATCACATTTTACAAAACACAAACCTGGACTCCCCCCTCTCTCTCTGCTTTTACAGTTCCCACTGAAATGACGAATGGATGACTCAGGCACGCAGGTGTAGTGATGCACGCCTGCGCCGACATCACAATGCTTCCCCCGGTCGGCCATTTGCCATTTCACACCACGGTGGGAAGGGGACTGGGAAGATTTTCTTGGGCCATGGTCGTGTTTAAAATTCCCAGGCTGACCTTTTCACACCGCAGGTTCACGAGGCCAAATTTGGAGTACTGTGTACAGTTTTGGTCACCAAATTATAGGAAAGATATAAACAAAATAGAGAGAGTGCAGAGAAGGTTCACGGGAATGTTGACAGGATTTCAAGGTTTGAGTTATAGGGAAAGGTTGTGCAGACTGGGGCTTTTTTCTCTGGAGCGTAGAAGATTGAGAGGGGACTTGATAGAGGTGTTTAAGATTTTAAAAGGGACAGACAGAGTAAACGTGGATAGGCTTTTTCAATTAAGAGTGGGGGAGATTCAAACTAGAGCGCATGGTTTAAGATTGAAGGGGAAAATTATAAGGGGAACATGAGGGGAAATTTCTTTACGCAAAGAGTGGTGGGGATGTGGAATGAGCTTCCGACAGATGTGGTCGAGGCGGGATCATTGGTTACATTTAAGGAAAGACTAGATAGTTACATGGATAGGAGAGGACTGGAGGGGTATGGACCGGGTGCTGGTCAGTGGGACTAGGAGGGTGGGGATTTGTTACGGCATGGACTAGTAGGGCCAAACTGGCCTGTTCTGTGCTGTAAGTGGTTATATGGTTATATGGTTATATGGTTATATGGTTATACGAGAGGGTTCCGTGAAAATTTTTGGGGGATTCTCCATTTTAGAATGCAGTGTGAAAAGGCCTAATGTTATGACTAGGGAACAATAAAAGAAAGTTAACTTCATGGTGTGCTTGAAAGAAATGAGAGAATATATTCTTTACTTGTTTGTAAGCTGCGGTGAATCAGAGCCGTTACACTATCATCATAATCAGAATTTGAATTTTTTTTGTCATGAACAATCACGAAATGTGTTGGTTTCACAGCAGCATCAAAGCGGAAATATTCATATAAACCACCTTCCAACAATAACTAAAAATAGTGCGCGGAAAGTCAAAGGAAGGCAGTGTCTTTGGTTCATTGATCATTCAGGAATCTGATGACAGCAGGGAGGAAGCTGTCCTTCTACTGTTGAGTGCTCGACTTTAGGCTCCTGTACCTTTTTCCTAATGGTAGGAGAGTGAAGAAGGAATGGCCTGGGTGGTGGGAGTCTTTGAGGATAGAGACTGTTTTCTTAAGACACCACCTCTTGTAGATGTTCTCAATAGAGTGAAGTCTGATGCCCGAGATGTCACAGACTGTTAACAACCCTTTTGGAGTTTTTTCTTGTCCTGAGCATTGGCACCTCTGTACCAGACATTGATGTCACCAGCCAGAATGCTCTCCACAGTATGCCTGTAGAAGTTTTCAAGAGTCTTTGGTGACATATTGAATCTCCTCAAACGTCTCACAATGTATAGCCTCTGGTGAGCCATCTTCATGATTGCATCGGCATGGAGACTCCAGCTCAGATCCTCGGAGATGTTGACACGCAGAAATTTGAAGTTCTTGGCCCTCTCCACAATCATCCTGCACTTGGTTTGCTGCGGATTCATCTTCTTTTCATTGCCATCCGATACACTGTAAATTGTGCTCTTTATAATGCTGTATGAATGTTAGCAATAACCTGTTAGGCTGCTCGCAGAAGTCTTCTCACTATATTTGGTGTTTTGTGACAATAAATCAACTTGAACATGTTCTATGTACATGCTTCATTATCTATAAAAATGGCATCCTGCTATGAATCTGCTCTCCTTTGCTTAACGTAGACCTGGGTAGGGGATTTATTTGGCCTCGTTCAGGAGTTGTATCATAAATTCAGTGGAAGCTTACTTGTCAGTCAGCCTTGATTGGGGTTTACCAGGTTAGCATATCAGAACCAAAAGTCACACATGGCTACTATTTCTTGAAAACTCTTGTTACACCCAAACCAGCAACAATGGAAAACACAATTCAAAAGGGTTAAATTTTAACTCTGCATTTATTAATGACAATTAACAATATAATGTCTTAACACAATTAACCCCATTATAAGCATCTATAGTAAATATACAGATTATTTATAAACTGTGTAAGTGAAAACCCTAGACCATTACAGTCTGTACCTAATATTCAAAAAGGAAAAATCCCCAAAACCCCAGGTCAGTCAAGTGAATCAATCCAAACAGTCCAAAGAATTCAATTTCAAAGTTCAATGTCCGAATTCATTTCTTTAACTGATAAGAAAGGATGTCTTATTGAACGTTGAAGAGAGAACGTTGTGTTGCTGTAAGCTTACAAATCCTTTTCCAAGGCTTCCTTAGATGACAACCCTCAGTGGTCAAATTGTGGTTTTTAACCCTTCATTAACTGATGAAGTATGTGTCTTTCACACAGCTCTCCAGTTTGTCTCTTCCGCTCCAACTGCTGTTCTAAATGTTCTATTCGCTCTCTGTCTGCACAGCTCGACCCAGCTGCATCACAAGTCACATAGAGTTCCCAGCAGAATTCCATCCTTTATGGTGATAGTCCATAGTCCAAAAGGTCAGTCCATGGTCTATAACAGTCTTAAAAGTGTTGTAACTGCTGGACATTTATTCGAACTCTGTTACATGCTCAACATTGCAGCTGGTCTTCAATTCCATGTGGAACCAATTCCCTCAATCTTCCATTACCACTGTGCGTGGCTGAGATTGTAACTATCTTGTGGCTTATGAGTAAAGAAGTGGTTCTCAAACCTTTACTTTCAACTCACATACTGCTTTAAGTATTCCCTATGCCACAGGTACTCTGTGATTAGTAAGGGATTACTTAAGATGGTATGTGGATGGAAATAAAAAGTTTGAAAACCACCATTTTAATCGTATCTAATTGACTCGTTATGTACACAGTTTCATAATTCCAAAGGAAATGGGCCAATGCAAATTTTTTTCAAGCAAAATATTTCAGTAACAATTGGGTCTAGAGCAGTGATTCTTAACCTTCCCTTCCCACTCACGTACCACCTTAAGCAATCCCTTACTAATCACAGAGCACCGATGGCATAGAGATTACTTAAAATTGTATGTGAGTGGAAAGAAAAAGGTTGAGAACCACTGACTTACATCCTTTCAATTAAAAATAACCTCATACCTGCTTTAATGTTTAGCTCTGTGAAACAATAGAAGAGAGATTCAGGCACTCATAATATGTGCTTTTCATTTTCAAGGACGTGCATTTGGATAATCACGCTCCTTTTCCTCTACAAAAGCAGATGTACAAGCTACAGATTATAACATGTAATAAGCACTGTATTGCACTGGGAGTTCAACTTACTAAACATTGCATTTCACTTGGGAGCAGCATGGACTGAGAATTCATTACCTGAAGTAAATCAATGGACTAATAATGAGCATACTGATACCAATACAATGCATCACAGGGACAGTTAATAGACTTAACAATGCAACTTGCATCAAATTACACAGTGAAGTTACATGGTTGAACAGTATGAAGCTCAAGGGATTGAATAGTGAATGACATAGAGGTACTCAACAAATGGAAAGAATTAAGAGACTTTAGGATGCTGAATAAAGGCATAGGTTGAATAGGTTAGGACTTATTTCCCTGGAACAGTAGTGAATGAGGGGAGATTTGACAGAAATACACAATATTCTGAAAGGTATAGATAGGTAAATGTGAGCAGTTTTTTTTTCCCACTGAGGGTAGTGAGACAAGTACTAAAGGACATGGATTAAGGGGAACATCTTCACTCAGAGGGTGTTGAGAGTGTGGAGTGAGCTGCCAGCAGAAGCAATGGATACAGATTCAATTTCGAATTTTAAGAGAGGATTGGATAGGTGGGGTATGGAGGGCTATGGTCCGGGTGTAGGTCCATGGAATAAATAGGTCAGCAGGAATAGATAGGGTGAAGGGCCAGTTTCTGTGCTATAATATTCTGTAGTTCTAAAAGAAATTCTATTGAGTGGACAGACCATATGTCTGCTCTAACCTTGCATTCGACAACGGAGTCCTACCCAACTTAAAATGCTTTTCAAAACAAGTAAATGTCTGAAGATCTTGGTTTTGAAACTTTCTCCATAAACTGTTCGGGGAGAATGATCCAGCTATTATGAAGTTCTGAGAGGATGAGTCAGAGAAGGGATACCCTCTGCAGACAGTAAGACAGGCAGACTACATTAACCATTGATGCCATTCTGTCTGAAACTAAGTGCCTGTGAGAAATCACCAAGGAGGTAATAGTGAGGATCCCTGGTTCCAGAACCTAACACCAGCTCCATAACAAATTTCATGTCTGGAATCAAGCAGTCAAGGTAGGATTCCTAATCTCGTAAATACTGTAAAGAATGACAGACATGATCACCACCACAACAGTTCATCCACAGACTGAACACTGATCCCCTTTTTAAACAATTGCACACTCAAATGTCTTCACAGGTACCACCAATACAATACACCACTCAAGCCAGCGATCCCTGAAGCTCCACATCATGATCCTTTTACATTTTACAGTGATTTGATCCTGTGAGAGATCACACAAATTCATATTCACACTAATACATTTATTCCACCAGGAAAAGTCCCACATGGTAGCACATTGTGAGTGACATCAGTGCCTGGTTAGTGGAGGTTTAACTGGACTGCATGATACCTCTCACCAAGCTAGACTGGAATGACATGCATAATACTGAGAGACAGAGCTCAATCTCCCTTTTGGGTTACGTGAGACTTCGATCTCCTTTAATTTCCACATTTATTACTGCTCTTTTCGCCTTCTCATCTTCCTCAACCATGCCAGATTTTTCACTGATCATCATTTTGATCACACCATGATGTTTGTCCACATGACTTCCTGTTTCATCCTTCCTTCGTTAGCCCGCCCCTTACCACCATTTTCCCAAGTTCACCCACCCCACAGTTTATCCGACCTTTGCAGCATTTGATGGAGTAGCCTCCCCTCTCCCCCCTGCAACCTTCCCTTCAACCTCAATCCTTGGAATTTTCTCTTTTGCTTACTTCCTCCAAGAACACTGCCTTGTGGTTTATCATGGTATTATGCACGACATCCTGAAGTTTGTACGCAGTGGGACATTGTGGGCTCTTCAAGAATGTCAAATATGATTTATAGCATGAATGTTCTGATGTAAAGTCTGAATTTTAGAGGGCGTCATAGAGTTGCGTGGTTATTCAGCATATAACATATAACACTTTACAGCGCAGAAACAGGCCATATCGGCCCTTCAAGTCCACACCAGTTCATTTGAACAACTCCATTAGTTCCCCCCCTCCCACTCTCTGCCCATAACCCTCCAACCCCCTCATATCCATGTACACATCCTTTCTTTGGCTTGGCTTCGCGGACGAAGATTTATGGAGGGGGTAAAAAAAGTCCACGTCAGCTGCAGGCTTCTTTTAAATGACAGAAAGGACCCTGCAGCAACTAACTCCTCTGAAAGATCATTCCTTTTGTGACCTCATTTTCATGAATCTAACTCCTAAAGGAAAGAGGGAGAAGAGAGTATGGTTGGGGTGAGATGAGTCCTTTATATGTTAGCTGCTCTTCCGAGGCAGCAGGAAATGTAGCACTTTGAGAAAAATAGGACACATACAAGCATCAGACTAGAAAAACAAACTAAAGTGATCATGGTGGAAGGTTTTAAAAATTGATAAACAGAAACAGTTTGGCATTTGGCAATATCACCGATTTGTTCAAGTTTATTTTGCATCCAATTGCACAAATACAATCCGAGAAAACTGCATTTTCTGGTCCTCGGTACAATACTGAGGAGGCGATAAAACACATAACCACACATAACACATATACAGACAAGCAATACATACAAACACATAACCACACATTACACATATACAGACAAGCAATACATATTCAGGACAAATATACTTATATAAAATAAATATTGTTCCATAAATGGAAGTCTTGGAGGGTTTGTATGACCAGTTCATTCAGTCGTTCAGCATTCTCACTGCCCATGGGAAGAAGCTGTTCCTCAGCCTGGTGGTTCTGGCTCTGATACTCCTGTATCTCCTTCCCAACGGGAGTAGCTGAAAGATGCTGGGTGCGGGGTAGTAGGAGTCCTCAACAATTTTGCGTGTCCTCTTCAGCCTACAATCCCTATAAATTACATCAATGGAGGAGAGAGGGATCCTCTCTGCCAGTCTTATAATCTTATGAATTGAGCTCCAATCCATTTCTTTACAGCAACCTTAGCGCTCTGTGATGCAGCCAGTCAAGATGCTCTCAATAGAGTTCCTGTAGAAGATTGACAGGATGATGGCCGATAGCCTTGCCCATTTCAATTTTATCAGGAAGTGCTGTTGCACCTTCCCAAAAGTGAGAACGAACAACTGTGATGCTTCATTGCCCATTGAGCTGAACACTTTCTCGACATGCTTTGAGGAGGAGAACTCAACAGTGCCTACAAGAAGCTTATTACCCTGTGATATTTGTCTCTGAGTCTGGCATCAGAGCATCATTCAACAGAATGAACCCTCGCAAGGCGTCAGGCCTCGACGTTATACCTGGCAGGGTATTGAACATATGTGACAACCAACTAGCTGGAGTGTTCACAGACATTTTCAATCTCTCATTGGTGCAGTCAAAGGTTCCCTCCTGCTTAAAAAGGGCATCAATCATCCTGGTACCAAAGAACAGCAGAGTGAGCTGCCTCAGCAACTATCGCCCAGTAGCACCAACATCTAGAGTAATGAAATGCTTTCTGAGGCTGGTCATGGCCAGAATTAACATATACTTAAGAAAAGGTCTGGACCCACTGCAATTTGCCTATCATCACAATCGCTCCGCAGCAGATGCTATATTACTGGCTCTCCACTCAGCTCTAGGTCACCTAGAAACCAGCAACTCGTACATATAACTGCTCTTCATAGACTGCAGCTCAGCCTTCAACACCATTATTCTCTTAGTCCTGGTAGGAAAAGAGAACCATGGCTGATGAAACAGGTCAGACAACAAGAAGAAGGAAGCGTACATTAGATATAGGAAGCAGGAAACAGGAAGGGCTCATGATAAGTATATGGTAGCCAGAAAAGAGCTTAAGAAAGGACTTAAGATAGTTTGAATGGGGCATGAGAAAGCCTTGGCATGTAGAATTAAGGAGAACCCCAAAGCATTCTATGTATATGTGAAGGATAGAAGGATGACAAGAATGAAGGTAGGGCCGCTAAAGGATAAGGGAGGCAACATGTGCCTAGAGGCAGAGGAGATTGGGGAGATCCTAAATGAATACTTTACTTCAGTATTCACAAGAGAAAAGGATCTTAATCTCAGTGAGGTCAAAATTGAACAGGCCTATGTGCTGGACAATGTGTAGTTTAAGGAAGCATAAGTGCTGGATCTTATTAAAAACATCAAGATTAATAAATCTCCGGGGCTGTGGGAAGTGAGACAAGAGATATCTGGGGCAGTAGCTACAATCTTTGACCCCAGGGGAAGTGTCAGAGGATTGGAGAATGGCAAATGTGGTCCCCTTGTTTAAAAAAGGTAATAGGGAGAATCCTGGGAATTATAGACCAGTGAGACCTATCTCAGAGGTCTGTAAACCAATGGAAAGGATTCTTAAGGATATGATCTATAAGCATTTGGAGAAGTACAGTCTACTCAGGGATAGTCAGCATGGCTTGGTGAAGGGAAGGTCATGGCTCTCAAGTCTAATTGAGTTTTTTGAGGAGATAACAAAAGAAATTGATGAGGGTAGGGTGGTAGATGTGGTCTACGTGAATTTTAGTGATTTCCCCCATGAGAGACTCATCCAGAAAGATATGAGTCATGGTATCAATGGAACTTTGGCTGTGTGGATTTTAAAAATGGCTTGTCGGAAGAAAGCAGTGAGTAGTAGTGGAAGGAAAGGATTTTGTCTGGAAGTCGATGACTAGTGGAGTGCTGCAGGGATCTGTTCTGGGACCCCTGCTCTTTGTGATTTTTATAAATGACCTGGATGAAAAGGTGGAAGGATGGGTCAATAAGTTTGCAGGTGACACAAAGGTTAGAGAAGTTATGGATGAAGCTGAAGGTTATTGAAGGTTACAGGAGGATATAGACAGGATGCAGAGTTGGGCAAAAAAATGGCTGATGAGATTTCAATCTGGATAAGTGTGGTATGCATTTTGCAAGGACTAACCAAAAGGCTGAGTACAGGGTTAATGGTTGGTTATTTAAGAGTGTAAATGAATAGAGGGATCTTGGGGTGCAAATCCATACATCCCTCAAGGCCACTGCACAGGTTTAGAATGCCTATAGGATGCTTGGATTCATTAATGGGGCATTGAATTCAGGAATACAGAGGTCATGTTACAACTCTACAAATCTCTGGTAAGACCACGCTTGGAGTATTGTGTTCAATTCTGGTCAATTCATTATAGGAAGGATGTGGAAGCTATGAAGAGGGTGCAGAGGAGATTTACCAGGATGTTGCCTGGATTGGAAAACAAGTCTTATGAGGCAAGGTTTGCAGAGCTGGGACTTTTCTCTTTGGAGCGTGGAAGGATGAGAAGAGACTTGATAGAGGACTACAAGATTATGAGAGGGATAGGTAGGGTGGACAGCCAGCACCTGTTTCCCAGGGCAGAATTAGCAAACACTAGAGGACATACGTACAAAGTTAAGGGAGGGAAGTTTAGGGGAGACATCAGGGGTTAAGTTTTTTTTTTACACAAAGAGTTGTGGGTGCCCGGAATGCCTTGCCAGGGATGGTGATGGAGGGTGAAACACTGTGGGCATTTAAGAAACACTTAGACAGACACATGAATGAAAGAAAATAGAGGGTTATGGAGTAGGATTTAGTACTTTTATTTAGGAAGAAATAAATGGGTTGGCACAACAGCAAATGCTGAAGGGCCTATACTGTGCCGTGCTCAAGCAGGCGCTGCCTCACCTCATTCGATCGAACCCCGGCCACATAGGCATCCCGAATGAGATCGTCTGTGGTCTCTGCAGCAGTTCTGCCTGTGCAGACACAGTCCCTGCCCATTGCCCTTAATGTCTGAATATAAGCTCTACAGGACTCACCAGGCTGTTGCCTCCTTGTAGCAAGTTTGTACCGAGCATAGACCCTGTTCACCGGTCGCTCGTAGAGCCCTTTCAGCACCTTCATGGCTGTGGCGTAAGTGGTCGCGTCCTGGGCACTCTGGTAGACTCTCGGGTCACCATAGTCATCAATATTAGTAGTCGATGACTGTCCTCTATCACGGCAGGATCAGAGAGCTGTAAGTATGTTTCGAAGCATCTCACCCAGTGCTTAAAGTCATTCGAGGCTGTAGCTGACTGCAGGTCGATGTCGAGGCATTTCAGCCATAGCATACGCTCCATCTCTTCAAAACATTTTAGTTAATAAAAGCCTTGGTTTGGGTCAACAAGTCTTTGATTCTTTCGACGTGCTCTACACAAGGACAGCTTCTTTCCCTCTGCCATTAGATTCCTTTGACTTTCTTTGACTTTCCCTTGTACTATTTTCATTTATTTTGCAAGTGGTTTATTTAAATGTTTGCACTGTGATGTTCCCACAAAACAACAAATTATATGACATGTCCATGACAATAAATTCTGAATCTGATTCTGAGATTTTATATGTCCAGGATAGGTCATGTTAAGTGTACTCCAAGAACATGGTGCTTGGTGTAGTAGAGGGTAGCTGCTCCTGGTCCTTCTGAAGTCCAGATCCTGTGGCACTCCACTAGTCACTGACCTCCATTCATTTTGTCCACATTGAGACTCAGGTTGTCCTTGTACCATATCACAAAATTTTGCGCCTCTTCTCTACTTTGCGACACATCGTTGTGGCTGATGAGGCCAATTACTGTCATGTCATCAGAAAACTTGATGACTCTGTTGGAGCTGGATCTGGCGATGCAGTCGTGGGTCAGCAGTGTGAACTGGAGCGGGCTAAGGACACAGCCTTGAGGTGTACCAGGGCTTAGCATGATGATGCGTGACATTCTGCTCCCAACCCAGGCAGACTGGTCTTACTGTTAGGAAGTCCAGAACCTAATTACAGAGAGGGGTGTTGAGTCCCAGCAAGGACTGAAGAGATCAAATTGTGTCCCACAGTTCAGGTAGGCCAAGGGAAGTGTTCGGAGTCGGCATTGGGAGCTCCGGTCACCAGAGCCGGGAGCTCCCATTACCCATGTGCTAGTCCCAACTCCAAGCTAATTTCTAATAGCAGAATAACTATCAATATTCATAGATGAGAAATAAAAATATATAAATTCTTAAAAGTAATCAACTCAGCAAATACTCCATGCTATTTTTGTAGTTATATTAATAATTTTGTTTATCCGAGTTGTCAAAGTTTCATAAAACATGAAAACTTAAAAAGGTAGGCAAACAAAAAAAAGATTCTTGAATTTCTGTGTGTAAAGCCATGTTGAAATTATTAAGTTACATTTTGCTCAGAGTTCTCTATCGATGTGCTGCAAGTTCTCACAGTTGTTGTTGTGTAATATGGTGATAGTCTCCTTCCAGGGAGCTCTTAAAAGAGACATGTAATCAGCTTTATTATTGCTGTAGTTGATTCTGTCTCATGGTGGGGCAATGAATAGAGCTACTACCTCACAACTCCAGTGATCTGGCTTCTGCCCTGAAAACTGGCCCTGTCTGCGTTCAGTTTGCATATTCTCCCCGTGACCACGTGAGCTTCCTCTGGATGTTTAAATTTCCTCTCGAATATCAAAGATGGGGGCGGGTAGATCATTGCTGTAGTGTGTAAGTGAGTTGTAAAATCTGGGGGGAAATGATAGACATGTGGGAAAATACAAAAAGGGAATAGCATAGATTTGTAAAAATGGTTACAGGAAAGTCAGAGCAAACTTGATGGGCCAAAGGAGCATTTTCATACTGCATCATTCTTGTGGGAAAAATGGACACTGGAAAGCATATAGACTTCAAGGTGGGTGAAGTAAAAGGTTTGAATGTTGTGTTGCCCTTGGTGGAGGTATGCATCCTACCAAGTGTCCTTTATTTCAAAATGATCTGTGTGTTAAAATATTTTCTTTTGTATTTAAGAAAGATAATCAAAGATTGACGTATTACTTATCCTTGCAATTTAAAATGAATTTAGCAGTTTCAGGTTTGGTGCTTTTCATTTTTGTCTTTAAAACATCTGTTTATGAAAATCAAAGTTAGCAATTTTTTGGAGGGGGTGGGGTACAAGTAATTGTCTAGGGCGCAAAATAGCCAGGCCCGGCCCTGTGGATGTATGATCAGAGTAACCAAGGTTGAGGTGACGGGTAGTCTTGTATGCACCAGGGATGTTGGTGTACTGCCGATCCAGGGTGTTCTCTCTTCTGGCGGCGAAGTCGACATGCTGCTTTTTGCCTTCAAATATTTGCCTTCTTATAGAACCAATTACTGCTATTAATCACTAGTTTACAGTTCGCTAAAGAACAGATGGTGGGACGTGGGATATGACTTGAAGTACATATCTTGATAACTGTTCAATATTGCTTCAAAAGAAACAAAAAAAATCTTGTGACTGTGTGTAATAAAATCAGCCTTTAAATACATTGATAAAGAATGTACTTTGTTCCTTTTAAAATCCAGAGCAAATCTCGTCAAGCTATTTCCAGAACTAAGGAAAACTTATGGGGCACACACTGGATACTGCAGATGCTGGAATCTAAAGCCAAACACAAGCTGCTGGAGGAATCAGAGGGTCAAATGGCATCAGTGGGAGATAAATAATGGTCGACCTTTCAAGTCGAAACACTTCATTAGGGGTGAGGAAGAGTATTGACTCAAAATATCAACTATTCTCCCACTGATCCACTGAGTTTCTCCAGCGGACTGTTCAGTTATCGTAAGACAGGTCCATTCCAAGGACGCATTGATAAGGAAGTGCTAAGCACCAGTTCATTGAATTACAGAGAGAGAAAATGCAGGAAGCTTCCCAAATTCAGTCCCATTCTCAATGGGAGACTCCACAGGATGGGGGAGGGGAGTCATCTCTCAACCACACGTAATGGGCAGCCAAAGGCAAGATTAGCCACAGGGCTAAACCATGCACATTCTTCCCCTACTGGCACATGCCAACTGAGTATACAGAACAATGTGCATGTTTGAACATACAGGCAATAAATATGGTGGTGGGGGGAGGGGGGGAAGGAGGGGGTAAATAGATATTTAATAACATAGTTTAACATGAAGAAAAGATAGATGAGATGCAGAATTGAAACCATTGACAATGCCCATCAGGGGATAGTAATATATGATGTAGTATTGGTGAGCAATTCCATCTGTTTTAATACTATCTATTCAGATATTTGCTGGATTTAGATGTTCAAATCTTTCCTTTACCCAGCTTTTATCTTGATAAGAATCAGGTTGGATGTTGGACATTCAAAGATGACAATGGATTACTTTAACTGATCCTGTATTTGTGATTTTAACTGAAATCTAAATGCACAGACTGAAAGACATATCCACCTGGAATCTGACCTGACATTTAGATCACAATGCAGTCCTGTCATATACAATAAGTGGTATGGACACAAGACATTCCGTGTAACCAGAATTCTTTGCAGCAGAACTGACAACGAAGAGAAATCCTGCAAATTTCTCTGGCTAACATTTCATGAAAAAAATGCAAATAAATATTTACTAATAACAGTGCTTCTTACTGTTTTCACTCTGTCCTCACATGAAGGTGTTGTTGGATAATGCGTGGGATTACAATCATCATAACCTTTACACAAGAGCGAGCTAAACAGGAAACAAGCTATCTCTTTACTAGTCAGTAAACACCACAAGAGCAAATAGTTGGCAGTGAATAACATGACTACAGTTAAATCGCAGGAGCTCTGGTGACATGTATAAATCACTCATACTTCACTTTCCCATTTTATTATGAAGTCAGAAGTTCTGATTGAAATAGAGCCAAGAAGCTTGCTTCTAATCCTCTATTAACATCCTGTTCCAGATTTCACACAACTAAACCAAGATATCAAGTTGATGATTTGCTCTGGTGTTACCTTTCCATGTGGAGACATTAATTTCATTTCAGAAGGATTGCCTTGGATGTGAAAGATGCTTTATAAATGAAAATCTTACTTTCTCCTTTGTCAAATTAGAGAGCCAGTCATATCTGTCAGCTACGAATGGAAGCTTGGAATCTGACAATACTGGTCATAAAAGGCTACACTTTCAATGAACCTGGCTGCAAGACTGGGAAGAATAGTTATAGGTTGTTAAATTTCTTTACTTTGGAACAAATTTTATCAAACATTGCCAAGACCAGGGTATTACAGATTATCTGCAGTGAAAAGAGTAATTTGCTTTTAATTATAGATTTCTGAGAGAATCTTTTTAGTATGTTTGACTCAGAGTCTAGTTTTAAAAGAATTATTATACAAATAGAATTTGTAGTCCAACAGGCAGCTGGAATATTCTACCCATTGGTCATTCATTCTGAACTATTTAAGTCAACTATGTCACAGAAAAATAGCAGAGGACATTTAACTGTTAATCACTGAGACCAGAATCAGACACCAGGAAACATCATGAGTAGACAAGATACAAAAAAGATTAAACATTTGAAAGAAAAACAAATATATGCAACCTGTTAATAATCCCAAAGTACTGAACATTGGGTTCAAAATTCAACATTAAAAGAATGGCTCTCAGAATAAAAATAAGCACATGTCATGAACACAATAATTAGAAGTACAGTTTTTACATTTTGTGAGAGCTGAGATACCAGATGTTGTTAGCATCTTTGCAACATAACCCCTATTTTGGACATTTCAATCAATAATATGCATTTTACAGTTTACTTTCAAACCAGAACGGCCACAGTATGAAGCAGGGAATTAATTTACATTGCGTCATTCATGATCTCAGAACATCCTAAAAACTCTTTTGACAGCTTGTAAGATACTTTGGAAGTGTTGTCACTATACAATGATCAATGAAAAAAAAAACCAGGAGATCTTCTTGCTCTTTCTGAAGTAGTCCTTTGAATGAATCTGAAAATAACAAGGCCTTTATTTAATGCTTCATCCAAAAGAAAGAGTTTTCCACAAACAGGTTGGCACTAGTTGACACCAACATTCATTAATAAAAATTCTGTCCAATTGCAATTAGGAGGAAAGCTATATTCTACATATTTAAGATGGAAATTAGTGTTTGCCCTTCTAAAAATTCTCCAATGCAGGAAATAATTCCTCTATATTCACCCATCAGAAGCCTCAACCATTTTAAACATCACAATAAAATCTCTCTTCAATCATTCAAATTCACAGGAATGCAACCAAGTTTTTGCCACCCGTCTTTATAATTTAACCCTTGAAGCTTTATTTTCATTCTTATTTGGTTGTGCTACTAAAACTAATGTCTTTCCTGAGATGCCTGAAATGGAGCATAGTAGTGGTCTGATCAAGGCTCTCTAAATAATGAATAAAGGTATCCCTAATGCAGAACATTGGCGAGCAGCAGTTTCAATCTGTTCCAGATAAAGTGTGCTGATTAACAGCTCTCTGAAAATGATTTCTGACACCTTAGGGGAGCCAATTTACAACCTTTGCCCTATTAGCACAGTTACTCCAGTGCCAGCACTTCTGATAAACCACAGTGAATCTCTTAGAGACACAATTTACTGTAACATTTGTTTTTTTTCCCATAATCCCCTTTATTGTTCTTTTCCCTTAATTTCTTCCTCTACTCCCTTTTATTTCTTCTGAATGTCATCACTATTCCACAATTTAAGCAATCAAAAAAAAATTAGTAAGCTCCATATGCTCAGACTGATCACGTCTTGGTAATTGCTGCCTGCAATTGCATTTTAATACAAGTGTTAATCCATTTATATGCACTGGTTATGTTGAAATGTGCAGAGAGGAACACATTAACCATTGTGTTAACGCAGCAATCAAAGGAAAGAAAAACCTGAAAGTAATGGAACATGGATAACTCAAACGGGGATCGTTTCAAGTTAGCTTTGGATATAGAACTATTATATACCCTTCAATTTAATTACAAATTATTTTCTTTAATTTCTTGATGAAACAACTAAAGTTAAGTCAAAAATCCCACATGAAAGGTTAGTTTAATGCCTATGTAAGGATGCATGAAGAACTTTATCCTGGAAATTCAGTTATTTGTTTTCACACAAATTGTGGAGCCTTGTGAATTTGTCTCTGTACACTTGTAATTTTTTTCACAATATGCAAATTATTTTAAATAAACCAAGAAAAATGATGCCATTATTTATAAGTGGCGTTCAACACCATACTGAAAGTTAAAGGCAGGCAAGAAAAATAAATTAAGAACCTGAGAGTCTTTTCAAATATGTTATTTAAAATTAAACACGATTCTGGTGTTTGCAAAATTAAAATTTTAACTATTAGGAAACAAGCTAAAACATCAATCCAATTATAGTAAAAAAACGCAAATTTTCACTATCATGGTCGATGTTATCATCAGACTATCTATATTAGATTAGAACTAGGTATCTCACAGTCAAGTATAAATTATTTCAAATTTATTCATTTACAATGACACTCTAGCTGTGATTACCAATGCAGATGTACTCAACTTTCGTCAAATTGCAAAAACAGCTTCCTCTTTTTCTTTGAACAAGGGCTGTACTTTTCATATTTCAATGGAATAGATATTTGTACATTTCTGTAGAAAGTGAAATATAATCTTTCATTCCACAGGATAAGCTGCAGAGAGAAACTACTGAAGTCAAATAAGGGCCTTCAGAGGAAATCATAAAAATGATGGTATCTGACCTCCTAGTTTTGAGGAAGAGCGAAGCAATTCTACAGATTGAGAGCACAATGTTTCTAAATAGTCATCTGTAGTTATCCTTGATGAAGGGCTCAAGTTCAAAATGCTGGTTTTTGTATCTTTATCTTTGCTACATAAAGGACACTGTTTAACCTGCTGTGTTGCTCCAGCTTTGTGTTTTTACTTTAACCATGGTGTCTGCAGACATCTGTGTTTTACTTCTGTAGTTATCTCTGACTTTATAATTAAAAGAATCATTTTCACTTTCATTGTTGCTTTTAAAGCACAGATATTGTTTTTTTAAACCAATAAAAATAAAAAAATATATAATGTAATAAAAATATATAAATACATAAATATATGTGTATATATTTATTTATACACACACACACCTATATAGATATATAGGTGTATATATATATTTCAGATTTCAGATTTATTGTCAGAGTACATACATGACATCACATACAACTCTGAGATTTCTTTTTCCTGCGAGCATGGCAGAATTACCATTAATTAGTAGAGCAATAAATAAGCTACACAGTATGAACATTTAAAAAAAAACAAATGTAAATAAACTGATTGTGCAATACAGAAAGAACAACAAGAAAATCAGTATGAGTGTACAAGAGTCTTTCAATGAGTCTCTGTTTCAATTTGTCATCGAGTCTGATGGTGCCGAATTGTAGTCGATAAAGAGTATCTGGATGTATGCATCTTTGCTGTCCAGGTGTTGTAGGGCTTTGTGTAGAGCCAGTGAGATGGCATCCACCATAGACCTGTTACTAAATAGGAATGTATCCATGTCACTACTCAGACAGGAGCTGATCTACTTCATCACCAGCCTTTCAAAACACTTCATCACTGTTTATGTAAATGCTACTGGTCAATAATCATTAAGGCAAGTTACTGCACTCTTCTTGGACACCAGTATGATTGATGCCTGTTTGAAACAGGTGGGTATTATGACTTGCTAGAGTGAGATATTGAAGATATCCATTAATACCTTGGTAAGCTGGTCAGCAAAGATCTATAATACTTGGTCAGGTACGCCATCCGGGTCGAATGCTTCCCTCAGATTCACTCATCTGAAGGCAGCACGCACGTCATCCTCAGTTACGGACAGGATGGGATCATCAGGGGATATGGGTGTACGGAGGGGTGGTTCTTTGCTGTAACTGTAAACAAATCAGGTATAGAAGGCATTGAATTCTTTTGTAAGAGAAGTTTTGCTGCCTGCTACTTTACCATATTTGGTTTTGTAACAGGTTATGGCATTTTGGCTTTCTCTATATACATACGCACATTTATATACATGTATGTACACACACACACACACACACACACACACACACACACACACACACACACACACACACACACACACACACACACACACACACACACACACACACACACACACACACACACACACACACACAGGTACATGATCCTTTATCCGGAAGCCTTGGGGGACAGTGTATTCCAAATTTCAAAAAGCCCATCTGAATTGTGCTGCCGTATCCAACCCCACCTCCTTCCAGTTGCCCGGCTGTCTCCCTCAACCACAGACCCTCGGCCACCTCCCCCAACCGCGGTCCCTCGGCCACCTCCCCCCAACCGTGGTCCCTCGGACTTCTCCCCCGACCACGGTCCCTCGCCCACCTCCCCCGACCGTCAGTCTCCACTTGCCGGATTTTGGAGCTTTCCTGATTTTAGATGTCCGGGTGTGAGCGAGCACACTCAGTGAGACCAGGCTTTCAGACAAGGATTCATTACAGGAAGCAGTGAGTAGATATACATTTTTTTTCGAAAGGAAAACCACAGATTGATAACAGGATCCATGGAGTAGGTTTTGCTATCAAAGTTGCTCTGTTTGAAGAACATCCCTACCCTACCCACTAGAATCAATGAACATATCATGAAGTTTCGCTTTCTTCTTACAAAGTCCCGGCATATCACCATTGTCCCATTTATCCACCAACTCTCACAAATTCTGATGAAGACAAGGAAAGTTTCTATGAGGACCTGGACCAGATTATTCGGACAACCCCCACCAGCGACTAACTCATCATCTTGGGCAACTTAAACACTAGGGTGGGGATGGATAGTGACAAATTGGACGGAGTCCTTGGGAGACATAGAGTGGTAAAACCAGACAAAAATGGCCTGCTGCTGAGCACAACCTAACAGGATGTTCAGACTTGCAAACAAGTACAAAACAACTTGGATGCAGCCAAAGTCCAAACACTGGCACCTACTTGACTGTCATAATACACCAGTGTGACCTTTAAGACGTCACCATCACCTGGGCCATGCAAGGTGCTGAATGTTGGACAGATCGCAGGCTGGTTCATTCGGTCGTCAACCTGCATTTAGCCCCTTTGCAACGTAAGCAAACAAACGCTGTCAGAGACTGCAAGATCCAGATCAAGTTCAATATTTTCAAGATTTACTTAATGAAAAACTCTCCAGCAATTTATCATTTGTGGGAACCTGTTCTGAAAAGTGGAAGAGGTTCAGAAATGTTGTCACACAGACTGTGACAACTATATTCGGAATGTAAATCCAAGTGCATCAAGATTGGTTCAAGACCAGCAGTCCTTTAAACATCTGTAGTCCAAAGTACAGGCAGAACTGCGAGAAATGAGGGACAAGTGGTGGCAGAGAAAGGCTGAGCAGGTGGAACACTATGCAGACATGCACACCACCAGAGAGTTTTTCAGCGCCATAAAGTCAGTTTATTGTCTTTCTAAATCAGGATGCTCTCCCTTGCTGTCATCAGATGGGTCAAGCCTGATCAAAGACCAGGAAGGACTGAAAAACCTTTAGGCTGAATATTTTTCCAGCATACTCAATAGGGTGTCCACAGTTGACCCTGATGTCTTACAGCACATCCCTCAGAAACCAGTCCTGAATGACATAGACCTGTCACCTTCTACTGATGAGATCAATAAAGCAATTTTTCAGATGAATTCAAATAAAGAAATAGGGCAGGATGGTATTCCTGCCGTGATCCACAAAGTTCTAAGACCAAATGCATTACAGGCGTTGCAAGACATCCTGGAAGATATCTGGATCTCAGAGGAAATGCCTGATGACTTCTGCGATGCTCTAATCATAGCTTTCTACAAATATAAGGGAAGCTAATCAAACTACAGGGGTATCTCACTGTTGTCAATCGCAGGCAAGATTTTTGCCCACATCCTCCTGCACTGACTTGTCACTATCTCGAAAAAGAATCTCCCGGAGATGCAGGGGAACTTTTGGCCAGAATGGAGTAAGTGGACGTGAGATTTGCCATGAGACATGTTGAGGAGAAGTGCATCAAACAGAACAGGCCTCTTTATTCTCTCTTCATTGACCTGACAAAGACATTTGACACTGTAAACAGGGAGCCTCTCTAGATCATCCTGAGTCATTACGGATGCCCAAGGAAATTTGTAAAAATAATTCAGCTGCTCCATGACAGAATGATATGATGGGTCCTCTGCACTGGTGATACATCAGCTACATTTGCAATTTCCTAACCCCAGTTTTGTTCAATCTATTCTTCACTTGCATGTTGTCACGTGCTGTCAAAGGTCTGGAGGAGGGGATGTACGCCTCTACACAGTCATTCAAGAAACACTTTTTGCTGATGACTGTGTGCTCTTGGCACACAAAGAAAGTGATTTACAGTTAATAGTGAACAAATTCTCAGTCACTGCTATGCTCTTTGGCCTGACCATCAACCTGAACAAGACTGAAGTACTCCATCAGTCCAAGGCAAACACCAACACCATAGAACCAAAAATCACTGTTGGGGAGCATCATCTCAAGTGATGGGTCTTTGGACAAAGAAATTGACTCCAGGATCAGCAAGGCCAACCAGGCTCTGGGGAGGCTGTGCGCAAGAGTGCTCAGTCAACACAATGTCCACGTCTCCACAAAATGTCCACGTCTCCACAAAACTGAAAGTCTACACAGCTGTGGTCATTCCTTCTCTCCTATATGGATGTGAGACCTGGACTCTGTACCTATGTCATTCAAACAATTGAAGAAATACCATATGCGCGCCATCTGTTCCATCTTTGGCATCCATTGGCAAGACCATGTATCCAACATGGAGGTCTTGGGTCACGTGAAGCCCACCAGCATTGAGTTCCTGATCATCAGACCACAGATACGATGAGTGGGGCACGTCATCAGAATAGACGACTACCATATGCCTCCCTAGCTGCTCTATGGTGAACTGAAGACCAGAAGGAGACCTCAAGGTCATCCACACAAGCGCTATAAAGACATTGTTAATGAAGCCCTGCGCTACTGTGACATCCTGCCAAGTGAACTAGAAGCTGCAGCTGCTGACTGATCCCGTTGGCGAGTCCTGTGCTATGAAGCCTACACCAGTTTTGATGACAGACGCTGCCAAAACTGATGGAAAACTGTGAATGGTGTCACAAAGCAGCAGCCAGTTATTACAAAAACTGTCTCAGAAAGGAATCTTCTGGAGGCATAGAGCAGCTTTCGGCCAGAATAGAGTACGGTGGACATGATATTCCAGTGCCCCCATTGTGCTAGGGTCTGTGCTTCCAGACTGGGACTGTAAAGTCACCTTCCTGTCCACAGATGGACTGCACAACAACATGTCTTCTTTGAACCAAAGGACTAACAATATGTACACACACACAGCATGAGATAGATAGATAGATGGATGGATAGATATAAATATAAAATAGATATATAGATATCTAGTAAAATGCAATGTTCATTTAGCATTTTAATTCATATGGTTCATTGGTTCTTTTTGGATTATCTAGTAGTGGAATTATAAGAGGAACTGATATTGAACAAATACAGAGGTAAACAGGTTAAGGGATACAAATAATGAAGGAAAAAAAGTAAGGGAGTGATTTAATAAGTAGGAGGTATAATTTTGCATGAGTATGGAAAGTGAAGGTACAATAAGCTGTTTGCAACCACCTTGCTGAGGACTATATTAGAAATATGAGAAGTACCAGTAGAAGATATGAAGAATAGTTTCATCCATAAAGGCCTGTACAGCCACACAGTTCTCCTCTATCTCTGAAATTATTTTTTTTCAACTTATACCAGCCACTTTAATGGACAAATCTATAAACCTGCATCAATTACCCCAGTGTAATTTCCTTTAGGTTACAATAATATTTGCTGTGCAACAACATTTTCAATTTTTTAAAGTACAGTGTATTGGAAAGAATTTGTTCAACTTTTCATCCACATTACAAATAGAGCTTCTTATTCCAGAGCAATCTTTTCTTATGACAAATGTGAATCAAACTGTGATTTCAATGTTTTCATTCTTCATTCTTTATTTCAACTGGAAAATACAATTCCCTCCACAAAAATTGCCTTTGCATAGATTTTAAGCAACATTCCTGCAATACTGCTTTGCAGCATTTTTCCTACCTTTGTGTAATCATTCTGCATCTGCTGAACATTATAAGCAGGAAGTGCTTGTAAGTGCCTCACAGTCTTAGCAAAATTGTATAACAAATCTCAATCAAACACAAAGAAAATAAAAAAATGCCATTGGAGACTTCATTCCACATTAAATCTACTATTCATTGTAAAATTTCCACATATGATATTGGTTTGAAATTAAAATGGTGCCTTAGAGCTATTATTCAGTACTTTGGGACTTTTTACTCCCCAATAAAGGCAGTCTAATTAGATGTCCCAATGAGGGGCCTGTATAATTCCCAGCAACTCCTACTATTCAAAACAACCGAGATGCCAAAATGGTGACTCGATATTCTCCACAATTATGTCATGAGCCTGTCAGCATTTGTTCAGCAATTGGACCATCACATTTCTTTTATCATGCTTTAAAAATATTGTACATGCAGCAGCTCTTCAATGGATCTCAAGTGGAATCTGGAACTATACTGGACACCCTACATATAATCATTCTTTCATGAAGTTCTTTTAGTAGCCACAACATGATTTCTTTTCAAGTCACATTATTGTCTAAAATTATTACTTCACATTTTGTTTGACTAAACTTTTATCTGAAAATATTTATATGAATATTAAAAATTACCTTATTTATTTTTAAGTTCGAATTTACCTGGTGATGGGAGTTCCTGATCGAACCTTGAACAGAGTGTTCATTAATGATGACATATCAGTGAGAGATTTAATAGTTTGCACTTGGGCAGTTTCAAAGTAGCAATGGTGGAGGAATGAAAGTAAACCTTTTTGGCTGCCTGACCAATAAGCTCCAGATATATCACCAAAGAAAGGAAAACAGAAAGAAAGGAGTAGTAGTACAGTAAATCTATAGGATAGTTCCAAATATCACAAATCCCAATATACAAGAGAAACATTTAATGTGTTTCTTCAGCATTGCAGAGAGATTGCCACACAAAATGATAGCATGTTTCACAGGCGGGAGAAGATATCTTCAGAATGATACATTTAGATTTTTCTCCAGAGTAAAGATGATAATCAAGTTCTATCCAGTCACTAATGAGGATTCAGTCATGATCATTAGAAAATAATAGCTGGTCATTTAATGTTGTAGCTAGCTGATAGATGCAGGACTCTATTCTAGTTCAGTCCCACCATCTGCATTGTTTTGGACTGTACTGAAGCAAAGTGATATTAACCAGATGCCCTTCCAGTTTATTAAATGAAACACAACTTTGTATCCCTTGATGCAAGGTTTGGGACATCTGAAGACAGGTTCCACAATCTTAGTAGTGCAGCTGGGAATGCATCTACTTCACTGTTCCACCAGGATGCAATTGCTACCCATGTCATTTAATTAAAATTATTCAGTAGTCAATCAGTTTTCAACTTAGTGGTCTATCTAATTTATTTTTTAAATTGCTTGTATTAGTACTGGACTGTCTATCTCTCTTCTAAACCAACAAAGAAGTAGACAGTCATGAGCAAAGTCCAAGGAGATTGTAATGGGTGGGATGTTTGAGGTGGGGAGAAGATTGGAGATTTTCTTTTTTTTTTTTCTTTGGCTTGGCTTCGCGGACGAAGATTTATGGAGGGGGTAAAAAGTCCACGTCAGCTGCAGGCTCGTTTGTGGCTGACCAGTCCGATGCGGGACAGGCAGACACGATTGCAGCGGTTGCAAGGGAAAATTGGTTGGTTGGGGTTGGGTGTTGGGTTTTTCCTCCTTTGCCTTTTGTCAGTGAGGTGGGCTCTGCGGTCTTCTTCAAAGGAGGCTGCTGCCCGCCAAACTGTGAGGCGCCAAGATGCACGGTTTGAGGCGTTATCAGCCCACTGGCGGTGGTCAATGTGGCAGGCACCAAGAGATTTCTTTAGGCAGTCCTTGTACCTTTTCTTTGGTGCACCTCTGTCACGGTGGCCAGTGGAGAGCTCGCCATATAATACGATCTTGGGAAGGCGATGGTCCTCCATTCTGGAGACGTGACCCATCCAGCGCAGCTGGATCTTCAGCAGCGTGGACTCGATGCTGTCGACCTCTGCCATCTCGAGTACCTCGACGTTAGGGGTGTGAGCGCTCCAATGGATGTTGAGGATGGAGCGGAGACAACGCTGGTGGAAGCGTTCTAGGAGCCGTAGGTGGTGCCGGTAGAGGACCCATGATTCGGAGCCGAACAGGAGTGTGGGTATGACAACGGCTCTGTATACGCTTATCTTTGTGAGGTTTTTCAGTTGGTTGTTTTTCCAGACTCTTTTGTGTAGTCTTCCAAAGGCGCTATTTGCCTTGGCGAGTCTGTTGTTTATCTCATTGTCGATCCTTGCATCTGATGAAATGGTGCAGCCGAGATAGGTAAACTGGTTGACCGTTTTGAGTTTTGTGTGCCCGATGGAGATGTGGGGGGGCTGGTAGTCATGGTGGGGAGCTGGCTGATGGAGGACCTCAGTTTTCTTCAGGCTTTTAGCTTTTAGCCCCTAATATTTTGCAGAATCTTGGATTACTATTTGTATTGAGGCAGCAGTGTATCAGGAAAGTGCACTGTATATATAATTCTCTGGCCTGGAGAGAATGTGGGAGCTAGATCACTGTACGTTTATAAAAGGAGCTAGATTAGTTTATTTTAGAAAGATTGGAGAAATTGGGGGCAATGTGGAACTGATGCAGAAGAGGGCAGATCACTCACGACCATCTTGAATGGCAGTTAAGCTTTACAGTTCCAGATGACATTTTCTTGTTTTGATTGAGACTTGTTCATCTTGCAATGAGAAAGGATAACAAAGTGGTGTAACTAATAGAGCTGCTGCTTTACAACTCTGGAGCTCAGTCCAGACCTTGGATGTTGACTGTGTGGAGTTTTCACATTCTCTTTGTGACCACATGTTTTGCCTTCTGCCCAATGAAGTAATGAGTATTGTGTGTAATTCTGGTCACCTAACTACAGGAAATATATAAATAATATAGTAAGAGTGCAGAGAAGATTTACTAGGATTTTGCCCGGACTTCAGGAAATGAGTTACAGGGAAAGGTTAAACAGGTTGAGACTTTATTCCCTGGAGTGTAGAAGAATGAGGGAAGATTTGACAGAGGGGTTTAAAATTATAAGGGATTTAGACAGAGTAAATGTAGATATGCTTTTTCCTCTGAGGGTAGGTGAGATGCAAACCAGAGGACCTGGGGTTAAGGGTGAAAGGGGAAAAGTTTAGGGGCAACATGTGGTGAACCTTTTTTCATGCAGAGAGTGGTGGGGGTGTGGAACAAGTTTCCAGCTGAAGTGGTAAATGCAGGCTCAAATTTTTAACATTTAAGAGGAACTTGGACAGATACATGGATGGAAAAGGTCTAGAGGGCTATGGACTGGGTGCGGGCCAGTAGGACTAGGCAAAAAAATGGTTTGACACAGATTAGAAGGGCAAAGTGGCCTGTTTCTGTGCTATAATGTTCTATCATACCATGTTCTATGCTTCTAAGAAAGCATGACCCCTAGATTGTACTACCATGATATCACGATTAAGTGGCTGCTTTGTTTTCAAAGATCAAAAGACATGACAGTTTAATAACATGATTGAATAAAACACTGATTGTAGTTGTATACAATTTTGGCCAGAAGTCTCTTTGTCTCTGTCAGATAGCATACACAACATTTTAGATTGTTGCAGTATGTCCAGAATGAGATGCTTGTCTCTTTTCCCCGCCTGTCTCTCATAAACATATAAAATACACTAATCTCCTGGGATGATACTTGAAAGAAGCTGCTAATTCAATTGACCATTATTGATTTAATCAAAAACAGCTTTTAAATGTATCTTTATACAAGTATCTAAAGACATTATTTTAAATTCATTTTGAACTTTTTTATTTCATTTACTTCACAGGATCTTCTTGTTTCACACCATTCCTCAACTGAGAAAACAAATGGACAATTGTTTCACCTCTTCTCTCAGGGTTGTCTCCATCAACACAAAATTCATTACTGCATTTTTAAGTAATTTTTATCTTATTCCTTACTGCGTCTATCATTACCTCTCCAAATTGTTTATCACTGCTGCTGTCTCGGGTTTGAAACTGTTAGCACAAACTCAAACCAATCAATCACTGAGTCATCCAGAGATGTAGGAGAGAAACAGGCCCTCGCCCCACTGGCTCCACACCAACCATGATCTACCTGAACCTTCTCTCCTCCCTCTGCATTCTCAACCAGCCCTCCAGATTCTACCATGTGGCTACATACGACCAACCCACGCATTTTTAGGATGTCGAGGGAAACAGGAGAACCCAGATGAAACACACTCAGTCACAGGGAGAATGTGCAAACTCCACACAGACAACACTTGAGGTCAGGACTGAAACTAGGACTCTGGAGCTGTGAGGAAGCAACTGCGTCACTTTGTCATCCTTTGTCATCAGAACGTTGAGCAGAGGAACCCAAAAGAAGAAAGATTAGGCCTCCTTGAGCCTTAAGGTTTTCTTGCCATTCAAGGTGTTCATGACTGATCTTTCGAGTCCACTTCTGCATCAGTTCCACACAGCCTTCACTTATCCAATCTTTCTCAAACAATGAATCTAACTCCTTCGATATACATCCGGTGATCTAGCCTCCACAACTCTCCAGGACAAAGTCTTCCATTTCTGATGCCCCTATTGTTTCATGCACTGTTGCCTCAGTAGAAAAAGTAATCCTGTAGTATTTTAAATATAAAACTGACTAATCATCTCACACTAAACCTATTGCATCTTCCTTGGACTTTCCTCATGAATTAAACATAGCTACCTCTCTGTGTATCACCTGCCACCATGGGTATTGACATATAACAATATAACAATTACAGCGCTGAAACAGGCCATCTTGACCCTTCTAGTCCACACCGAACCAAATACTGTCCTCTAGTCCCACCTACCTGCACCCTGCTCATAACCCTCCATTCCCCACCCATCCATATACCTATCCAATTTTTCCATAAATGACAAAATGGACCGTTGCCTCTAGTTCTCCCGGAAGCTCATTCCATACAGCCACCACTCTCTGTGAAGAAGTTCTACCCTCATGTTACTTCTAAACATTTGCCCCTTAACTCTTAATTCATGACCTCTTGTTTCAATCTCTCCAACCATCAAGGGAAAAAGCCTATCCACAACAACTCTCTCTATCCCCTTCATAATCTTAACTACCTCAATCAAATCCTCCCCCCCCCCCCCAACACTCCGAGAATAAAGACCTAATCTGCTCAATCTTTCTTTTGTAATCTGGATTCTGAAACCTAGGTAACATTTTCATAAATCTTCTCTGCACTCTCTCCACTTTGTTGATATCCTTCCTATAATTCAGTGACCAGAATTGCACACAGTTTTCCAAATGAGGCCTCAACATCACTTCCTACAATGCGCCTTGTGCTCTTTCTTGAAAATAGGTGCCTGGTTCACTCTGTCCTACCAAATTCAGGTTGCAGCCAAAGATCCAGTGATGACTATCCATCAATTTTATGGTTTGAGGAAGGTATCTGGAAACTTTGATAAAAATCAGACAACAGCCATTCTTCCAGACAAACTTCCATGAAACCTTTCTGCTCCATGAATCATAAGACTTGGCAACATCAACTTATGGCTTTCACTTCCACATATTTTGGGTTGTGAGCATCATGGGTAAAGTTAGCATTCATTGCCCACCCCTAATTCCTCTCCAGAAGGTGAGGTTGAATCACTTTCTTGAACCTCTGCGTGGCTTCTCTGAAGGTTCACCCATGGTGTTGATGGTAGAAATTTCTAAAAGTTGGATTAATGAAGGATAAATTATACATTTTTTTAATCTTGGACTGGACCCTCCAAGTGACACTCTTCTCAATTATTTGCTACCTTTGATTGTGGAAGTTTTGGGCTTGAGAGATGTTGACAGAGTATCATGGAAAGTAATTACAGAGGCTTCTGTAAATTATAAACACAGCAGTGGAACCAGTGGTGGATAGAATTCATGTTTAGGATGGTGTATAAGATGGCAATCAAGCCTATTCTATGATGACAAGCTCTTTAGTGTTGCTAGAGCTGCATTGATCAAGGCAAGTATACAATATTGCATTCCATTCCTGACTTGTGCATTGTGGAAAGAGGAAAGGCTTCAGGATGTCAGGATGTGAATCATCCAATAAATCCCCCAGTTCTGACCTGCTCTTATATAGCTGGGACAATTGAATTTCTGGTCAATAGTGACCACCCCTACCATCATCTAGATATTAGTGAAAGGAGCTAAGTAAGTATCAGCAAATGCCATTGAATCAATATTAAACTGTCTTGAGGTGATAGTCATTGCCTGCCCTCACTGATGATGTGAATGTTACTTGCCATTAATCAGTTTGTGTCTGAATGTGGTCAAAGTCTTGCTGCTCCTGGCATGGATGGGTCAACTTGCAGAGGAGTTGCAAAATTAACTGAACATTAGCCAATCAGCAAAAAGCCCCATTTGTGGCTTTATAATTGTAGGAAGGTCATTGATCCTTTCCTTGAGCTGTCACAATATAAATATCGTAGCAATGGAACTTTAACAAGGTGCAAAATCACATGGCCCAATAAGAAGAGACCAAGAAAGCAAACAGATAGTCATCCCTGCTGCTCAAAAAGAAAATTAAAATACCAGAAATCCGCCCTGAAAACAATCTGATCAATATTAATGAAACAATTGGTTCGCTGCCTGTTACATTTACCCTCGACAACACATGAACCTTATTGTGAAACTTAATTTGTCAATGGGTGGAAGCAAATAAGGAAAACAGGTTAATGCAAGCAATCTTCCCGTGGCTATATTATTTAATCTGTGTGCTTCCAAAATAAACTCTTCTCTGGCAACTCTCCAAGTTAGAATTGTGTCAGGGATTTTCTAAAACTAGCTCGATAATAAATCTAGTTAACAACCTAAAAAAGTCTTGCGGTGTTCCCATATCCGTTCACAGTAATTAGTATTAAATAACCATTAATGGAAATATTATGTCTATTTAACTGCTTCTATTTTTGTTCACAGCCAAATTCAACTACTTATCGACATGAAAACATTTTCATGTGCTTTTGAACCATGTTAATCTTACCACCAGCAATGACTGTTCAAGCATCTCCAATTGTTGCCTTCATTATAAATCATTGAAAATGACATGGTTTGTTTGGCTGAAATTCTTATTAACTTGCATTCTCTTCCTTTATGCACTGAACATATAATTGTAACATTTTATTAAGTGATCTAAGAGAGCAATGAAAACAGAAAAACTGACCATGTCTGTAACAATGCTAATACATATATATTTTGTTGAAGAATAAAATGGATGAAAGCAGACAGATGAAGTCAAATTGTCCTAGCAATTTGTTTTGCAGATTTACTCTTCAGCAGATTCTTTGCCTTATTAGCATAGCTGAGAATACGCCTGCATTTTTATACAGATGAAATCAAATGTTTGGCGGTGGACAACTGGCACCAGAATGGATCATAGGTTCCAATAAGCAATACCTCAGCAAAAACATTACATTTGTGGACCCAGGATATTAATTGATCCATTCCAACCAAAAACAGCATCCTCTCAACATCAGACCAATCTAGCAAAGCACAAAAAGTCTGAATGTACGAAGCTCTCAATATTTAAATATTCTGCTCCCAAAGGTACCAATGGACTACTTGAGGTTGTCAACCAATCCCAAAAGACGCTGAGTAACTTACCCTGGTCAGAGGAATATACCGCTTGTGAGCTCTCATTATGATTCAAGCCATTCCTGAGTTGGTGTCAGACACCTCATGGAGATCTCAAATATAGAATTTTCCCAGACTTGGAACTGGCAGAAGATACAGCTGCATTCTAACAAAGTAAAATTCCCAACAGATCCACATTCCATTTCATGATCTGATATCCATTATAATCTCATGTGACATGAGAAGACTGAACCGGCTTGAGTCAAATCTACCAGGTTTGCATTCTAATCTTTTCTTTCTATTTCTATTATACTATCCTTTTCAAGAGCCTAGTCAAGTCTCAGAGTTCAGCTGAGCATGACTTCCTCCACAGATGTGACTTGTGACTTGTTCACCTCTCACATTGGAAAGGATCATAGTGCTTCTGTAAATGGAATGGCATTAGTTTTGGTGTGAAGCATAGATCTGGTGAGTGTTAAACTTCATCTTCCCAAAAACATCAATAGATGTTGTGATCAATGAGCTGCTACAGATGAAACCCACAACAGTCTAAAGAAAGTCAATAATCTCACAGAGCTGTTAGCTGAAAAACTAATGTCGCTATTGTACCACCCTCCACCAAGACCCCCGCAATTGATTCCAGGCACCCACCACTCTGACTAGAAAAACATAGCTTTGACATCTCCCCTAAACATTGTTACAAACCAATTAAACAAATGTCGTGTGGTATATGCTATTGTTGCCCCAAAGTGCTGGCTGTCCACCTATGTAGGCCTTTCATAATTTTATACACCTCTATTAAATCACCTCATCTTTCGTCACTCCAAAGGGAAAAGCCCTAGCTTTGTCAACGTTGCTTCATATGTCATCTTCAGGATTCCAGAGGCACTTTAACATGCATATAGACGCCGTGAATCAGGATGGTCGAGACAACCTTGAGAAGGACTTTATAGAATGCAAATGTGAAGGCTTTTTTGAATAAAATGTTACTAAACCTACAAGGGAAGATGTTATCTGTGCAATGAGACAAGTAAAATTAGTGATCTTGTAGTTATGGATCCTCTTGGAAAGAATGATCACAGTGTGTTTCAGGTTATCATACAAATAGAAGGTACAATAGTTCAGCCTAAAACTAGTTTTATGCCTAAACAAAGGAAACTACAAAGCAATGATGGAGGAGTTGCCCAAGGTAGACTGAGAACACAGGTTATGGAGGAACGGTTCAAGAGCAATGGAAGTCTCTCAAAGAGATTCTTCACAGTACTTAACAAAAGGGTATTCTAGTTAAAAACAAGAGCACTAAAGGTGGAAACAGTTTTGGATAACCAAGGAAATAAAGGAAGGCATAAAACTAAAAGCTCATGCATACAAATTTGCCAAGAGCAGTGGGAAACAAGAAGATTTGGAAAACTTTAAGAAGCAACAAAGAACCACAAAGCAAGCAATAAAGAGACGAAAGATAGACTGTGATAAAAATAAGCACAAAATATAAAAATGGACTGTAAAAGTTTTTATAATTATATGAAGTGCAAAAGGGTGGCTAAACTGAAGGTTGGTCCCTGGAAGATGATAAGTGGGAATTGATATTTTGTATTAAGGAAGTGGCTGAGGCTTTGACTAATGATTTTGTGTCAGTCTTCAAGGTACAGGACATGTCGACCATGCCAAAGACAGATGTTATGGATGGGATGGGAGATGAAAACCTGGATGCAATAGCTATCACTAAAGAGGTCATACTCAGAAAACATGAGGGCCTAAAGATAGAAAAGTCCCCTGGTCCTGATGGAATGCATCCTAGGGTACTGAAAGAAATGGCAGAAGTTATAGTCAGGACTTTGATTATAATTTACCAAAATTCTCTTGACTCTAAGCAGGTCCCAGCAGATTGGAAGACAATGAGTGTAATGTCACTATTCAAAAAAGGATATAAGCAAAAGGCAGGGAACTATAGCCCAGTACTGGGGTATTTTTTTCTGGTGGTGAGTGGTGTGCTACGGGGGTCGGTGCTGGTCCCACAACTGTTCACAGTATATATAAACCATCTGCAAGAGGGCACAGAGGGCAGACTATCTAAATTTGCTGATAACACTAAATTGAGTGGAAAAGCAAAGTGTGCAGAGGATACAGAGGGTTTGCAGAGAGATATAGATATGTTAAGTGAGTGGGCAAGGGTCTGGCAGATGGAATACAATGTTGGCAAATGTGAGGCTATCCTCTTTGGAAGGAAGAATGGAAGATCAGAATACTATTTAAATGGCAAGCAATTACAGCATGCTGCCGTCCAGGACTTGGGAGTGCTTATGCATGAATCATGAAAGGATGGTTTGTAAGTGCAGTAGGCTACCAAGAAGGCAAATGGAATGTTGGCTTTCCTTTGCTAGAGGGTTGGAATTTAAGATTAGGGAAGTTATGCTGCAGCTGTATAAGATATAGGGAAGTCTACATCTGGAGTGATGCATGCAATCTAGTCTCTGTACATGAGGAAGGATGTACTGGCTTTGGGGGTGGGACAGAGGAGGTTCACCAGGTTAATTTCAGGGATGAAGGGGTTAGACTATGAGAAGAGACTGAGTCATCTGGGACTGTACTCACTGGAATTTAGAAAAATAAGAGGAGATCTTATAGAAACATATAAAATTATAAAAGGTATAGATAATATGAAGTAGCAAGTTGTTTCCAGTGGTAGGTGAGGCCAGAACTAAGGGACAGAGCCTGAAAATTCTGGATAATAGATTTAGGATGGAGATGAGGAGAAACTGCTTTTCCCAGAGGGTGGTTAATCTGTGGAATTCACTGGCCATCAAAGCAGTGGAGGTTACCTCAGTAAATATATTTAAGACAAGGTTGGATAGATTTTTACTGAGTAAGGTAATTAAGAGATATGGGGAAAAAGCAGGTAGGTGGATATGAGTCTATCATCAGATCAGTCATTGAATGGAGGAGCAGGCTCGACAGACGAGATGGTCTACTCCTGCTCCTAGTTCTTATGTTCTTATCTCTTTTGTGTATTAAGCTAGAACATTTGTGGATTAAGGATACTGGAAATTTCTCAGTCTCAATGAATTTCAAATTTTCCAAGCAATCACCACTTAGCAACCATGTACATATGCTGAAACAAGCCATGAAAGACTTCAAAAATGAAGACACTGTTTACATCCGGTACCGCATAGATGGCAATCTCTTCAATCTGAGGCACCTGCAAGCTCACACCAAGACGCAAGAGCAACTTGTCCATGAACTATTCTTTGCAGACGATGCCGCTTTAGTTGCCCATTCAGAGCCAGCTCTTCAGCGCTTGACGTCCTCTTTTGCGGAAACTGCCAAAATGTTTGGCCTGGAAGTCAGCCTGAAGAAAACTGAGGTCCTCCATCAGCCAGCTCCCCACCATGACTACCAGCCCCCCCACATCTCCATCGGGCACACAAAACTCAAAACGGTCAACCAGTTTACCTATCTCGGCTGCACCATTTCATCAGATGCAAGGATCGACAACGAGATAGACAACAGATTCGCCAAGGCAAATAGCGCCTTTGGAAGACTACACAAAAGAGTCTGGAAAAACAACCAACTGAAAAACCTCACAAAGATTAGCGTATACAGAGCCGTTGTCATACCCACACTCCTGTTCGGCTCTGAATCATCTGTCCTCTACTGGCATCACCTACGGCTCCTAGAACGCTTCCACCAGCGTTGTCTCCACTCCATCCTCAACATTCATTGGAGCAACTTCATCCCTAACATCGAAGTACTCGAGATGGCAGAGGCCAACAGCATCGAATTCACGCTGCTGAAGATCCAACTGCGCTGGGTAGGTCACGTCTCCAGAATGGAGGACCATCGCCTTCCCAAGATCGTGTTATATGGCGAGCTCTCCACTGGCCACCGTGACAGAGGTGCACCAAATAAGAGGTACAAAGACTGCCTAAAGAAATCTCTTGGTGCTTGCCACATTGACCACCACCAGTGGGCTGATATCGCCTCAAACCGTGCATCTTGGCGCCTCACAGTTCGGCGGGCAGCAACCTCCTTTGAAGAAGACAGCAGAGCCCACCTCACTGACAAAAGACAAAGGAGGAAAAACCCAACACCCAACCTCAACCAACCAATTTTCCCTTGCAACCGCTGCAACCGTGTCTGCCTGTCCCATATCGGACTTGTCAGCCACAAACGAGCCTGCAGCTGATGTGGACATTACCCCTCCATAAATCTTCATCCGCGAAGCCAAGCCAAAGAGAAGAAGAGAAGACATATGGCCCCAGTTATAATAGCCCATTGATTCTACACCAAGTTGAAGAGACTTTTTATAAGATCATCAATAGTCTCAAAAATGGACTTTACTGCTGTCCCATTAGAGATAGGCATCCCAGTCACCCAAAGAAGCACAATTGTTTTCCATTACATGATCATAAATATTAAACTGTATAAATGGTTTCCTTTCCTCATCCCACTTGCCTATTTGCTTTTATACCTAGTTACTGCTACCACTTTGGTTCTTAAGAGAATCTATTCCACTTTGGTTTGACTCATGTTAGTTCTCTATTGTATAATCAACAGAAGAATTGGAATTTTCCAAGACACTCTATTAGGCATTACACAGGGGCTAAAGTCTGGAAAATTGAGTGTTTGCCTTACCTGACCAAAGCAGCAGCCGCCGCCTCCTCCTTCTCCTTCTCCCCCCCCACCAATTTCCCACAGGTCCCACCTCCCTTCTCTCATCCATCCTTTCTAAATATCTTTTCCATCAATTTCTTTTGTTCAAGTGATAATCAGTGGTTAATAATACAAACTGTTCCTGATTTAACTAAAAAAAGAACTAATTATTAAAGGTCTTGTAAATTTACTGGCTGCTGTAGTAGATGTTCCATCTCAGAATTTAGAGAAGATAAAGTCAGTCATGTGTTGCAGTTTCTAGGCTGTGAAAACAGACTGTGGCAGTTTTGCATGGAAGGAGCTTACACCAATGTAAGTAAAAGCTGGCAGCTCTGTAAAGTAAGCTGTGCATCACTGTTCAAATGGATAATGGAGCCAAGATCTGGATGTGGTCATTGCAAATTTTAATATCCATCGATGAAAAGTTAACCACCAGCCCAATGATATTACTCAGGCCAAGTATTCCTGTTGAAACAACAGTTTCCTGGGTAGAATATAATTAGAACATTATTAAATCATTAGGAGTCTTAGTGTAAAGTGTAGGAGATTAAATATTAATGGAAAAACTATCCACAGAGATGTAGGTCTTCAATTTGTAATATCTGTTCAATACCCAATTGACAGCTGTGCTTTTACTATGCATGTGATTGCTGTGAATGAGGATCCTGTGAGTGATTAAGGTTTGTGTCAGCAAGGTTAAGACAGAATCTAGTGACAATAAGGTTAAGTTTATCTATTACACAAAAATCTCCAGTCAGTGCTGCATTCACTTTTCTAAATATTATTGTAATATTCAGGTCTTGTGTGGCCTTGAATGGGCAAGGCCAGCATTTGGTGGCCACATCCTATCAAATGAGAGAGAACTGCTCAAGGTGAGGTGAGTGCCACAGTGCATTTTATAGATGGTATATATTGAAGCTATGATGTGATGCAAGCAAGCAGGAAGCTTCTTGCTACATTTAGTTACAACTACACTCATTGATTCAATGGAGACTATGCCTTCACACTTTGATATATGTCTTTCAGATGGTGCAAAGGATAATGGGGAATCAGAAGATCACACAGTCAAAGCCTCTCATCTGCTCTGTAACCATAATATTAATCTGCAGCAAACAATAAGTTGCTAGAGGAACTCAATGGCTCAGGCAGCATTCATGGCTATAAACGGTCAGCCAACGTTTTGGGTCTGGACCCTTTATCGAGACTAAAGTAAAAGGAGGTGCAATTACGGATCTGAAGGAGGATAGTAACTGTGGAGGGGCAAAGAGGTGATGGGGGTGTGTGAAGTTAGAAAGGAAAGTACAGGATTAAGGAAAAAAGAGATGGAAACAGTGTAGTCAGATGGGGTGGGGTTACCTAAGATTAGAAAAATCTATGCTTGTGACATTAAGTCCAGAAAGAATGCAATGTGTTGTTCTTTAAGTTTATGTTTGGCCTCATTTTGACAATGGATGAGGACAGTCATGGCATTGTGGGAGTTGTAATGGTTGACTAAAAGAAGTTAATGCTTAGACCACATAACGTATGCATTCAGAGAAGATGCCATATTTATCTGTCTGGCTGGGTAAAATTTTTAAATAAAACACGATAATCTGCAGACACTGCAATTGTAGTAAGAACACAGACATGCTGGAGGACCTCAGCTGGTCTCATAGCATCCACTGGAGGTAAAGATATATCACCAACATTTCAGGCCTGAGCCCTTCCTTAAGGTGTGAGCAAACAGCAGGCAAGAGGCTGATATTAAAAAGCTGGAAAAAAAGGAAGAATGAGCGAGGGAGGAGTACAGACCAATGCATGTTTTTTTTGACAATATTAATCTCTAGGATGCTGGTAGTGGAGAAGTCAGAGACATCAACCTTGCCATTATTCAGACTATACTCAGTTGATTACTTTACAACCTTAAATGCATTGCATTCACAAAGTTGTGTACTTCACAACTTACATTCAACATCTATACTTTAAACTCGAAACACGTGCTCAGAGGTTTAGTCTTCTCTGGATTGTCACTATATTTCTTGTTCTGCAAATTTTCATTTCCTGGTCCAGAATATTATGAGAAGGTGTTTAGATTCTTTCTTAATGGAGATTGTCAAAGGTAGCACCTATGTGGTAAAAATACTACTTACTACGTATCTGCACATGCATGAATGTGTTCTCAATCTTGCTGCATATGGGACAATTCCCAGTTCTGAAGTGGTTTGAACTCAGGCTGTGACTGGAGCTGATTGATCCTATGAACAACAATGACACTTTTACAACATATCTCATCACTCAACCTATAAGTGGGTGGTTATTAGTCAGACTGGAATTGCACTGTGTTTTGTCATTCCTCTTTGAATCTGATCCCTTAACACCAGCTCCATAGCCAAGAAAGTCCAGCAGCGTCTCTACTTCTGCGAAAGCTGAGGAAAGTTCATCTCCCGCCCTCCATCCTCACTACATTCTACAGAAGATGTATTGAAAGCATCCTGTGCAACTGCATCACTACCCGGTTTGGAAGCTGTACCATCTCGGACCACAAGACCCTTCACAGGATAGTGAAGTCAGCGGAGAAGATTATTGGGGGCTCTCTTCCCACCATGAAGGACAGATACAGCACTCAATGCAGGAAAAAGGCAATAAACATTGTAAAGAATTCCACACACCCCTTCATGTAAATGTTTTCCCTTCTGTCATCTAGTAGGAGGTACCATAGCACTCAGTCCCATACGTCCAGATTGGGCAACAGTTTTTTTTCCCCCAAAGCCCCAATCAGGCTCCTGAAATCCCAGGACACATGTGGATAATGTACTGTGAACATTTACTGTATATGCCTTAATATTTTAATATTTCAATGTGTTTAACCTATTCTAACTTATATTTATGTAAATATGCTCTGTGGTCCTGGAGGTAAAGATAATTTACTGATGTTTTGGGCCTGAGCCCTTCTTCAAGGTATTGAAGATATTCATATTGACTGGTGATTTGCTTTTGGGAAGGAAAGGCTGTGGCAAGCAGCTGCCACATGAAATTCCTTGGAATAATCTGTAGCAATTGTTAGGCAGACAGGGACAGTCAGAGGTGGCAGGTTTGAGAGGGACAGCATTGGTGAAATTGTGTGATGGTGTGGGAAGAGTGCACCAAATGGGAGTGATGAAATAATAAATAGGGGTTAGGAGAGATTATTTTATTCTGGACATATGGGATATGTTGTAAAAGTGTCATTGGCTCCGAATCGTGGGTCCTCTACCGGCACCACCTACGGCTCCTAGAACGCTTCCATCAGCGTTGTCTCCGCTCCATCCTCAACATCCATTGGAGCGCTTACATCCCTAACGTCGAAGTACTCGAGATGGCAGAGGTCGACAGCATCGAGTCCACGCTGCTGAAGATCCAGCTGCGCTGGATGGGTCACGTCTCCAGAATGGAGGACCATCGCCTTCCCAAGATCGTGTTATATGGCGAGCTCTCCACTGGCCACCGTGACAGAGGTGCACCAAAGAAAAGGTACAAGGACTGCCTAAAGAAATCTCTTGGTGCCTGCCACATTGACCACCACCAGTGGGCTGATAACGCCTCAAACCGTGCATCTTGGCGCCTCACAGTTTGGCGGGCAGCAACCTCCTTTGAAGAAGACCGCAGAGCCCACCTCACTGACAAAAGGCAAAGGAGGAAAAACCCAACACCCAACCCCAACCAACAAATTTTCCCCTGCAACCGCTGCAATCGTGTCTGCCTGTCCCGCATCGGACTTGTCAGCCACAAACGAGCCTGCAGCTGACGTGGACTTTTTACCCCCTCCATAAATCTTCGTCCGCGAAGCCAAGCCAAAGAAGAAGATCAGCTCCAGTCACAGCCTGAATTCAAACACTTCAGAACTGGGAATTGTCCCATGTGCAGCAAGATTGAGAACACATTCATGCATGTGCAGATACGTAGGAAATAGTATTTTTACCACATATGTGCTACCTTTGACAATCTCCATTAAGAAAGAATCTAAACACCTTCTCATAATATTCTGGATCAGGAACTGAAAATTTGCAGAACAAGAAATATAGTGGCAATCAAGAGAAGACTAAACCTCTGAGCATGTGTTTCTTGTCTTTACTGTATGGTATGAGTGATAAATAAAGGTGATGACTTAAACTGACGAGATAGCATGTACCTAAACAATTTCTACATGGCCAAGCAGATGGTTGATGTAGATCAGAGTTCCTTCACCATCTCTAGGACAAAATCTTGGAACTCCCTCCCGAATAGCATTGTAGGTAGACTACACCTCAAAGACTCCAGACGTTCACCATCATCCCCTCAAAAGCATTGAGGGGAGTGACAATTTATTGTTGATTCATTCGGTGAAGCCTACATTTCTTGAATGAATAAAGTAATCTCTCCTAACCTCTATTTGTTATTTCATCACTCCCATTTGGTGCACTCTTCCCACACCATCACACAATTTCACCAACGCTGCCCCTCTCAAACTTGCCACCTCTGACTGTCCCTGTCTGCCTAACAATTGCTACAGATTATTCCAAGGAATTTCATGTGACAGCTGCTTGCCACAGCCTTTCCTTCCCAAAAGCAAATCACCAGTCAATATGAATATCTTCAATACCTTGAAGAAGGGCTCAGGCCCAAAACATCAGTAAATTATCTTTACCTCCTATGGATGCTGCGAGACCAGCTGAGTTCCTCCAGCATTTATTGTGCACGTTTTACAACCACAGTGATTGCAGACTTCTATGTTTCACACCAGTCAATATGGTCAGCTCTCAGACTGGAAGTGGAAGAAACATATTGCAAGATTTTGCCATTAAGTTCAATGGCTCTTTACACCCTGCTCCAATCCTGTTGTCCTGAAAACATCAGGGCACATGGTCCTAGAGAATGGATTATGAATGAGATGATTGTTAGGTATGAATGCTGCTAATATATATGTAAATGTAATTAATATATTTCAAATTCTATTTTATGAGGAAATCAATCTGCTACCTGGCAGTAAATTTGCATGTTACATGAACACTTGTAGACGACGATATATTTAGCACTGGGTAGAGAGTTGAATCACCATCTTGGAAATGTAAAAACTCTACAATTAAAACCACAAAGGAGGTAACATTCACTTTTCTTTAAATAGATAGGTGAAATCTTTCCAACAGATCCCATTAAATAACTGCTAATTCATAAAATAAAACAAGAGCTAGGCTTAGACAGGCGATAAAAGAATACCTGTGTATGGCAGCAACACTTTCCTACAGATGTCAAGTATATTCCTTAGAGTCATTGAGTTATAAAGAGATACAGAACAGAAACAGGCCCATTGGTCCATTGAGCCTTCACTGACAATCAACCACTTGTTTTATTCTTCCCCCATTCCTCTTGCGAAGCATAACATGAGATCAATATCAAAGTTATCTAAATCTACTGTTAATTAAAAATAATATTCTGCATTTACTTTTTCCATCTCATCTATTATCATAGATTCCTCTTTGAATTCACCTCATCTCTCATTTCATATCCTTTCAAGGTCGAATCGACCAGGTCCCTGTACTCTGCTCAAGCTTCTGACAAAAGGAAATTTGCCTCATGGTTCTTCTCTGAAAGGTGCGGCGAGGACACAGCTTCATCTTGAATGGATCCTTCTGCTTCGGCAATATATGGTTCAATGGACTTTGTCGGTTGGCCATCTTCAACGTGTGGATGCAAGCATTGGCAATTAGTCTACTTGACTCCTTGATTTTCTTTTGTCAACACAATTCACAGAGTATACATCACCTTAATTTTTTCTGTGTGGGTTGTTTTACATAACAGTCAGTCTGAAATTACATTTACCATTGTTCAGCCATACTTCAGCTAATTCAATGTCACTGCTTCATTATGTTTTGTTGTGGTTGCATTGAAGGAAGGACCCAGGTTCAAATACTGGCTGTTTACACACACACACACAACCATAACAAAGCTCAATTTGCCCTCCCTTGACTTCGACACAACTCCTCATGTAACTCGGCATCGGAACCTCATCCACTGAATCAATTATTATGGAGGTGCCTGAAATTATATTTCCTCCTGATAATTACATGTGCTTTCTAACAGTGACCTGAAGTTCAAGTGAGATGCTTCTGGTCAAAAGGTGTGGGGCAACGGTATTGTTGCACGACAATTTAATGTGACAAGACTGTACGCAGGTTCCATCCTAACTTCATCCACATCCTCTTTATTTTGTTGTCGATCTTACAACATAGCCAACACCTGGCAAGAGTAAGAATTGGGGAAGAAGCTCCCTCTATTCTACATGTGAGACACAATTAGGAGATCATTGGATAAGGATCTCGGATGTAATCGTTTCAAAGTGGAGAATTGAATATTCCCAAGACAGTAACTAGAAACAGCTGATCATTCAGATAGAATCTGAAATAACAATTTGCCCTTTTCTAATGTCAGTTTGTTTAAACCAAAGCAGGACTGGGAACTGACAGCTGACACAAACAGTTAACATTAGCAGCTGATCACACTTGTACTGCTGCAGGAGGAGGTTAGAAAAAATCAATGCACTGGATCCTAAGTTTGTTTTTGTTGAACTTCCCTTTGTCAACTTTATTTGGGAGCTAAACTGTTCTGATGCTTACAAATTCATTCATTCTCTTAATTTTATAGACTACGAGGCAATTTCCTTTGGTATAAATGACTGTTAATCTGGGATCTGGAAAATATTTCCTGATCTTAAATGTGTCGGACAAGAATTCATCTAATATTTTGATTATAACTCAGCTCTCGTAGATAGAATATGTTGATTCACAATAACGCAGCTCTTTACAAATCCACATACTAATTATCAAAAGCATCTTATGAAATTCAATGGAATGAAGCATTATGTAGTTAATCTTATTTTTGTAAACTACCAATGCAGTAACTACACTTTTGCGATCTTTTTTTCAGCTTGTTCCAGAAATTCCATTCAACACTTCCAGGCTTGAGTCATCCTTGATTTCTGCATCTGGATCACATGAGATAATATCATTCTAAAGCAAGGCTCTAGATCAACCATTGCAGAATTTGAACCATACTGACCTAGAAGAAGCCATTATTGGGTATTCCTATGACCACATGGTGTCACAGTTGCAGCAATGCAGCTCCATAGACTTTTTCTTATTCCTTTCTTACCCCTTCCCCCCACCACCCACAGTTACCCAAATCAATCCCATTTCTCGACAATGTGAGCACTAGCCACAATGGGACTTTGCATGTATATGGTTGCACATCATGAGGAACTATCAAAATGAATATGTTTGACGTGCAAAAGATGAGCACAGCATAGTTAGCGTAGCGGTTAGTGCAACACTGTTACAGTGACAGGAACCAGGATTCAAATCAGGTGCTGTCTGTAAGGAGTTTGAACATTCTCCAGACTCCTCCCACCCTTCAAAACGAGCCAGGATCATGTTAATTGGGTGTAATTGGGGGCGGCATGGGCATGTGGGCCAGAAGGGCCTATATGCCTAAATCAGAGAAAATCACTACATGAATGCATATTGTGCCAATCTGAAAATCCCTTCTCTGGATTCAAGCAGAAAACTGACTCACATTCCCATTGCATACATTTATATAATGTCAAATATGTTTGATGTACGTGATCAATTAAGGTGAGATGGTGGATAATCTGGTACTTTCAAAAAAAATTTGTCAAATGGATTTGTTAACAAAATTAAAACTCAAGGAATTCAAAAGATAGTGGTAACATGGATGTCTTAGGGGCAAAGGGCATTGCTCAATGATAACTATTTTTTCTCACCTTACTGCACTGCTCCTCTGAGTTAAAAATTTTACGGATAAACTCTAAAAGGAAAAAAATGATAGCGCTATTGTGAAAAGAAAGAATACCAGATAATTAGACTGACATGAAAACAATGGACCAAATGTTGCTTCTATAGATTCAATGAAGTAAGTGGTGTATTTCTGTAGAAACCAGGGTATTCCAACATGCTTACAATTACATGCACTAGATGCCATGCAGGATAACTCAGAAAAAGTCCCAAACAGTGAACTGTTGATTGTTGTGTAACCAAATGATCTGTTTCTGGTGATGTTGGTGATGAAATAGATATTGACCTTGACAAATACATCCAATTACATGTGGAACGAAACAGGTCATCACCTGGTTTAAAAAAAAGTGCAAAAAATTTGTGCAAAGAATGAGATTTCAAACAACATCAATACTCTTTGGTTATCAGGTGTAAGGTAAAACATCATGAGATGGGAATGTGTAAGGAGTTACCCTGTACAGGGCTGTAACAAGAAGGGGAGGTGTCCTTGTACTCCTGTTAGGTAAAACATCATGAGATAGGAATGTGCAGGGCTGTAACAAGATGTGAATGCATCCTTGTACTTACAAGATAAGAGAGACATTGATGGATTGAGAGGCAGGAAGCTAGCAGGGAAAGGATAGCAACAGTTTTAGTCATTGGACAAGTAATGATATGATGATGTTCTAAGCACATATCCAAGGGTATAAAAAATCACCATTTTGCTGATAACGGCAGAATGCATTCTCCGACTAACATGGTTAGTCGCAAGTGTTACAATCCGGTAATAAAGAACAAAGAACCCTGATTTCGACTCAGCCTGGTGTTTGTCTCACTCATTCATGAACAAAGCAGACCTAACACAGGTCAGGTGATTTTTTATTTCCAAGCATGTTATTTTCACATTGTTGAATCCACAATAGTCTTTTACTAGAGGCTTGATATTTCATTTTAAATGTGGAGTGAATCCAAGAACCAAAAGGTATAGTGGGAAATTCACTAAGAGTTGAACTTATGTTATATTGGTAGGTGAGTGAGAGAAACACACAATGACTTGCTACTGGTTTATTTCCCCACACTGTGGAGAAGTACTTGACTTTCCTCGCTCACTCCTCCTGACAATAGAGCTCAAATTAGAATGTGCCATGAGGAGCCCTGTGGTAAAGATCAAAGGGCAATAATGCACTGTTCAGCATAAGTCAGAAGAAATACCCTTCACTTGCCTGAATGTGTACAGTTTCAACAACATTGAAGAAGCTCAATACCAGAGAGGATTTAGCAGATGGCAACCTATTGATAGACACCCCACCTACAATCTATCACTCACTCCGCAGATGATGCATTGTGGCAGCAGCTTGTACCATCACAGAGACAACTCACCAAGACTTTTGAAACCCCAGTCAGCTGCCAGGTAGAAAGACAATGGCTGCAAAACCATGGAGACATCAGCACTTGGAGAGGACCCTCTAATCCACACACCATCCTGACATGGAAATGTATCATTGTTCTTTCATCATTGCTGGGTCAAATTCCTGGAGCTCCCTCCATAATAGCATTATGGGTACACATGTTTCAGGCTTGAGCCCTTCATCAATAAATTAGCAAAATGTAAGGCAAACAAAATGTCTGTCTGCATTTTTCTCATATCTTGATGAAGGGCTCTCGCCTGAAACGTTGGTTATGTATCTTTATCCTTTCTCTATAAAATACTCTGTTTGACCTGCTGAGTTTCCCCAGCTTTGTGTTTTACTTCACTCATGGTGTATATAGACTTTTGTGTTGTACTCCTGCTTGCTAATCTATATAAAGGGAAGATAAGTGTACCTTTAGCTGTGCCTACATTGAGATTTATCCCACCTTGTTCTTCCTTCTGGCACAGCTCATTAATATGCCAAATGAAGGTGGAGCCTTAGTCAGCTATCAGATAATACACAAACTTTCATTAAAATGGGAAATTTACAAGTTCAACATTTGCCTTTTCTAAAGCATTCATGTATGGTTGCAAAATTTGTGGCTGTGTCAATATTTACACATTTGAGAAAATCTGTGCAAATAGTCACATTTACACAGTTAAAAGTTAAATATAAAGAAGGATTTGCACAAATCTGAGCTCACTGGAAATTCTGCATGAGTGGCACCAACCTTTTCATTGGCAGAGATTTGTACATATACCAAGATTGGTTTATGAAGCTTCTAAATTGTTTGCCTAATATTCAGCAATAGTTAATCAAGAAGAAAAAAATATATAGTTAATATTGTGGATATACTGAATCAAAGAGGAGGTATCCCTGTCATTTTTCAACTCAACATGCATCATTATCAGATAAATGACACAACTTTTATCATTATCAATAATTATAGGAACTCTAGCAAAATAAATACAAAGAAATCACCAGAAGAAAATCTTTGCAGGTATCTGTAAGTTCTAATGGGACTTCTTAGCAAAGTGTAGTAAAGGGAATGGAGACACTGACTCACAGATTACATAGAGAATTTATGATTCATCAGAAAGGAGATCTAGTAGAAACTGGTTCAGATTAATCCAGAGAAGATACCAAAGATCTTATATGAAATATATTATGGTATAATTTAGAAGGTCACCTGTAGCCATAAAACAAAATAAATAGAAGAGATTTGTTGCAATAAGGATCACCGTATTTTTGCTGCTCTGTGACATCAATCTGAAATTAAAGTCAAATTGTCCTTATATTTTACAAATCTCTGATACAGTCTATTAAAATAGATCATAGTGACCCAACTCCCTGGCCCCGACCATCTACAATAGATTTCACATATATAGGTCAGTCTCATATTTTAAAAGTTATTAAAACCAATTATGCTAAGATCCCTTGTTGGCATTTTTTTTATTCATTTGTGAGCTTGACCTGATTTACATGGGATTTTTGTAGCAAGATAATACTTCTATAATTCCACACGGCAGCCCTGTGCCTTACCTTTTCCTCAAAGGGCACAATGATCCAAACTTTGATGAAAAGACAGCTATGTGTCTTGCTCCTTGCTCTCCCAAGGTTTGTCCTTTGATAAAACAGTTTCTAACTTGCCCGAATAATGAAACAGGAAAAGAAATAGTGCTTTATGCATTTAATTATGACATTATCCTGGCTTTCCAGTCTTTATTTTTTGAAGAGAACTCAGACAGAATATTATTATAGACACTATACACAACCACAAAAAAACTGCGTTCATATATTGTTTCAAATTTGTACCACTCACATGAAACCAAAATGGTTGCAACTCTTTTATTCTGAAATCTGAAGTTAATGTTGTGCCCATTTAAAATCCTGACTATTCCTTTTTCAATAGAGAGGCCAACAATAAATGCAGTTCATAGATAACATCTTACTGTTGAGAAAAGAGAGAGAGAGAGAGAGAGAGAGAGAGAGAAAGGGAATGAAAGAAAGAGAAAACCAGCGAGAGTGAAGTAAAGGTAAAGAATGAGGGGGCAAATAGAAAAAAGAAAGCAAAACAAAGAGATGTAGTATTAAAACACAAGCTTATCAATACCTGTTGACTTTAATATTTGATATCTTTTTTAATAATTACCATTGGCTTCTCAATGGCTTTAGCAACCAGGGAAGCAGCTGAAGAACCTAAAAAATGTTAGTTCATGACAACGGGTGTTCTGTAATTCAAATTTTTCAGAGCCTTTGTCGGAGAACCTTAATTTACTTCTGCAGTTGATGAATGTATCGAACACATGAAATATGGATGCTGCCTGACCTCCTGAGTACCTCCAGCATTTTTCACCTTCATTTCAGATTTCCAATATCTGCAAAATTTAAATTTTTATGAAACACAGAGTTTTCCTACAGCAGGATGGCCCAAAAGGGGACCCGCATCACTGACATACTAATCCTTCCATGGGTACAACCAAATATATTTGACCATTAGCAGCAAGATTTCCACACTCTTAATTTCCTGTGACATTGAGATCAATGTTTTTTCAGGAATTAAAATCAGCTGTTAAAGGTGTATAAACCAGAAATAAAAACAAAGTATCTGTGGTCTCTTAAAGTGTATTCAGCAAGGGTTGATAATTTTAAATAAGAGGCAATTCTAAATTCAATAATTCTGCTCTGCTCTCCTGACCCATTGAATTTCTTTGGCACTACCTAGTCTCTAGAAACTTCCCCATATGGTATTTCTTTAAGTATAATCACAGGCTATTAGCAGCAATAAGCTAATTAGTTGCAGGAATACATCCTGTCCAAGCCTGACATGCTCTTCCTGATGGAATTGAGATGTCTGGACAATGTTCACTTTCCCAAAATATTCCTGCTTCTGAACATTGCCACCACAGCTTGATATCAAGCATTTCAACTATTTTAACCCAAACTGCCAAGGTTAAGTTAATGGGATCAGGTCAGCTGGTTGTTTTAAATGATAGACAATTTACTCAATTTTTGGGATGCAGGTAAGAATTTATTACCCATTCTTATAACCATATAACCATTTACGGAGCGGAAACAGGCCATGTTGGCCTTTCGAGTCCGCACCGGTTCACTGATTTTGTGCGCCCTCTTCAGGCATTGGTCCCAGTAGATCTTCATTCAATAACGATGATATCCACTAATTTTTTTTCTTCCTCAGATACTATTGACAATAACAAAGGGGAATGGTTCGAGATAGTGTGTGTCAAATATTCCATCTTTTGTACTCTAGGTTGAACTTGAGCTGCCAATGAAAATTGCCCTTAAAAAGATGGAGATGTATTTAATTGATGAATTCACAGTTGGTGCATAAGAAATCCTAGATATATATCCAGCAACATTAGAGAAATGGTGATTTATTTCTAAACCAAGATGGTGCGTGACCTTGAGGACAGCCTGCAGGTGGTGTTCCCATTCATTTGTGCCATTTGTCATTCTTGGTGGTGGTTGCTTTGGGAGGAATTGTTGGACCAGTCTAGGTGAGTAATGCTAATAGATTTTTTGGATGATACACACTGTAAACAAGAGAATGGACATTCAAGCCAGTAGAACAGTTGTCTGCCATTGAGCTTTTTTTTATTAGTTGGCAAACTTGTTGAGTGTAGCTGGAGGGATCACTCAGCCAGCCTGGCAAAGAATATTCCCAACTTGTACTTTGTCGGTGGTGGAAAGGCTTTGAAATCTCAGGAGGTGAATTGCATCACAGGACACCCACCTTTTGAAATACCTGTGCGGCTTCACTGTTGGTGTCAATGTTGAACCACAGGATGTAATGTGGCTGAAGCTACAAAAACACATTTGTCTCAAACTCACCCATTTCTGATTTTAGGATATAGATTAAATAAGCATTCTGCGCTCAACTACATACAGCCAAAACGCAGTCTTTTCTGATTCCTCATTGGTGCAGGGATCTAAAACTTACTGCGTTTGTTAACAATATTAATTACAATTGACTTAAATGGGCACAAATCAGAAAACATCCTCATCAGCATAATTCCCAACCTAAACCCGGAGATATAGATACATTTTGCAATAACTCTAGTCAGGCACAAGGTGCTGCAAATACAAAGTGTTTGCAGCTTCCTCAGCAAATAAAAGGACAACATTGAATGTCCAGACCTATTCCCCAACTTCTTGCTGGGAACATACTGAGATGGGTCCAGCCATCTCCTGCCCCATCTATTGATCTCACCTCGGCTTCATCAGCTACCCAGAGCATTGGGGCAGAAATAGGTCATCTGAGTCCATTGAACCAGAGAAAACTACAGCACAGGAAAAGACCCTTCAGCCCATCAAATGTCAAACTATTAGTCTGCCTAATTCCAGTGACTTGCATCCAGACCAGAGCCCTCTATACCAGCCCATCTATGTACCTGTTCAAATTTTTACTAAATGTCACCACTTCAGCCGGCAGCTCATTCCACATTCTCACTATTCTCAGCATGAAGTTCCCTCTTAATATTCCCTTTAAACTTTTCCCCTTTCACTCTTAACCCATGTCCTCCAGTTCTTGTTTTACCAAACCTCAATGGAATAAGCCTGTTTGCATTTGCTTTACCTATACTCCACATAATTTTTGTATACCACCATCAAATCTCCTCTCATTTTTCCATGCATTTGTTTATCCTTTTCCAGTAACTGAGCTCTTCAATCCTGGAAACATCTTTGTAAATCTTCTCTGCCCTTTTTCATTCTTTTTGTTATCTTTCCTGTAGTCACGTGACCAAAATTGCACATATTCCTGAGGGATTGCTGGAACTATTTCGCTGAAGGTGCAGGAATGCAAACCTTGTGTATCCAGCATATTGTCAGGCCCTGTAGCCTCTGCTATGTACAGTCCTCTTAGCCATTTTTTGATATCATGTGGAGTGAGTGGAATGGTTGAAGACTAGCCTTCATGATGTTCAGTCACTGGTGAGATCTCACTCGGAATATGAGATACAGTTTTGGGCTCCTTATTGAAAAAAGGATGTGCTGGCATTGAAGAGGGTTCAGAGAATATTCATAAGAATGATTCCTGGAATGAAGGATATGGCACATGAGGAACATTTGACAGCTCTTGGATTGTACTCCTTTGAGTTCAGAGGATTAGGGGGACCTCATAAAAGCATTTTGAACATTGAAAGCCTGGACAGAGTCATTGCTTCACATGTTAGGGGAGTCCAGGATTAGAGGACACAATTTCAGGAGTGAAGGGTGCCTATTTAAAACAGAAATGTGAAGAAATTTCTTTAGCCAGAGGGCAGTGAACCTCTGGAATTCGCTACCACCGGCAGTTTTGGAGGCTAGGTCGTGGATGTATTTAAGACAGAAATTGATAGGTGTCTAAATTGTCAAGATATCAAAGGTTATGGGGAGAAGGCAGGGGAGTGGGGCTGAGTGGGAGAATGGATCAGCTCATGATGGAATAACAGTCTGAATGCCCTACTTCTGCTCCTGTATAAATCTTAGGACAAATTCAAGATGGGTTATCAGCTCAGCCCATCTGCTTGAGTGCTGGTGAATACTTTAGCACTGATATGTTTGTGCTATTACCACTAAGGATGGAGACATTCTGCTTCATGTTGTTTTTACAATCTAACACACATCCAGTCAAGCTCTCACTCATCAATATGAGAGTGTGTGATATAATAAAAAGGTCTGATGTTACTAATGCTAATTACAATGACATTTCTAAAAATCTGTATGCCTTTGAGGACACATGGTAGTACAAATGATACAGTTCTATAAACATGCTCCAAATGTTCAGGCTAATCCATATATGTCACAAATTTATGGGCTGATGCATAATAACTTTTATCATTTTTGTCTGAAATTGTAAAAAAACATGTTGTTAACTCCTTTATTTGAAATGCTCTGTGAAAGTAGGAAGTGTGTGCTTTAATCGATTGGTCAACACCTTTAAGGCTATGGGTCCAAGCAGAAATGTGCACCTGGCGAAATGCAGAATGACAACAAGTCCTTTAAAAGTAGTTGACAGAAATCAGAAAGGAACTTGTAGATAAACGCACAAGCAGCCTTTGCAGAATTGTTACCTTTTTTGGTTAAATGGAGCAGATTGTGAATGCAACCTGCTTATTTTTTAGATGCAGAAAAGATACAAGTTCAGCAGTGGAAAGGTTTTTAACTTGTTCAGGCATTTAGTCCCACAGCTACATTCATGAGCAGGTGCCTAAAATGCCTTGATATGTTAATTAGAGGCCTAATGGCTGGTGAAGGACCCTTAGCTGAAATTAGCAGAAAGTAGAACAAGCTTTGAATTTGCACCCAGGAGAGAAGATTACTTTCAGAATTAATTCCTAATGTTCCTACAAGATTTTGTGAGTTGGTTTCTTTCTAAAATAAGGGCAGGAGCCAACCTTCCATCCCTTGAACCTGTTCCACCATTCAATAAGGTCATGGTTGATCCAGGCTAGGGCTCAACATTCTTTTGCCGCTTGTTTACTTAACCCCTTTATAGGTTAAATACCTGTCAATTTGCGTCTGGAATATACTTGGCAACTCAGCCACCACAGCTCTCTGGGGAAGAGAATTCCAAAATCCGCAACACGGTGAGAGAAGAAACTCCTCGACTGTCTGAAATAGGATCACCCCTTATTCTGAAGGTGTGCCCACTTATTCTAAACACCCTCATCAGGGGAAACATCCTCTTAACACTCAGGTATTTTAATCACTAAAAATGACTCTTTTTATCTCAATTCCCTGCTTTCTAATGTTTCATCAACCCCCTCTTCATGCCTCCATTTCATCAATTACCATGCATCTTTAGTTTATAACATGGAACCTTAGCAAGTGGGTGTGGTGATATGACCACCAGCCTGCTGCAGGAGCAATCTCTGTACCTGCAGGAAGACCACCTGGCTGGCTGTCAATCAGCCAACCTGAATAGACCCCCTAGGGGGCTGATTCCACCTAGCCAGCTGTCAATCAGCTGACCTGAATATAGACCTGAGCCGGCCCTACCTGAGCCAGTCACATGGGAGCCACCAAAGCATGAACTGGTGTTCAGACTTTTATCTGAATAAAGCCTGTTGTACAGTCTTTTGAGTTTCATGCTTGCTTGCTGCTACCCCAGCACACCACAGTGGACGGCATGGTTAGCGAAGCAGTTGGCTCAAAGCTATTATAGCACCAGTGACTCAGGTTTGAATCTGGCACTGTCTGTAAGGAGTTTATATTTTCATCCAGTGACCTGCATGGTTTTCTCTGGGTGCTTTCATTTCCTCCCACCCTCCAAAGTGTAAAGGGTAAATAGGTTAATTGGTTAGCATGGGTTTTATGGGCTGGAAGAGGCTTCTACTATGCTGTATCATTCTTTATTTTTTTTAAAGTGCTTCTGTAAATCCAAATTTCTTTTTTTGTTTGTTACATCATCATGAACCCTTTGTGAATTTGTCAAACAAAATGTCCCTCTTCATGAAAACATGGTGACTTTGCTTGATGTCTTATGACTTTCTAAGTGTTTTGCTATTATAAACTTGAAAATGGATTCCAGCATTTTGCACCTGACTCAAGACAGGCTGACTGGCCAATAGTTTCCTGCTTCCTCATATAATGGCATTTCACTTGCACTTTTCCAATCCTCTGGACCCTCTCCAGAATTCAGGGAATGATGTTAAATTGCAACCAACATTTTTTTTCTGCAGCCATTTCCTGATATATCGAAAATGTCTGCCAGCCTTTGGCATTATTAGTTCGCCTGCCCCTAATTTCCTAATGATAGAGACCCTCTCTCCCTCTAGGCCCTTGATTACCTATTATTATTCAGATGTTTTTAATGTCTTCTAGCTTGAAGATGGGTCAAAAAAGCTAATTACGATGTCACTATGATACATTCCCTTGCCTTGTTGCCTTTCTTCCTACTTTCCACCTTGCCTGCTGCCATCACTTACATCATGACAGCTCCATTGCTCAGCTGAGGTAGGAAAGGACTGACTCTTGGCCCAGTTCCTGCTCCTGTCATTACTGTGCTAGGGGTGAACCTGCTTGCCTCACAGTGGAGTAGAAATATTAAGCTGAGGAGCTAGATTCAGAGGTTGCAGTGCAAGAGTGGGTGAAAAATCCTTTAAAAGGAGCAGCACTTATCTGGTTCTGTGGTGGGCTCCCATGGCCCTTGAGATCCTGATTCACAGGGCAAATCCTGAATGATGGACATGGGGATCTTGGCACAGCTTCACATTGGAAATGCGGGCCCCACATTAGCACAGTGTTTAGCACTGCTGCCTCAGAGCCCCAGAGACTTGGATTCCAACCTGACCTTGCCTACTAGCTGACCAGAATTGTACATTCTCCCTTGTGCCTGTGTGGATTTCTCCTGGGTGTTCTGCTTTCCACCCAGATGTGAGGTTGGGAGGTTAATTGGCTTCTATGAGTTGCTCCTAGTGTAGGTAGGTGGTTTGGGGTACAGTGATGTGGATGGAAGATGGGATTGCGGTGCACATGTTGTCACATTGTTTCTGTGCTATACAACTCTAACTCATAGTTGGTTCATTTGGAAGAAAGGTGGATTTGGAGAGGTGTTAACAGTAGAGAAATGTACACATTGTTAGGAAATCTCTCTTAGACTTCCTAAATTGAAAAAAAAATTGGAAAACCAGATAAAGTAGCATCAGAAGTAAATGGACAATGAATGATCCCATCCTCAGAGTTTGCCCTTTCTATGGGTACTTTCTACCCATAATTGGTGCAAACCATTTAAGAAGATAACCAGCACTGAATGCAGGTGCAATCATTGGTTGCCAGTTATGATTGCCTCCAGTGATTTCCAAGGGGCTCAATGTGCAGAGGGAGAGTGCAACCTGCTATCAGTTCTCATCACACATTATCAAAGAGCAACGCCACCCTCCTTCTCCCTTTTGATGACGACCAGGATTAGAATCTGGATAAGAACAACCAAGTCACCTGAAAGAATCAACCTGTCAACAGCAAAGTGAGCTTACTGTAATGCAAAAGTATTTTAAAGTGACAACTTTTTAAAATGTTTAACTAAATCCTTCAGGTCTGATATATAAAGCAGAATATCCTCATTTCCTGCACCTAATGGGCCTTGAAGAGGCATTTGAATGATTTGTCCCTTACAAGACCACCTGGGAATTTTCAGGGGAAGCTGAGGCCCAGCCCTTCTGTCACTTCAATGCTAGAATAATGGGAGAAGTATGCAGGGTGGGCTGAGGAATTTCTGCCCCCAACATGGCCTCCCATTGACCCTGAATAGTCCAGTGGAATCAGTAGCATTCGTCATTGGCAAGCGGAGTTTCCTGGAGTAATTGCCAAAATTAAGCCTCTCAGGATTTCAGTCGATGTGTTTATTGTTGTTTTTGCACTAGGTATCCTCCAACAGAGCACCAAGGTAAAGAATTTTTCTTTCCAATTGAAATTCCTCACAGTGGCATCCTTGTTGAAAACAGTCTCTTAGATGCTCACCCCGTGTTTGCTTTCAAGGTTTTAATTTGCATCGAATGCCTGATATCCACAACATGTCACAAATCAGATTTGCTCTCTCAGCACCAGTCAAATTCCAACTCCAGCATAATTCTAGTGTCAGACCTCAGGTGGTTGGTTTCACACCAATGTCAGCTTGAATTCATGCCCATCCATCTTGATAGTAGACATCATGCCACACTGACTCCTTCCTCATTGTCTCTTTTGCCCTGTCGGTATATTCTCAGTTTCCCTGTGACTTTGTTGGAGGTCACAGCTCAGGAACTGCTTTTTATTTGTTAAGCAAAGCATTTTTGATTGGGATTTAAATTTAAATATTTGGCCAAGTTAATTGCAGCTGTAATTCAGGGGAAGAAGCAGAGCAGACAGATTTCTTCTCATAAACTTGAAGCAAATAAACATTAAATTTTAAGTTAAAAATTATTACAAATTAACATTTTGTCTGATTTGTCTATTCATATTTTTGACAGATTACAATATGAATTTGTATTGTGGAGTCAGCAAGGAAGAGGTTAATGTTCTTTCTGAAGTGAATAAAGCTGGATGGGTTTTTTTTCACTTTTAGATATTGCTTGGTAAACCAACCAAATGAGATAAAGCAGTTTTAATAGCCCATAAAATTGCAATCACTTCATCTTGTGAACCACAGACGGTCAAAATCGTCATTTAAAGTACTGATTAATGAACAACATCCTTAAAGCATACTTAAAAGCAGGACAGTGCCACTCCTATCTAATTCCAAGGCGAATTAAAAAGTCTTGCTAAAATAGAGTGAATTTTACCTTGAGTCTTGTCACTTCATGAATGGTATAAAAGAATGGCCACTTCTGTACTATACCTGTAGCTGGCGTATCACCGAGGTCAACTGTGTCTTGAACTAGATTTTATCACAATATCATATGCGAACTACACAACCTCATGGAGCATAGTACAAACAGTTTTCTGGTAATACACTTCATGAACATCCTTTAACACTGCATTGAGACGGAACAATAAAATAAAACAGGGAAGCAATCCTGGCATGATGACATAAGCTGCCAGATTTTCCAGCATATAAGTTTCCAGCAGAGTTGGTATTAGTTAAATTAAAATTACTGTTCAAAGGTTCTATGCACTTTTTATTCCAAATAGCTACAGGCAGAAAAAACTGATTGCATCTCTGAATAACTGGGCTAAGCTTAGAGTGGTTGTAATATGTGCATTCCTTGTTAGGGAAAAGGGGGATTTGTAGCCGACCGCTACAAAGACACACACACACACACACACACACACACACACACACACACACACACACACACACACACACACACACACACACACACACACACACACACACACACACACACACACACACACACTGTGGCAGGTTAAGCTCACTCTTCATTAGGGCTGGACAGGGTGCTTTTATACTGTTTAAGTTCCCGCTGTTTTTGCTGATTGGCTGAGTCAGTCATATAAATTACAAAAGTGGGCGGGAACATCCAATCATATGAATGCCCTTCTTCCCCAGCCTGTTTCTGCTGAGTTAGCTGGGCAGCTTGGCCAATACCATTTTAGGGCTGTTGGTCTGATGCTGCCCCAGCTTCTACTGCTGCCAGTTCATTGTCCTGGGAGTCGCTTTAGCGATCTCTGTCTGCGCCTGCTGCTGCACGATGTGCCAGCCCAGTCTCCGCAATTGAGGGCCGCCACAGATTCATATTTGATTTGTTTTGGTGACTCTGAGTCTGGTTTTGGGGTTAACTGAAATTTCAGATTCACCAAATGGCATAAAGGAATTGAAATAGAGATCGCAGAATGTAAACTTAATTGAAAGTATCGAAATATATGCAAATTAAATGGTCCTAAAATTGAACACCATCTGTGAATGAGGAGTTATTAAGTGCCGCTGATCGATGCTGTCCAGCACCAGTTCCAGGACACTTGTCATTCCAGCACAAACAAACAAGTTGAAAGATGTGGTGGTACACCACCGGCCTACTGCAGGGGGCAACCTCTGTACCTGCAGGAGTGTAAGGAGACAGGACAACACCTGGCCGACTGTCAATCAGTCGGCCTGAATGGATCAAGCCCCACCCAGTCGGGTGTCAATCACCCTCCGGGATATAAGCCTGCGCCGGCCTCCCGAGGCCTCACTCAGAGTTGCTGCAGCCACAGCCAGCCTGGCTCTGTGGAAGTCTTTGTGGATTAAAGCCTGTTGAACAGTCTTTATCTTTGTGTGTGTCTGATTCTGGCTAACAGTGCACCACAATTTAATCCACAAAATTTTCCCATGGCCGCTATGGAAAAACACCTGTGCGCAGAGAGCCTCAAGGTCGACCCACACCACCCAGAAGCCCAGACACGCTTCGAGATCTGGCAGTATGCAGTCAAGGCAATCATCGAGGCACACGAGGGCAACATCCTGGACTCCGATCGGAAGAGGTTGGTCCTACTCCAGTCAAAGCTGGGTTCCCGTGCCTTCCAGGGAACCAAAGGGTGCTCCAAGTAGAAGAGTGCAATGGACACTCTCGAGAACTTGTACAAGTCTCACCCGCCCCCCCCCCCCCCATGAATGAAGGTACCTCCTCAACACCTGAGCCCAGCACATCCGGGGAGACGGCTGTGTCTTACCTGGGACACTTGCGAGAGTTGGCCCAACTGTATTTGGCTGAACCTGGGGTAGGTGCAGAGGAGGTCGAGAGGCTGATCCGAGACGCCTTTATCCGAGGGTTACACTCGAGGGCCATCAAGTAGAAGCTGCTGGAAGGCATACCAGGACTATGGAAGTGGTCCAAACCCTGGAAGCAGCAGCCCTGCACATCGAAGCCTTCAATTCCAGGTACCCCCAGGTTCCTTCATGGTCCTCTCACACTGCAGCTGCAGCCCCAGGCCAAGCTAGGGAGGAGAATGTCACTATGGCAGGCACCCAGTGCCCCTGTAAGTACTGTGGGTCCTGGTGTGGGTCAGATCAACGATCGCACCAAAACTGCCCAGCTAGGAAACAGTATTGTTCCTGATGTGGAAAGAAAGGCCACTTTGCAAAAGTATGCCTCTCTAAATCTGCCGACAGCTCAACGGCCCGCTATGACCTCCCCACATGCACGTCCCAGGCGGTGCTATTGTCCCCGCGACGACTTCCCCCTTCCCCGACTTCGACCGCGCAACATCCAGTCCCACCAGCAACCGTCACAGCGTGTGCCCTGAACATCTGCACCAGACCGGCACCGTTCACTGAGAACTACAGCGACATCACTTCTGGCTCGCGGTATGATGTCACTTCCAGCTGACGTAACGACGTCACTGCCGCTGGCCGTGATGATGTCACTTCCCCCAGTGCATTGGACACAGCTGGGAAAGGAGGCCAGCCACGCAGTGGCCCCCCCACATGCCGCTGCCATCTTGGGTCAGGAGGTGCCTAACACGGAGGGCGCCCGACGATATTGAGAACAACACAGGTGATGACCAGGCTGCCCTACTGACGCTCCCCACACCTCCAGGTGCCATCAGCTTCCACACACCGCACCCAGTGACCGATGGCAATGTGGTCAACACGGGCGATGACCAGGCCACCCTACCAACGCTCCCCACACTTCTGGAGGCTATCGGCCACCGCACACTGCACCTCACGACCAATGTCAATGTGGTCAACACTGGCGATGACCAGCCCGCCCCATCGACACTCCCATCCCTCCGGATAGCGACGACTTCAAGTCTGAGATGGTCCTGGCCGCCACCAAGCAGACAAGGGACATCACCCACTATCTTGGGCACTCGATGATGGACCTGCGAGTCAACAGGCAGGTAACAAAGTGCCTGTTGGACAGTGGCAGCACCGAAAGCTTCATTCACCCAAGCGTGACTCACTCCCTAAGGTTAAAGGTCCACACCACCACCTGCTCAATCGCCCTCGCCGCCAAGGATAAGACAGTTAGTACACTTGGGCGCTGCTCAGTCGATATAATGGTGGGAGGGGAGACTTACACAGGATTCAGGCTTCTGGCCATGGCCAAACTCTGTGCCCCACTCCTCCTGGGACTAGATTTCCAGTGCCACCTGCAGAATGTCACCCTTGCCTTCGGGGGGCCCCAACCTCCACTCACATTGCACAGGATGCCAATCTACTAGCCCCGGCCAACCTGCGGCCTCTCCACTCTGCACATCACCCCACCGGTGCTCTTTCCACATCTTGAGCTAGGTTGCAAGCTGATCGCTGCCAGAAGCAGGCGCTAATGTGCTGCAGACCGGGACTTCATCAAGGTGGAGGCGCGATGACTCCTGGCGGAAGACATTATAGAGCCCAGTAACAGCCCTTGGAGAGCCCAAGTCCTGGTGGCCAAAGGGGGATGTAAGCCGAGGATGGACGTGGATTACAGCCAGACCATTAATCGGTACACCCAGCTGGATGCCAACCCCCTGCCGAGGATCGTCAACAAGGTCAATGAGATAGCCCACTACCAGGTTTTCTCCACGAATGAGCTGAAGTCAGCGTATCATTAAATCCCTATCCAGCTGAAGGACAAGCCCTACACCACAGTTGAGGCAGACAGGCACGTGTACCAGTTCCACCGGGTTCCTTTTGAGGTCACAAATGGGGTCTCCATCTTCCACCGGGAGATGGATCGAATGGTAGACGGGCACAAGCTGAAGGCAACGTTCCCATATCTGGATAACGTCACTATCTGCAGCCGTGACCATCAGAACCACGATGCTAACCTGGAAAAATTCCTCCAGACGGCTGTGGAGCTGAACCTAACTTACAACAAGAAGAAGTGTGTGATCAGAACCACCCGCCTCGCCATCCTGGGGTACATTTTGGCCCATGGAGTCATCGGCCCAGATCCAGAAAGAATGTGCTCATTAATGGAGTTACCCCTTCCCCCCACGCTAAAGGCCCTCCGCAGGTGCCTGGGCCTGTTCTCTTATTACTCACAGTGGGTCCCTCATTTCTCGGACAAGGTCCGCCCATTAGCCCAAACCACAACTTTTCCCCTCCCACCTGAGACGCAGGCAGCCTTCACCTGCATCAGGCAAGATATTGCGGATGCCACGATGCAGGCTGTGGATGAGGACACCCCCTTCCAGGTGGAGAGTGATGCCTCCGAGGTGGCTCTCGCTGCTACCCTCAACCAAGGGGGGAGGGGGGCACCCCGTCACCTTCTTCTCCAAGACCCTCCCTGGCTCCGAGCTAGGGCACTCCGCCATAGAAAAGGAGGCCCAGGCAATTGTGGAAGCAGCCCGCCACTGGTGCCACTACCTGGCCGGCAGGAGATTCACGCTCTTCACAGACCAGCGGGCTGTGGCGTTCATGTTTAACACTACCCACAAGACTAAGATCAAGAACGACAAGATCCTGCGCTGGAGAGTCGAGCTGACAACCTACAGCTACGACATCCAGTACCGCCCCGGGAAGTTTAACGACTCCCCTGATGCCCTCTCTCGCACCTGTGCGTCTATGCATGATGACAAGTTGCAGGCATTGCATGAGTCCCTCTGCTATCTGGGCGTCACCTGGTTGTATCACTTCATTAAGTCCTGAAATCTGCCGTACACCATTAGGGACGTCAGGGACATGACCGAGGTCTGTCGGGTCTGTGCGGAGTGCAAACCCTGCTTCTTCCAACCCCCCCCCCCCCCCACACCCCACCAGGCCCACGTTGTAAAGGCTACTCGGCCTTTTGAGCATCTTGGTATGGACTTCAAAGGGTCCCTGCCTTCCACGAACAGAAATGTCTACTTCCTCACAGTAGTGGACGAGTACTCATGCTTCCATTTCACCATCCCTTGTCCAGAGACTCCACGGCCACCGTCATCAGGGCCTTAGGGCAGATTTTCACCATGTTTGGCTACCCCACCTTCATCCACAGCAACTGGGGGTCTAGTTTCATGTGCGATGAGCTGCACCAGTACCTGACGGCGAGGAGCATCGTGACCAGTCACACAACAAGCTATAACCCAAGAGGCAATGGGCAAGTGAAACATGAGAATGGGATGGTCAGGAATGCAGTCCTCCTGGCTCTCAGGTCAAAAGAGTGGGCCGTTGAGTACTGGCAGGACACCCTGCCCGAGGTGCTCCATGCCATTCTGTCACTGCTGTGCATGGCTACCATTCCCCAGGAGGTCAGCGACTGGAATGTCCCTCCCAGAATGACTCATGTCCTTGGGACCGGTGCTTCTGCGTAAGCATGTACAGACACACAAGGCCGAAGCCCTGGTAGAGCAGGGCTCTACATGCAAACCATAACTACACTTACGTTAGGTTCAGCAGTGGCAGGGAGGACACTGTCTCAACCAGGGACTTGGCACCAGCAAGAGCACCCACCACACCATGCCATCCTCCAAACCAGGACGATGCTGACCGGGCATACATCCCCATCCCCAGGAAGCTATGGGGCGTGCAGGGGCTCCTTGACCACCAGGGGCCTCCATCAGCCTTAGGAGATGAACCTGCCCCCCAACCATCCAAATCGACCCACATACGTCGACCATGGCCCCCCTGGCCACCCCTCCGCGCAGCACCACACCAGCCACACACATCCCAGCCACCAGCCAGCCCACTTCCCCTCTGACCAGTGACCAGGAGCCAGTCCTAAGACCATCACAGAGACCCCAGTGGCCACCGAGTTGTCTCAACCTGTAAATATTGTATGTACATAGTGGGTGCGATTCCTTGTTGCTGCCCCACCCCCCACCCCCCACCTCCGGGACAACATTAAAGAAGGGGGTGAATGATGTGGTGGTACACCACCGGCCTACTGCAGGGAGCAACCTCTGTACCTGCAGGAGTGTAAGGGGGCAGGAGAAAACCTGGCCGGCTGTCAATCAGTCAGCCTGAATGGATCAAACCCCAACTGGTCGGGTGTCAATCACCCTCCGGGATATAAGCCTGCGCCAGCCTCCCGAGGCCTCACTCAGAGTTGCTGCAGCCACAGCCAGCCTGGCTCTGCGGAAGTTTTTGTGGATTAAAGCCTGTTGTACAGTATTTATCTTTGTGTGTGTCTGATTCTGGCTAACAGTGCACCACAAAAGAAATCTAACAGACTGAAAGGCAGCAAGTGAAAACAGAATATTCAACTAATATTTCAAACATTTTAGGGAACGCAAAATTAAGGGTAGAACATTAATTAAGAGTAAGATAGAAAAACTAATATTCTTAATGAATATTTAAGAAAGTCTCAATGAAATATTGTAATACTTATCTGAAGAAATGATAACCCCCTACAAAATTTTTTTTTGAGCAGAATATATGACTTCATACATCATTAAGAACTCATTCACACCTCATGCAATAGAACAAAACATTTACAAAATATTTTACTATAATACTGTAGTTCATTTATGCTTCAAACTGGTCATTTTCTGATGAAATGCCATGTTTTTATGCACCTTGCCAACAAATTCAATCAAACACACAACATGGGGCATGACCAGGTGCTCTGCAAAGCTTGGGGAAATTAGATCGAGGTCTTCAACTAATGATGAGCGTTAGGAGTTGTGTTCAAAGGCAACTCAGTGCAACTTGTGCATATGTTCTGCATTCAAGCTCTGTAAATATTACAGGAATGTTCATGTTCTGTAAATGTTTCAGATTTCAGATTTATTGTCAGAGTACATACATGTCATCACATACAAACCTGAGATTCTTTTTTTTCTGCAGGCGAGGCAGAATTACCACTTATTGGTAGTGCAAAAAAAAACTAATTCAATTAACACATGTAAACAAATTTTAAAAATGTAAATAAAATATGCAATAGAGAGGAAAAAAAATCAATAAATTTCAAAAGTAAGAGCCTTAAATGAGTCCCTGATTGAGTTTGTCGTTGAGGAGTCTGATGGTGGAGGGGGAGCAGCTGTTCCTGAACCTGGTGAGGCAAATCTTATATCATCTGTAACTCTTTTCAGATGGTAGTCATTTGTTACAGGCCAGGCATGTTCATATTCTGTAAATGTTACAGGCCAGGCATTACAGGCCAGGCATGTTCATATTCTGTAAATGTTACAGGCCAGGCATTACAGGCCAGGCATGTTCATATTCTGTAAATGTTACAGGCCAGGCATTACAGGCCAGGCATGTTCATATTCTGTAAATGTTACAGGCCAGGCATTACAGGCCAAGCATGTTCATATTCTGTAAATGTTACAGGCCAGGCATTACAGGCCAGGCATGTTCATATTCTGTAAATGTTACAGGCCAGGCATTACAGGCCAGGCATGTTCATATTCTGTAAATGTTACAGGCCATGCACATTCAAGTTCTGTAAATGTTACAGGCCAAGCACGGTCAAGTTCTGTAAATGTTACAGGCCAAGCATGGTCAAGTTCTGTAAATGTTACAGGCCAAGCACGGTCAAGTTCTGTAAATATTACAGGTCAGTCATGATCATGTACTGTAAATTTTACAGAGCAGGTGGATACATGTTCTGTTAATGTTGCAGACCAGGCATGTTCAAGCAGAACTGAACTGAATTGATTTCTCTACTTCTCTTCTACCAACAGCATTAAAAAATGAAAAAAAAAATTATTTACATGAGATGAAATGAAAACAAAGCTATTACTAAATATGTTGTGGCCCCTGGTGGGCCCTTGTTGTGAATGGGTGGTCCACAATACCCATCGACTTGCAAGTAGCTGATTTCCATGCCTTCTTTCTGCCTGAAATAGAACCTCACCTCACATTTTCAACAGATCCCTTCCGCCCCTCTCCTCATTTAGGTTTTTGTTTGCCCACCCAGCCAGACACCCAACATACACACATACATATCTATCTGATCTGACTCTCAGCAGCACCAATTTCCATTGCTTCCTTCCCCCCATTATTCCTTTTCCCCTGTGGTCCTAATGCTGTTGACCCCATCCCTCATATGTTAGAGAAAAGCTAGCATAAGTATGACTTTGGCTGACAGCATGAAACCTGTCTGTTTTGTGTCTTTATCCTCACAAACATTCACAGGAACCACTAAGGTGGTCTATGGACTGACTGAAAAGAAAAAACTTTGAGGGGCCTGTGATATTTGCACATACATAGTTCTCCCGTGCGTAGATTTACAAAAATCATCGGAAGTAACTTTTTCTCAATCTTCATATGATGTATCTCCATCTAATTCTACTTGCCTTTTCTGTCAGCTGACCCATCTGCAAGATCATTGAGCCAAGACATTTTCTTGCATGTCTGCCTGTATTGTCAGTTCCTGCTTTTCGTCAAAATATTTGAAAAAAGAAGTGGATTGCATTTGTTTCAGGGGATGCCCTGGAAAAAAAAGTCCAAGAAACAAAATCTCAGAGTTAAGGACAAATATCCTGAGCAATGCAATACAATATATTGAAGGAAATGGCAGATGATGTATATTGATAAACAGCCAACATAAGCAGAGCCCGTGGTGAACAAGGAACCGTGAACAAAATAATATGGTTTATCCTTGTCAAAAAGCAGATATCAACACTGCCTCTGCAGCATCTTCCAGTCTCTGAAAAAGTCATCAAAGCTCCACCATAGAACAAGGTCACCAGGCAGACAGACAAAAAGGTACAAAGATGTGCTGAAAGCTTCCTTGATAACTGAAATACCACCAGTTGCCTCTGTGCCATCTTTGTGGGATAAATGCATTCAGTCATTGCCTTTTCTACAAAACTGACTTCCTTTGACAACAGGTTCATTGTGTGCAACTGCCATTCTAAGTCTGACTCTGCCTCCATTGCTGCATGGATCTCCTCCTCCATGGATTTATGGATGCAATCCATTCCTTTTTTCTGCTTTTCCAGTGTCTTCATCTGCCCTGCTCTGGATCATCCATCTCAGACACTCATGGTGAGACAGAGATAACCTGCTGCCTCATAAGTCACGATCTTCAAATACTTCGATGATAAGAAAAAACTGACAAACAGGTGCACGTACAAGAAAGTGTCTTTGCTCAATGAGCTTCCAGATGGGTCAGCTGATAGAAAATTCGATGGAAATATATTCATTGCCTTCTTTATTGTGCACTGTTTCCACAAATGATTTTGCAGTCTACATCACACAGACCCCGTCTCATAGGGAAGATTCTTCCTTTTCCTCATCTCCTGTTGCCACCCTGTTGCTTGCAACGACTAACCCACTTTGAGGGTACTTTCTTTATGGTGCCTTTTTTCTTTCACTTCACTGCATGTACTTGCTTCTATTAATTTCTAGCTGTGCTTTAAATAGCTTTGGTAACTCTGTATCGTTTAAAGGCTATTCCCTCAACTATCCACATTTCGATGAATGAGTCCTTCATATTTAATCTACTAACAGTCTTGCTTCCATTGAGAAATTATCAAAGCATTCTCTTTGGTTATAATAAGAACAGGATTGATCAAGGTTATTAGCTACCTTCCTAAGAAATGTTACAATCTGCTTCCAATGTATTCTCCAGGATTTCATTTGATGGCTTCATGGTTTAGTACACTTCTCTGCTGTTGTGCTAATGAGATGTAATAGCATTTTTACTTTAGTCTGTTCTGGTTATGTTCCATAGTGTAAAGGTTTTGATTCACTGACTCCATTTTTCAGAGAGTAAAAAACACAATAATGCTGGAGGAAGTCAGCAGATCTCACAGTGCCCATAGGAGGTAAAGCTATATAACCAACGATTCAAGCCTGAGTCCTTCTTCAAGGTATGAGTAAAAAGCAGGCCAGTGCTTATATTAAAAGGCTGGGGGAAAGAGAAGAATTAGACATAAGGTGTTAATTGGATATGATAGGACAGGAGAGAGGAAAAGTGAGAATTGATTGCAGGAGGTGGGTTGTTTTTAGCTCCATGAAAGGAGGCAGAGAGAAAAGGGAAGAAAGAGTGAAACAAAAATGGAGGAAAGAAGACACAGGGAAAGATGCAGGGGGCGAAGTCTAACAGAAACTAGAGAAGATGCTAATAATGCCATCTGGTTGGAGTGTGTCCAGATGGAATTTGAGCTGTTGTCCCTTCAATTTGCAGGTGGTCTCAGTCTAGCAGTGCATGAGACCATGGACATGCATGGCAGCAAAGGAATGGGACAAGGAATTAAAATAGTTGGCCACTGGGAGATCCCCACTACTGCAGCACACAATGCCAAGGTGATCAATCTCGTGACTTCCCATCTATGCCCAGTCTCTCCAAAGTAGAGAAGGCCACAGCAGAAGCATCGAATGCAGTAGATGAATCCTGCATTGAAGTTTTGCTTCACTTGGAAAGACTGTTTTGGGCCCCTGAATCCTGGTGAGGGAGGAGGTGTGGGTGCAAGAGTAGCACCTCCTACAGTCATAGGGCCAGGTGCTAAAGGAGTGATTAGTCAGGATGGAGGAGTGGACAAGGGAGTCACAGAGAGACTGTTGAAGACAGAGAGGGAAGATGTGTCTAGCAGTGGGAATTGTGTAGTCAGTAGTGTAAATGGCAGAGGATGATATGTTAGATGCGGAGGCTGGTGGGATGGTAAGGTGAGGGCAAGGAAAATCCTCTCCATGATGTGCATGGGCATGGAGGGGGTCAGGGCAGATGTGTGAGTAAAAGAGGATATGGGGGTAAGGTAGACGGGAAGTGTGACGGATTATATGTTTTTGAAGGAGATAGATTGTGTGGGTAGTGTAACTCACAAACAAACACAAACACTTCACAAAACAGATCTCATTTAAAATACAAGAGCTCTGCTCAAGCCAGACAGTCCAGGCTCCGAGTGCCTTTGCAAAAACTTTGAAGAATGCCTACAGACACTTCACAAGTAGGTATTAATTGGACATGCTGTGGATTAATAGATTATTTTTTGAGAACAACAGATGAATGGACTCAGAAGTTTGATATCACATCCCAGTATCATTCTCTTATATACTGTACGATAGAGAGAGAGGGAGGGGGAGAAGGGGAGAGGAGAAGAGAGAGAGTGTGGGTGCGTGCGAGTGTGTAAACTAGATAGCACATGTGAGAGACCAAGAAAGAATGAGATAGCTAACTTTCTGTATGCCTGCTCCAAGACAAGTAAACCATACCTTACCTGTTCAGCTCTAAAATGTGAGACTACATACATAGTAGGGAATTGGTCACGTGGTGCTATTGTCAAAGGGGTGTGCATCCCATATTACACAAGGCACATTTGTGACAATTTTTTTTCATTGTGCACATCTTACATATCCCAAACTATTAAATCCCTTAATTAATTCCCTATAATGACATTGCCTTGCTATTTACTTCCAAAATGGGAAGAGCTTGTGTTTCTACATTTAACAATGAACAGGAGATTACTGTTAGTAATCTGTATATTTGCATATGTGTTGGGGACGGAGCTGTTCTTGCCTATGATATTGCTTGCAGTGTTCAAAAGTTCAAATTATTGACAGAGTACACACATGACATGACGTACAACCCTGAGATTCTTTTTCCTGTGAGCTAGGCAGAATTTCTACTTATCTGTAACTGTAAAATGTACTCGTATACGAAGAAAGAAATATAAACAATCTGACTCTGCAAATACACAAATTCAGCAATAAATAGACCATTGATTTCAACTGGAATATCAAAGCTACTGATGTCTGGAAGTATCAGAGACCTGGTACTCCCAGATTCATGCACCAGCAAGTGGCACAACCATTAGAAAAGAGAATAGAGGGAAAAAATGTACACGAGCAAAACATAATATGAAGCATGCCAATGTTTGCAACGATTTGAAGCATACTTTCTGAATAATGGCGCTGTGCCTTTATGAACTGAATTTAATGGGTCCTAAAGCAATCAAAGATCACATCTGCCTTTACAGTGAATCCACAAGCCATCCATCTATTGTTCTATATTTAATTTTTTTTTACTATTTATATGCCCAAGCCTAATCCCTCATGACTTAATTTTAACACTCTCAAGCCCTTATATGAACACCTTCAAGTCATCTTAATCTAATGGTGGCGGCTGCTCCCTTGTTCAAAACTATACCTGTCATATGGTGGAGTGGCCCTTTTATCAATCTGTACTCATTTGTCATAAATTTTAATATGGAAGTAATACACTGCTGCAATATGTTCCTACAATCATTTTCAGCAAAATATTACTGGTCTAGCACAGGCAAAAGCATTTTGGTTCAGTGTTTCTACTGTTATTGGCATTTTTCATCATTTTCAAGTGGTAGTGGTCAATTTTCTTCAGAAGATGCACTTCCCAACTTATTGAGGAGACAGGCAGTAATAAATTCTAGTTGCGCAGTCATTTCCCTTCATAGCCAGAAGCTACAATAAAAGGAATGAGCTGGGTGTCGCTAAGTAACTTGGGTTTACACAGTATTCTGCTTTATTGAAAACCAAGGAATATGAATATTATTGATAAATACATAAGCATTCTATGCAATGGGTAAAATCCATTTACTTTGCATTCAAACAACGTGCACCTACATGGTGCTATTCCATCATATTACAGGCAGGCAATGCTTGTTAGGCTTTGGCCTAAAGAAAATGCAGGGATCATATACCAACACCTTGACGTAGATGTACAGCTGCTCTCACTATGGCTGTCTCACCTTTAGCCCTGTCTGTCTACCGCTGGCTTTCATTTTCTGCATTCATACATCAATAAGCTTTGCACGCTGACACCTAATTTTGCAGGGTACTTCGGATATGGAGTTCGTGTTTTGCATATCACTCCGATGTAACTCACCATTTTCTCTATATGCGCGCGCACGCGCGCACACACACACACACACACACACACACACACACACACACACACACACACACACACACACACACACACACACACACACACACACACACACACACACACATTTTTTCCCCTCTAAGTACCAAGCTTGTCAGCTTTGTATTTGCAAGAAGAAAATGGGTGTGAATGTCACTTTCATGTGCAGCTCTGTGCTCTTTTTTAATGAGGAATCAGGTCTCCTTTGGAGGCAGCAGAGAGGATGAGGAGGTGATGTCACCCCCTGTAGCCCATGTCCTCAGAGGAGCTGACAATTCCAGATAAATCAGCTTGTGTACTTCCTCTCCTCCTCACACCACCTGCAGTGGGAGGAGAGGACTAATTTCCCTTGGAGAGCCAGACAAGCAGGACATATTGATCCTCTAGAATAAAATTAACAAAGCAGAGAACAATGTTTTAAACAAATCATGAACTCTATTCATGTATTTTCTTTAAATTATAAAATAAGCACCCTTTTCTAATAAAGAGTAACTGCTTTTAAAAAAAAAGCAACAGTGGACTTCAAGGAAGATGCATCAGGAAAAGAGTAGTATGGTTGGAGGGGGAGGGGGTGGGTAAGAAATGTAATAATGCCCTGAAAATCAACCTACAGGAACAAAAATAAAACTGCTTGCATTGATACTTTTATTATCTTGCTACTGTCATTTCTTGAGCTTTGTATCTTTCAACAAAGAAAAGAGGGGGAAAAAAAATCTGTGAAATTAATCTTTTGTGCATGGCCTGATACAGAGGAGACATGCTCAAACAAAAGATAGACTGAGCAAAGGTACAGTGATTGATGACTAAAGTAAAGGTGTCAGAAGAGTATTATGTAAATTACTGGAGGCGCAGACCATTTCAGAGGGGAAAGAGAGAGAGGAGAGAGAGGAGTCATCAAGACAGTGGTCCCCAAACACCAATTTCTTGCCATCCTTCATCTGTCCAGACAACCTTTGGTCAGAATCTATTTGAGGTGCACTTTACAAAAAATATATGAGATTCGAGCAACATTTAGGCTTGAGAAAACAAACAAATAAAGGCAGGGTTCACATTTTTCAATTGATCAAAGGGGAATGCTGTTTTACCTGAATGTGCACAGAGATGTCACCATTTAATAAAATGACAAAAACAATCTATCACATATGCATGAACACAGAACAATATAAAGAGGTTAACAGAAATTGATGACATCCACACTTTAATTTTACACCAAATCAGAGTATTTGGTGATTGAAATAGACAAAGATGTATCGGGTTATCTGGTTGAAGAGGCTGTGCTAATTACTGGCACTTGTCATTTCTCCATAGCTTCATCTAAGTCACAAAGGCTAACTAGAAATTTTTCTTCAATGTGTATCATTTGTTTAGTGGGCTTTGTGCTGAGGAAAGCATCTGGCAAAAGATTATGTGATTAAGAGTTTTGTTGCTGAATGGCTCCTAATATTTTTATGGTTGTGACAAGAACAATTGGATTGCAATAGAGAATCACTGTTCTTAATAAACTAGTTACTTCCTACTAAAATTATGAATCATCTACTGATGAGATAGAGTTTTCAAGTTGTATTTTACTAACATAAAACACTTTTAATCTATTTTTGTGATTAACAATAAGGACAGAGAAAGCTGATTAAGTGTTAAGTGTCATCTCTTGAACCAGTACAAGTTTCCTCAGGTCAGTATATATTTTTCCTGAAGTAACATCAGTTCACACATTAATTTATGTCTTCATTTAATTTGAGCATATCTCTGGTTTCTATTGCCGAAGCTGAGAAACATAATAATTTGGCAGCATTCTGTGCTTGAAATGTGTGGGAGAAGAATAGAAAAGTTAAATATTTATGCAAAGTACATTCTGAATGTCACACAGGCCTCCCAATATTCAGCAGGAATTAGAAAAACAGAAATGGAAGCAAATCGCTCAAAAGTTTCAGATCAAGCAGGTCACAGTAGTGTGGGGTGGGGGGGGGGGGGAATTTTCTCAATATAGACTGAGATTATCTTAGAACAAGGGGCTTAGATAGGGTAGAATTTGTTAAATGTGTCTAAGGATGTTTTGTAGTTAGTTATACTATAGATTTGATTTTATCTTAGGAAGCAAAATTAGGCAGGTGGTTTAAGTGTTGGTGAGTGAACACTTTGGAAAAACTTGTCCATAGTTCTGAATGTTTAAGTAGCTACGGAAAGAGAATAAGATTGGTCTAAAGTGAGGCAAGGCTAATTTCCATGGTGAAAGAGAAGAACTGGTGAAAGTAAATTGGAAGCAGATACTTGTGGATAAAACATCTGCTAACAAGGGAGTCTTTAAAACAAAAGACTTGGTAAGAATTTAGGGTCAGAATGTGTTGGTTAAGGATGAAAATCAAAGATTGCTGAACCTTAAGTGACCAAAGATATTGAAGATTTCATCTGGTAAAAGAATAGATCATTTGGCAGATGCTGGCAACCAGAATCAAGGTGAGTCTCTTTTGGAATATAGAACGTGTAGGAGAAAACTTAAGAAAGAAACTAGGAGAGCAAAGAGGTGCCATGAAATAACCTTTGCAAATAATATTGAGAAGAATCCATATGCTTTCCATAAATATTTTAGGAGCAAGAGAGTAACTAGGGAATGAGTGGATCCCTTTAGGAGCCAAAGGATCATCTACAAGTGGAGCAAGGCGACGTGGTGAAATACATTCACCTAGAAGAAGGACATAGAAGATAGTGAACTTCAGGAGGGGTATATGGATGATCAGATCAGTATAAAGAAGGAAGATATGATGGGTAAGTCTGCAAATGACACGAAATTAGGCGGTATTGTGGATAGCGAGGAAGGTGGTCAAAGGCAGAATGTACTGTGGATCAGATGGAATGTTAGGCACTGCTGGCCAGATGGAACTGAATTCTGGCAGGTCAAATGGGGTAAGACAGATGCAGTAAATGAAAAGGAATGTTACTAATCAGGGAGTTCTTTGGGGTCCCCTATTGATGGGATTTACCAGGATTGTTGTCTGAAGAGGGATCGCAAAATCAGTGAGGACCTCTACTACCACCACACACGCACGCACACACACACACACACACACACACACACACACACACACACACACACACACACACACACACACACACACACACACACACACACACACTTTCTAGCTAATCCCATCAGAAACAAGATACAGGAGTATCAGTGCTAGAACCATCAGGCTGAGAAATGCTTCTGTGGACAGTGAGATTGCTGAATGACTGAGGAACTGCTCATACAAAATGACCTTGATTCAACCATTTATTTAGCAATATTTATTTATATTAATATTTGTATATACATACTGTGCAGATTTATTTTTTTTGTTTGTAAGTATGTTAAGTCTGTATGTGCTTCTGCAGTGTGTTGCACCAAGTACTGGGTTTAGTTGGGTCGGATAATAAATGAACTTGAACATGCAGTATTTTAACCTACACGCAGCAGGCCATAGGATAAGATATTAAATGTGGGATGCTATGTTGTAAATTTACAAAACAATGATCAGAACTGGTTCTGGTTGCCAAACTAGCAGAAGTATGTAGTTTTGCTGGAGAGAATGTAGAGGAGATTCACCCAAATATTGCCTGGATTGGAGAACTTTAGTTACAGGAGAGATTGGATAGGCTGAGCTTGTCTTTGCTAGAGGATGGGAGTTGACCTGACAGAGATGTATAACTTTATAAGAGGCATAGATAAAGTAATAGGGATAAATTATTGTATTTTTTTCCCCATGGTCAGGGTATCAAAAAGAAGAGGACATAGGTTTAAAGTGAGAGAAAGGAGTTTTAAAGGGAAATGAGAGCTAAGTTTTTTGCAAGATGGTGGTTGATACTGGAACTTGCTCTGAGTGGCAACATTTTTGCCTCTTACAAAAACTGCAGATGCTGGAAAACTGAAACAAAACTGAAAAGTCTTGAAACACTCACGCTTCTAGCCTGGCCCGCTGCAACCTTTGCGTTCAATGTAAAATCCTCCAATTTTAGCTAACTTCCTGTTCCCATCTGTATCAAAATCTATAATTTGGTCCCTTTTTTCTCTCTCCTTTAGCATATCCTCAGCAAGTCTCAGATTCCAGTTATTAGTTACACAATGCAGACAAGGAAGTAGAATTGAATCTAGCTGCAACCTTAAATTAAACTCTACTTCATGGAGAAGTCTGGAGAGTACCATCAGGGTAAGACAACACAGAAGTAGTCTGGTGCAGGGCACAGTAGCCCAAGGCTTCATACCTGGCTGAGGGCTGCTGGTGACTGACTTGAAGGAACCAATTACCAGGAAGGGGCTTCGTAAGGACACCAATGACAAGTAGGGAAAACTAGGGAAGAGGTTTTTTTGTGCACTGTTGAGTACATAGCAATAAGCAGAATCTTGAAAATATTGATCCTGAACTTGAATTCATAAGGTCTTATCCTTTCAGTGATATTTCCTTTGTTCTACCCTCCCTGCACCATAATTTGTCACTGAAAACGAACTTTTATTTTTCTCTTCTCCCAGATCTGACAAGGGACCTTTGTCCTGAATCATTAAATTTCCTTCCTCAGATGCCGGACTCAGAAGTGAGTGCATCCTTCTTCCACTGCATCAGCACAGCATCTTGGCCTGCCGAAGAAGAGAAAATGATGTTTGAAATCCGAGTCTTTCAACCTGCACTGCTCATGGACAACCAACTGGCATTGTTCCCAATACACAGACAGCTTACTACAGGCAACTCATGTCACTGAAGAGGAATGTTCAAGATCCATGTCCACAACATCCCCCAGACCAATGGAACCAACGTCAGCAACTTCTCTCAGTAGTGAGGCACTGATTACTCTCTACGTACTCCAGTGGGAGGGCCACATCATCTGTTCGGAACTCTGTCATGAGAAGAGATCACCAGGAGGACAGAAAAAAAAACACCCACACAGGTCAAAGCTTCCTTGAAACCCTGTAATATATGCTCTGATCTACAAGAAACCCTGATCTTTGACCGATCAAAATGAAGAATAAGAATTTGGGAAGGCAATGAGAACCTCGAGTACCATCCAAAAGTCAGACCTCTCCACAGCTCATTGGCACCAATGTAGTTGCAGCCCTGCCAACTGCTTTCCTAGCAGAGATCAACTAACTCAGACCAGACTGGAGTGAATCAAACCTGGAGTTTCTTATTACTCACTGGATAAACACATTAAACCAACAGAGAATGAGATTAATCATTCATTTATTCAATTGGTTATTTTATAAACATTATTCCAATATAAAGATATTATGCATTCCTTTCAGACAGTTTAGCTTATACGCAAACAATTCTAGCAGATGCTCAGTCACTCTCTGTCCTCCTCACCTCGTTACATCTAACCCTTTCTCGATCAGATATGTTGGATCCCTTCAACCAATCAGTTGTCAGCTACACACTTTAATGCTATTGACCGATAACTCACTAGGAATTAAAAGAAAGTAGAGATATCGATCAGAACCAACCTACATCAGGAGAATGGAGTGAAAAGAGCTATTGATTTTAATAGTGATTTACCCAACCAATGTAGTGAATGTAGTGCAACTTGTTGCTGTTTTTCACTGCCTTATATTACTGTCAATCTCATCCTACTGCCGAGGCACACTTTACATATTTGATTTTTTAAATTATTTATCTTAATTAGTTTAAATATTACACTCTGGCCTAAATATATTTGAGTTATCATTTTCTCATCTATTACACAACTAATCAACCTTCTCTCATGGAAAAAAAACAATTAGAACTTTCCAACTAATGTTCAAGTACTTCATTGACTAGTGCTGTGGCGATCAATCCATGTCACTTAGTACTGATTTGGAAACATTTGATCCCATCTGCCCTTGGAAGCTAATGAAACTATATCTGGTTAGTTGAAGGGCAGGAGAATGACTGGGAATTCGAGGTGCGGTTGGCATTAGTAGCATGTTCCAATTTATAATGTTGCTGCATCCAAGGTTCTTACAATAGACACAGCAACCTTGGAGCTGATTTTGGCTTAGAATCAACCAATTGAGTCTGTTTCCAAAGGGGCAAGATGCTTTCTGTAACATTTTGATATTCCTGCCATTTGTTATCATGAGCCAAAATGGTCACTGCAAAGGCTGAGGGGTGCCTAAAGCATTCTGCAAAGCTAGATTCTTCAGCTGCAATATGGTGCCTAATTTGATAAAAACAAATCATTTTGAAATAGGCAAACGTTACAAAACAAGTCGCATCAGGCAATTAATATTTTCAGAATCATTCTTTTTCTCTTTGACACCTCTGAGTTCTATTATAAGGCTAGATTGCTGTTGCTTTAAGCATACAAACAATTAGCTGACGATATGATGTACCCCTACTCACTGTTTCCCTGAGAGTGTTAACTCATTTGAGGTAAATAGAATAATCCCCGCATTAAAATACAAGGCAAAAGAATTGCATTAAAAACTTTCAGTCACTAACATCATCAACAATAATTTTTCAGGCTGTAATTACAAAAATTGACATCAAAAAGGGATTGAATTAATTTTACATATGTTTTGAACACTAAATCATTTCTCTGCATTTTCATTCAATTTGTAATTTTGATAATGATAGCCAATACATTAAGGGGACCCGCGTATAATCTAAAGGTAAGGCATATTCTTCCAGGCAACATACAAGTTGTGAAACATAATCAGTGTTTAACCAATAGGGCTAATCTTGACTATATCATAATGTCATGCCAGTTCAATAATTGGCATACAATCAGGATATGCCACTCAAAATTAACATTCTTTCCTTTCACAAAAAGTCAACATAGTATTTAATTAATTCATCAATGGACATTAAAAAAAAATCAAGAGTCACATACTAAGCTGTGTTTTTTGAGGGAGTGACAATATATGCTGCCTTTGTGTTACTTTGTCCAAAATCACAATTCTAATTGCACAGCTCGAAGATTAAATTCATTTCAACGTTTAAAAAAAACTTACATCATCCAACTTTATTAAAAAAATAGTACATTTGCATTTGTTACTGATTTCTATGTAAAGGTATGCGGCAAACTACTGTGCTAAAGCACCATATAACTGAAAGACTTCATGTATTGGATGTTGCTAGGTTACCAGAAAATTGAATGGACCATTGCCAGTGATGAATTAACAGATGAGACTGGGTGACGGTAATCTATGTCACGAGATGCAGCAATTGTATAAGCTCTGTCATATCAGCCTGGTCATTTAAACAAAATATAACTGAACTGGAATGTCAACTACAGACACTCAAAAAGTTGAAAGCAAGGCCCCTAACTCTCAGATACATGTTATAAATATGGCTTTCCAGAGAACCATTTGGAAGCCTTACTGACTTGAGGAGATGATAAAAAATAATTTGGATCTCTGTGTACTTCTCCCACATCACATGGAAAGAAAACAGTATTGAATTTCCTTAACAATGACCCAGAATTTGCAGGCCTCTTGGAAATCTCTGCCCAAAAAAAACTAAGAATCTGTGGAAAACTTTACCTTTTCCAATGCATGCTGCTGTCAGTTCAAGCAGACCCCTTGTACCCAGCTGTTGTGATGTCATCAAGCTGGCTCCACAGCCAATTATATTGAAGAATTCTCTGCAAAAGCATCTGTAGAAACAAATTCAATTTCCAAACATTAAACAGATTGCTAAATAAAGAGCAGAACACACATGTATGATTAAAATAGAGACTAAACACCATAACAAACTCCTTCAAAAACTTTAATTTTAAAAAAAATGTTGATATTTTGGAGTATTCACCAAAATGAATTATGAAAGGGAATCACTAAACCATTTCAGGGTCAGATAGTTTATTGAGCAGTAATTATGAATAACTCTTCTGTTCTTCTTGGGCATTCCCTCAGGACTTGCTTCCACTTCAGTTTTGTAGGTTCTGAAGTGGTTAATGAGGCCAATGGGGCAGGCAGTGTCTCATTAAATACTCACCATGTGACCAAATGGAAGAAGTTCTGGTGTATTTTGTGCAAGTAGTTTGCATCCGCACCTTACCTGCACTGGAGACGCAACAGCAGATCGCAGCACATGAAGGAACATCAATTCGTTAGTAGCAACTGCAGCAGCTGAGCATGTTCACAGTCCAATGCTATAAAGATATTGTGGCTTAGAGTTCTGCTGCTATGACCACGGACAAAGTACAGGACATTGTCATTGAGTGTTATTGATAAGGACCACGGACAAAGTACAGGACATTGTCATTGAGTGTTATTGATAAGGACCACGGAAAAATACAGGACATTGTCATTGAGTGTTATTGATAAGGACCACGGAAAAATGCAGGACATTGTCATTGAGTGTTATTGATAAGGACCACGGAAAAATACAGGACATTGTCATTGAGTGTTATTGATAAGGACCACGGAAAAATACAGGACATTGTCATTGAGTGTTATTGATAAGGACCATGGAAAAATACAGCACATTGTCATTGAGTGGAACAGAGGGTGAGAGCAGTGTCCAGGGAGTATGGCCACCTAGCTAGGAATAAAAAAGATAAGAAAGGTAGGATGGAGATTAGGGTAGAAGGTAAAAAAGAGAATATATGTGAGGGTCATTCTCTGAGATGCACATATTTTAATGCAAGAAGCATAGTGAACAAGGTAGATGAGCTGAGAGCATGGATAGATACTTGGGGTCACGATATTGTGGCAATTAGTGAGACCTGGCTACAGGAGGGGCAGGACTGGCAACTTAATGTTCCGGGATACATTTGTTTTAGATGTGATAGATCAGGGGGTAAAAAAGGAGGAGGAGTTGCTCTGCTTGTTAGGGAGGACATTACTGCCATGAGGTGGCAGGATGGTATGGAGGGATCGACCAGTGAGGCTGTTTGGGTGGAATTGAGGGGTGGAGGAGGCAAGAGGGTGCTAATAGGGGTTTATTACAGACCACCAAATGGGCCAAGGGAATTAGAGGAACAAATTTGTAGGGAGATAACGTATATGTGTGAAAATCATGGGGTAGTGATCATGGGAGATTTTAACTTCCCACACATTGATTGGGATACCCATACGGTTAGAGGGCTGGATGGGCTGGAGTTCGTTAAATGTGTTCAGGATTGTTTTCTAAATCAGTTAGTAGAAGAACCGACTAGGGATGGTATAATACTGGATCTCCTGTTAGGGAACGAGCTAGGTCAGGTAGCGGACATTAATGTTGGAGAACCAATTGGGTCTAGTGACCATAATTCTGTTAGTTTTGGGGTAGTTTTAAGGAAGAGCAAGGAGAGGCCTAAAGTTGAGGTTCTGGATTGGAAAAGAGCAAATTTCGTAGGAATAAGAAGGGATTTGGCGGAGTATTGAGAGGGACAGGATATTTTCAGGTAAGGATGTTATTGAAAAATGGAGGATATTCAAAAAAGAAATTTTGAGGGTACAGAGTAGTTATGACCCAGTCTGGACATAACTATTTTCAGGTAAGGATGTTATTGCAAAATGGAGGATATTCAAAAAAGAAATTTTGAGGGTACAGAGTAGTTATGTCCCAGTCTGGATCAAAGGAAAGGCTGGAAGTCATAGGGAGGATTGGTTTTCGAGGAATATTGGAAATTTGGTTAGGAGAAAAAGGGAGGTGTACAAGAGGTATAAAGAGCAAGGAGCTGAGAAGTTGAAGAAGGACTACAAGGAGTGTAGAAGGAATCTTAAGAAAGAAATTAGAAAGGCCAAAAAAAGGCATGAAGAGGCTTTGGCTGACAGAGTAGAAATAAATCCAAAGGGTTTCTATAAGTACATTAAAAGTAAAAGATTAGTGAGAGATAAAATTGGACCCCTTGTAGATAGCGAGGGTAGGCTGAGTGAGAAGTCTGAGGAAATGGGGGAAATTTTGAATGATTTCTTTGCCTCAGTATTCAATAGGGAAAAAAATGTTGAACCAGTTGAAGTAGAGAAAAATAGTGGGGAGGTCATGAAGCATATAAGGATAACCAAGGAGGTAGTGATGGCTGTGTTAAAAAAGATAAAGGTGTATAAATCTCCCGGACCGGACAAAATATTCCCTAGGACACTCATGGAGGCTAGTGGACAGTTAGTGGGGCCATTAACAGAGATATTTAGGATGTCATTGGCCACGGGGGTGGTACCAAAGGATTGGAGGGTGGCGCATGTGGTTCCTCTGTTTAAGAAAGGGTCCAAATGCAAACCTGGGAATTATAGGCCTGTAAGTCTGAAGTCTGTGGTGGGCAAGTTGATGGAAAGTGTTCTGAGGGATGCTATTTACAAATTTTTGGAGGTACAAGGATTGATAGGGAGTAATCAGCATGGTTTTGTCAGGGGTAGATCATGCTTGACAAACCTGATTGAGTTCTTCGAGGGGGTTACAAAAAAGGTTGATGAAGGGAAAGCTGTGGATGTTGTCTATTTGGACTTTAGTAAAGCTTTTGACAAAGTTCCCCACAGGAGGTTAGGAAAAAAGGTGGAGGCATTAGGTATAAATAAGGAGGTAGTGAAATGGATTCAGCAGTGGTTGGATGGAAGGTGTCAGAGAGTAGTGGTAGAAAATTGTTTGTCCAATTGGAGGCCGGTGACTAGTGGAGTTCCTCAGGGTTCGGCCCTGGGTCCACTATTATTTGTTATATATATTAACAATCTGGATGTATGGGTAGAAAATTGGATAAGCAAGTTTGCGGAAGACACAAAGATTGGTGATGTTGTGGACAGTGAGGTAGATTACCGTAGATTAAAAGGTGATTTAGGAAGGCTGGAGGTGTGGGCTGAGAAATGGCTGATGGAATTTAATACAGATAAATGTGAGGTGCTGCATTTTGGAAAGGCAAATTTAAATAGGTCATATACATTGAATGGTAGACAATTGAGGAGTGCAGAGCAACAAAGGGATTTAGGAGTTATGGTAAATAGTACCCTCAAGGCTGATACTCAGGTAGATGGTGTGGTGAAGAAGGCATTTGGAATGTTGGCCTTCATAAATCGGAGTATTGAATTCAAGAGTAGAGAGGTTATGATGAAATTGTACAAGGCATTGGTGAGGCCAAATTTGGAGTACTGTGTACAGTTTTGGTCACCAAATTATAGGAAAGATATAAACAAAATAGAGAGAGTGCAGAGAAGGTTCACGAGAATGTTGACAGGATTTCAGGGTCTGAGTACAGGGAAAGGTTGTGCAGACTGGGGCTTTTTTCTCTGGAGCGTAGAAGATTGAGAGGGGACTTAATTGTGGTGTTTAAGATTTTAAAAGGGACAGACAGAGTAAATGTGGATAGGCTTTTTCAATTAAAAAAGGGGGAGATTCAAACTAGAGGACATGGTTTAAGATCGAAGGGGGAAAATTATAAGGGGAACATGAGGGGAAATTTCTTTACGCAGAGGGTGGTGGGGATGTGGAATGAGCTTCTGGCAGACGTGGTCGAGGCGGGATCATTGGTTACATTTAAGGAAAGACTGGATCGTTACATGGATAGGAGGGGACTAGAGGGGTATGGACCGGGTGCTGGTCAGTGGGACTAGGAGGGTGGGGATTTGCTATGGCATAGACTAGTAGGGCCGAACTGGCCTGTTCTGTGCTGTAAGTGGTTATATGGTTATATGGTTATATGGAGTGTTATTGATAAGGACCACGGAAACATACAGGACATTGTCATTGAGTGTTACTGATAAGAACCACGGAAAAATACAGGACATTGTCATTGAGTGTTATTGATAAGGACCATGGAAAAATACAGCACATTGTCATTGAGTGTTATTGATAAGGACCACGGAAACATTCAGGACATTGTCATTGAGTGTTATTGATAAGGACCACGGAAAAATACAGAACATTGTCATTGAGTGTTATTGATAAGAACCACGGAAAAATACAGGACATTGTCATTGAGAGTTATTGATAAGGACCACGGAAAAATACAGGACGTTGTCATTGAGTGTTATTGATAAGGACCACGGACAAAATACAGGACATTGTCATTGAGTGTTATTGATAAGGACCATGGAAAAATACAGCACATTGTCATTGAGTGTTATTGATAAGGACCACGGAAGAATACAGGACATTGTCATTGAGTGTTATTGATAAGGACCATGGACAAAATACAGGACATTGTCATTGAGTGTTATTGATAAGGACCACGGAAAAATACAGGACATTGTCATTGTGTGTTATTGATAAGGACCACGGACAACATACAGGACCTTGTCATTGAGTGTTATTGATAAGGACCATGGAAAAATACAGGACATTGTCATTGAATGTTATTGATAAAGACCATGGAAAAATACAGGACATTGTCATTGAGTGTTATTGATAAGGACCACGGACAAAATACAGGACATTGTCATAGAGTGTTATTGATAAGGACCACGGACAAAATACAGGACATTGTCATCGAGTGTTATTGATAAGGACCACGGACAAAATACAGGACATTGTCATCGAGTGTTATTGATAAGGACCACGGACAAAATACAGGACATTGTCATTGAGTGTTATTGATAAGGACCACGGACAAAATACAGGACATTGTCATTGAGTGTTATTGATAAGGACCACGGACAAAATACAGGACATTGTCATTGAGTGTTATTGATATGGACCATGGAAACATACAGGACATTGTCATTGAGTCTTATTGATAAGAACCACGGAAAAATACAGGACATTGTCATTGAGTGTTTTTGATAAGAACCACGGAAAAATACAGGACATTGTCATTGAGTATTATTGATAAGGACCACGGAAACATACAGGACATTGTCATTGAGTCTTATTGATAAGAACCACGGAAAAATACAGGACATTGTCATTGAGTGTTATTGATAAGGACCACGGACAAAATACATGACATTGTCATTGAGTGTTATTGATAAGGACCACGGACAAAATACAGGACATTGTCATTGAGTGTTATTGATAAGGACCACGTAAACATACAGGATATTGTCATTGAGTCTTATTGATAAGAACCACGGAAAAATACAGGACATTTTCATTGAGTGTTATTGATAAGGACCACGGAAAAATACAGGACATTGTCATTGAGTGTTATTGATAAGGGCCACGGAAACATACAGGACATTGTCATTGAGTCTTATTGATAAGAACCACGGAAAAATACAGGACATTGTCATTGAGTGTTATTGATAAGGACCACGGAAACATACAGGACATTGTCATTGAGTCTTATTGATAAGAACCACGGAAAAATACAGGACATTGTCATTGAGTGTTATTGATAAGGACCATGGAAAAATACAGGACATTGTCATTGTCATAAAAGTTTGTATTGTTAAAGATTCTATTTATTATCTTAAGTGATCAATTAATATTAGTTATAACCTTTAATTCTTCTACACACGGATTATTTATTTTCTCCTTTTTATTTTATAAAATTAACATTTAAATTATTTTCAGACATCCCAACATCTGCAATTAACCAGTGCTATCTATTCATGTAAAAAGACTGGATCTAAGGAATAAACTGATAAGGAGGCAGTGCAATGCTGCTATGTTGCAAAAGACCTCGGCAACTCAGGCTCCGAGCCTAGTCTGTGGAATGTCTCTAAGATTTGACTCTCAGACACATTAACTTCTCCTTCCATGAATCAACTGTGAAGTCCAACTAACAACAGTTGCAATTAGGACATTGTCATTGAGTGTTATTGATTTCCATCATAGAATTTAACCTGCAGAGGAATTTGACAAGAGGAGGAAGAAAAAAAAAGATAAACTCATTTCAAACACTTGCTTCTACCTCCTAATATGAGGAAATTCTTGTTTCAATTTCTCCTCACAATAGGTTTAGCAAAATATCATAGACCCTAAGGAAATTTGAACCAATTGTGTCCAATAACTGTGTCCCTGCTCAATACCTCTCCTGATGCCTCATCCGGCATCAGAAGCTGCCCATTACAATTGTGGGTGGTAACCTTCCCTTACTTCCTCAGTCAATGTGCTTAAGGCTTAATTTACACATGAACTCCTTCATGAGAGGAGAGGAGGTATTAGAATTTTTTAAAAAAAGCATTTCCCTGGAAGTTACTGCTGTGATTTTATTTTAATGAGATTTATCTTTTCTGTTAGAAATTCTGCCAGTTTCAATGGAACAATATTCAATCCCTTCAAATATAGTTGCTGTTAAAGATTGATTTACAATTTTATCAGAAGCTGTTCAAGAATGTGCTCGGACCTTAAATGTCTCCTTCAGTCGATCTGAAAGTCCCTGTATGCTATACCTACCAACAGGTAAGTATATCTACATATTTCCCATATATTCCTTAATTTAATGTAAGTGGGCTGATTATCTCTCTTTTTAAAATATTTTTATTAATTTTAATAAAGAGTATATACTAATGCAATATAATAAAATGACATGGATACTTACACATAATTAATAAAACAATCATAACAGGCAAAGCAAATGTAAATTGTAAAACATATTCATAGTCCAAGTATTTTTAAAAAGAAATAAAGAAAACTAATAATACAATAAAAAAAAAGAAAAGAGAAAAAAATAAAAATAACAAAAAAGGAGAGACAAAACAAAAAGAAAAAACTTGATGCCTCTCCCGAAGAGTGTTGCCAAATATTATATATGAATAACATTAAAGAAAAAATAAAAGGAGAGAAGAACACAATATGAAAAAGAACATGGAAAAGATACTAGTCAGATGATTCAATTACATTGAAGTGAAATTATAAAATAAGCAAGTGAGTCATAAATGACTCCCCACAGCATCTGATTCTTATATTTGAATTATTAACTGAATAACAAATCTTTTCCATATTCAAACAAGACATGATGTCACGCAACCATTGATCATGAGTGGGGGTGGGGGGACAGCATCCTTCCATTTAAGTTAAATCACACGTCTCATCAAAAGAAAGGCAAAAGAGACAGCACAACTCTGAATCAAGGGAAAAGAAGCATCATTCCTTCCCATTGTACCGAAGAGGACCACTAAAGGATTCAGTAAAAATGTAGAAAAAATATGGAAAACCTCTCTCCAGTATTTTTCTAGACTAGGACAAGTCCAGAATATATGAATTAATGATGCTTCTCCACTCTTACAACTGTCGCAACAAGGGCTCATATCAGAGTAAAAATGAGACAATTTAACCTTAGACATATGTGCTCTAAATTGTAGTAAGCAATGATGAGTACATAACAAAGAGCTATTAACCAACTTAAGAAATGTGTCCCACACCACATCCGTGTAGTCAAATTTAAATTCTGTTTCCAAGCATTTTTAATTTTAACTGTTGTTCTGTAATTAGTAAGGGATTGCTTAAGGTGGTATGTGGGTGGAAAGAGAAAGTTTGAAAGCCACTGTTTTAATCATACGTCATTGACTCATTAAGTGCACGGTTTCATAACTCCAAAGGAAATAAGCCAATGACCATTTTTCTTAAGCAAAATATTTCAGTAACAATTGGGTCTAGAGCAGTGATTCTCAACCTTCCCTTCCCACTCACATACAATGGCATAGGGATTACTTCACTAAACTAAACTAAAAAAATTGTCTACAAAATTTGATTCAGACTCTCTTGGAAAATTAGAAAGCTGTGATTCAAGAAAATGTTGGAAAATAATGGAGATTTGAGCAGAAGAAAGCTGCTCAAATGATACAAAATATCCATCAATAAAAACTTTGAATGCTCTCTCTGTACCATGTTTGAAAAGTAGCATCATGTAAAGAAGGTTGAAAAGAAAGTGATTAGAATAGATATAGCATGAAAGAGAGAAATTATGAAATGAAATATGTTTTCTGAACTGTGCCCAAATTCTCACAGAATGTTTAACAATGGGATTATCGATTAACTTCATTGAAAGTGGAAGTGAAGAGCTCAGAAGTGCTAAACTGGGAAAATTTGAGGGGGAAATTAACTCCATTAATACCCATAATAGGCGGTCAGAATGATTATGACATCATATATCGACTGCCCAATAATAATATCCATATCATGGTCTTTCTGAGATCTTTGTAAAAGAACTTTATTAAGGTGAGGATGCTTACCCTTCTATATGTATGAGGATATATCTGAATTATGTAAATAAAAAAAATGATTTAGGAACAAAAATTGGAACAGGTCAAAAAGTTATATTAATTTAGGTAAAATATTCATTTTAATAGAATTTATAAGATCAACTAAAGTTGTAGACAAAGGTGACCACTGAGTCAAGGAATGCTTCACTTGTTTAAACATATAATTCTCCTTAAAAAGATGTTTATGATTCATTGTAATTGTAACACCAAGATGAGTAAATTGATTTTTAACAATCTTAAAAGGAAAACCATCACACATTGATACAGGAGAATTCAACGGAAGGAGTTCACTTTTATGAAAATTCAATTTATATCCAGAAAATTGACAGAATTGTGAAAGTTATGACATCATATGGAAGTGGGCTAATTTTCATGCATCATAAATCCATTAAGCATGGGTTTAAACAGTTATCATTCAGGTCAGAAATTCAAATTCAACCTCAGGTCTTTGCTCTTATAAGGTTTGAATCATCTGACTAGTATCTTTTCCATGTTCTTTTTCATATTGTGTTCTTCTCTCCTTTTATTTTTTCTTTAATGTTATTCATATATAATATTTGGCAACACTCTTCGGGAGAGGCATCAAGTTTTTTCTTTTTGTTTTGTCTCTCTTTTTTGTTATTTTTATTGTTAAATCTAAGAATAAAAGCAAAAGATCTAGGAACTGGCCAAGTTTTCCATTTAATGATATCATGGCTATTTTTTTTAAACTGTGGTGCATTATTCCTTGATTCCATGAATAGCCAAAAACAAATTCATTAAATCTGCATTGGATGTCTTTGGTGATTGAGCCTCCATAACTTTCTTGCTACAGGCCGCCAAAGATCTACTTCCCTCTCAGTAATGAAATGTCTTCAGTGTCTCAATCCCAAATGGTGATCCTTGATTTTGAACCTGTGACCCTTCCCCACCCCATGCTACACTCCCCACCAAACACCAAAGGAAATATTTAACATTTCAAACCCTGAAAAAAATCTTGTGATTCTCAATTTGGGGGGGGAAAAAAACCTTCCATCCGCCAATCCCTAAGTAAATCAACACTTTATTTTCCTTCAGCCACTGCTTACCAGTTCTTTCACCCATCCACCCAGCCATCCTTCCACCCCTTCAGTGCTGCTGTCCTCTCCCTCCTTTCTCCACCTATCATATCCTGCCTTTGCCACCCTCCCCCACCCACCACTCTTTTGTTCAGATGGCTGTTTGCATTTTCTCATACTTCGATGAAGGTCTCAAGCCCAAAATGTCAGTTATGTATTTTTACCTTTGCTACATAAAGGACACTGCTTGACCTGTTGAGCTTCTCCAGCATTTTATGTTTTTACAACTTCCTACCCCTGTGGAGAAGTTCCTGCAATCTGGTTTAAAGAGCTCTCAGTTTAGAATATTGCAGGGTGAACTAACCGAAGACCTTAACATGGAGTTGAGATTATCACATCTACACTCCAGGTGAATAGCAAAGAACAAGCTTGGAAGTTGAGTGGCCTCCTAATCTTATCTAAGCAGTGAAGCATCATGTGGCTTACAGGCTGCTCACCAAACCAGTTCGAGAGCAGGATTGATTGCTTGGGTCATTCTAGGAAGTTGTAGATAAGAATGCTGGAACTTAGCTTGAAGAGAGATGGCTGAGAATTGTTGGATGGATGATAGACAGTGGTGTTTTCTAAGGATCAGTGCTGGGACCACACTATTTCTAGATGTATCAATAATTTAGACATGATTGTGCTAAGTAAAATCTCCAAATGATACAAAGTTTAGAGATGCAGTAAATAATGAAGAGGATAATAAGCACAGGGTTATATAAAGGTGGGCAAAATGGATAATCAAATGGCAGGTGAAATTTAAAACAGTAAAATTATAAATTTTAGTTGAGAGAACAGAGACAAAATAGACTGAAGGAGTTCTAAAGCATGGTTCAATACAGGGGAACTTGAGTACACAGGTGCATAAATTACTCAAGCAGCAGGCTATGTTGAAAGAGAAGTTAGTGAATGGAATTCTGAAATTCATTAACAAAGCAATAAAGTAGAAAAGCATGGATATTATGTGTTATATTGTGTGAAAGACTGGTTCCACCACCTCTGGAATATGGAGTCCAGTTCCAGTAATTAAGTCTGAAGAGAGATGCAAAGTCCTTGAGAGTTGGAGAAAACAATTTTCGCAATTGCTTCAGGGATGATGGATTTCTGATTTGAGGATAGAATGCACAAGCGTTCTCCTTTTTTTTAAATATTTTTTATTTTTCACACTATGAACCATACTGACCAAAATACACACAAACATTTCCCCCTTGAATATACACAATGTCATTTTCTCCCCTTTACCCCCTCCCTTCCCTCCCTCCTTCACGCCCCCCCTCCCCACCCACTCAACATTCAACATATATGATACATTACACCTTTTAAACAATGTCATCACACAGTGAAAATAAACCAGAAATTTGTGTCATCTACTTTTACATGCAGAGTCAGTTCATTTCATCTTCTTCTTCTTCTGTCATTTTAGGTGGTGGAGGTCCACAGTAGGACTTCTCTGTTGTGTTCCATGTACAGTTTCCAAATTTGTTCAAATTCTGAGATGTTATTTCTTAAATTATATGTTATTTTTTCCAATGGAATGCATTTATTCATTTCTATGTACCATTGCTGTATTCTCCTTGAAGCAAATCAAGTTGAGAGGAAGCTTGTTTGTGTGCACAAGATCACAAGTTGTCTGGTTAGGGTGAACAGAGGGAATCTGTTCCCCTTAATTGATGGTTCAATTACAAGGGAATGCAGATTTAAAATATTAAAGAGATGTGAGGAGTTATTTTGTGCCTCAGTGATTAATTTTAAAAGTCTGCCTGCTACTTCCTGCCCCACAAAGATTTTTTTTTAAATCCATTAAACTCTTGGAGTTATCTGGGAGAGACTCAAGTTGCTTCCTATCAGACATCCAATTTAAAATTGTAGACAAATCCTGAGGATGTTGTGTCAAGTTGTGGCTCCCTGTCATCGTTCCAGACCATAAATCAAATTCTAAATTTGTCATCACATCTGGACAACTCTGAAGCAATACTGTGATGGTGTTGCATTTTTGGAATGTTGGTCTTCAAATGGTTAGAGTGACCTTAAAGCATTATTTCAAATGCCATTTGGCCCATTGAGTCCATGCTTTTGTATCGCAATTGCTTCAATCCCACTGAGAGCACAGAGGAGAAGTTGAGGCCAGCATAGATCAGCCATGGTCATGTCGAATGTGAGTCAGGCTAGAGAGGATGAGTTCCTTCTCCCATGTTCTTGTGTTCCTTGCTCTTTCCCTATTGCTCTATAAATTATTTTCCCTCTAGTATCTATTCAAATCACTTTTGAAATCCTTATTTGATTTTGTTTCTAACACCTTCACCATAGTGTCTTGGTTGATACCTATATCTCAACAAACACATTAAATGTTATCTGATCATCACAACATGTTTTAAGGACTCTTGCTTTGTCAATAACTGACTGCTGAGTCCTGCAACGGAACATTTTTTGTAATCTTCCTATCTCCTCCTGGAGTTTACTTTTTCAAAGTTGGTGTAAATGTTGGCCAAACAATTTTGATTTTATGCTCACTTCATCCAACTACTAATTATTTATATTCATATCCAGAAAAAAATGGGTTTAAAACTAAACCCTTAGGTTCAGCTTTTTTCTACTCTGATCAATATTCCTCAACATTATTATTTTGTTTCATGTTACCAATCATTAATTTTAATAATAAGCCTCCTTTGAAGTTCTTTGTTGAATGCACAAAGTCCTCCAACTAAAAGTAATTTTCTTAGAATAAAGCTATTAATGTAGCTTAAACATAATTAAACAATGGAGAAGACCTTATCAATTGAAGCTACATATGGTGCAATACTCAACAAATGTAGGCATAATGTTATATGTGCCAATATGAGTCCTGGACCAAAGCCAGATTAGGTATGTTAGACTCAAGCTTTCAGTTTCCTAAATATTCACACACAATCTAAACAAAGTCATCACATTTCTTCCATATTTTGAACCCAAATAAGAATGAAATAATTAAAAATCCAGGGATTGATTAAAAATGCACCAAAATACACAAATAGTGTTTGACAATAATTGCAATGTATAATCTTAAATATTTCAGAAGTTACCATATATATGATGAGGGATATTTGATTTGTGTATCAGGCATATAGATCTGATAATTGGCCTTTGACCTGATATGTTAACTTTGTTTCTTTTGCTACAGACCTGTCCTGACCTGCATTTTCTATCTTGATTATACATGTGGTTGCTGGGTAGTGAATTTAACCATTTTGTGCATGCAACAGGTGTGAAAAGAGAAATATGCACATAAACATTCAATATTGTAAAAAAATAAAATAAAATTACTACCCTGATACTTGACTGTAGATGAAAGAATAAAAAACGTCCTCTAATTAATGGAGTCCCAACCTCTTAAATATAATAGGAGTCAATCAGACCTGTGACAGCTTTTCAGAAATACAAATTACATACCTGTGGAAGAAAGTATTGGGAGAATCTTTAGAAGCTTTGTTAACCAGCAAAATAATGATTTTACATGGCATTCATCCTTCTCAATAGGCACTTTATAATAAGAAAGGAGAAAGTAAAAAGAGAGATATGAAAGCCTCGAGATTATTTGTGTTCCAATAATCATGTAAACAACCTATGTTTCACTCACTCAGGTGCACATATCATCTTCATAGGACATAGAACATCACAGGCACTCCAGTCCACTATGTAAACCTACTCCACAGCAATCTAAATTTTTCCCACCACAATTCTCTATTTTTCATACATCCATGTGCCTATATAAGAATCTTTTGAACATCCCTATTATAACAGCCTCCACCACTAGCCCTGGCAATGCATTCCAGTTAACCACCATTCTCTGAGTAAAAATACTTACCTCTAATGTCTCCCCTAAACTTTCTATGCATATACTTTACAAATAATTCATAACATTCACAATATATGTTGGAGTATCATAAAATTTGGAAAAGAATTTCAAAAGAAGTGTGAGAGCATCTTAGTCACTCTCCTGGAGATCTTGAAGATCACTATGTCACCCTACTATTCAAGAAGGGAGAGAGGCTGCAGAAAAGAAACTGGTTAGTTTGATATCAATGGTTGAGAAGATGTTGGAGTTGATTATCAAGGAGTACTTGGAGGTACGTGACAAAATAGGTCAAAGCTAACGTTTTCTTTTAGGGAAAATCTTACTTGACAAACCTATTGGAATTCTTTCAAGAAATGACAAGCAAGCTAGATAAAGGAGATGCAGTAGATGTTGTGTTATGTAGTGGATATTTCAGAAGGCCTTTGACAAGGGGTCGCACATGAGGCTACTTAACAAGATAAGAGCCAATGATATAACAGGAAACATTAAAAGGTGGGTAGAGCATTGGCTGATTGGCAGGAGGGAGAGCATTGGAATACAGGGATCATATTGTAGTTGGCTGCCAGTTGCTTGTGGTCATTGTTGGATCTGTTTTGTTTTATATCGCATGTTAATAATTTCTTCTTTTTTTCTTTGGCTTGGCTTCGCGGACGAAGATTTATGGAGGGGGTAAAAGTCCACGTCAGCTGCAGGCTCGTTTGTGGCTGACAAGTCCGATGCGGGACAGGCAGACACGGTTGCAGCGGCTGCAGGGGAAAATTGGTTGGTTGGGGTTTGAATAAAGGGCTTCGTGGCCAAGTTTGCAAATGATACAAAGGTAGGTGGAGGAGCAAGTAAAAAAAAATAAATGGGCAATTTATTTGCTAAATGGGGAGAAAATTGAAAATACCCAGATGCAAAGGGACCTGTAAGTCCTCGTGCAGGATACCTTGCATATTCAGTTGGTGGTGAAGAAGACAAATGCAATGCTGCCATTCATTTCAAGAGGAATAGAATATAAGAGCAGGGATGTGATGTTGAGGCTTTATATGGCATTGGTGAGACCTCATGTGGAGTATGGTGAGCAGTTTTGGGCTTCTCATTTAAGAAAGGATGTGCTCATGTTAGAGAGGATTCAGAAGAGGTTCACAAGGATGATTATGGGAATGAAAGGGTTATCATATGAGGAGTGTTTGACAGTTCTTGGCCTGTATTTGTTTGAATTTAAGGATGAGGAGGGGTGGGGGAATCTTAGTGAAATACTTCAAATGTTGAAAGACAGAGTAGGAGTAGAAAGGTTGTTTCCCATGGTGGGAGTGTCTAGGACAAGAGAGTACAACTTCAGGATTGAAGGACATCTGCTGAGGACAGAGATATGGAGAAGTTTCTTTAAATTTGTAGAATTTCTTGCCACAGACAGTTGTGGAGGATCGATCATTGGGAGTATTTTAGGCTGAGATTGATAGATTCTTGATTAGCCAGAGCATCAAATGTTATGGGGACAAAGCCAGGTAGTAATCCTGATAGTAAATGAATCAGTTCATTATTAAATGGTGGGGAAGATTCGATGGGCTGAATAGCCTATTTCTGCTCCTATGTCTTATGGACTTATGGTTTTCCAAAACAGACACACTAGGAAATGGGCACAGTCCAGCATTCATTGCCAGTCCCTGCTACCTTCCTCTACACAGATCAGCAATATTCCTCCCCAGAAGAAACGGTGTTGTGGTACAACCTTTAAACCATTTACATTTCCAAATAGAGCTCAGAAGCTGTCTTAAAATGATGGGTGTGCTTTAATCTGAATCTCTCTTATTTTATCCACTATTAATGGCAGGGGCAAGTTGTAGAAAAAAGCACCTTAATTAACTGCTGGTTGAGACTTCAGTTAAGTAGCCATTCCTCATGTCTGAGTCTGTATGCATATTAGCAAAGTGAGCTTTCAAAAGAGAGATCAGTCTTCATTGATCATGGTTAATCTTATTTATGTTAATTGACAAAAAATTGAAAATTCTTTTTGCTTCTAAAGTTTTGGCTATTTGTTTCTTCCCCTGTCAAGCTGAATTCCTTGTAACCTATTTATTTGGTCCTTAATTCTCCACTTTTCTGATTCATTGCATTTATTTGTTCTTTCCTGAACTAAGAACACAATAAGTTTATTTTAGAGAAGATAGCTCTGATACAAGAATGGTTTATGTCTTCGTCAAAATGGAATTGGAGTCACAGCCATGACAGCGAAGGATTGGACTGGGCCTTGACAGAAATAGAGGAAAAAAGTTTGCTACTCCACTGCAATCAATTTTTCATCATTATTCAAAAGATTTTTTCATGTATGGGATGTATACACACCTGAAACATCCATTCTTTTTTCCAAGTGTGGTATTTATTCTGTTAGACATCTTCAGTATTCTGTTTTTGTCAAGGTTTTTTCTTGCCTGCTTCATTTCATTCAGGTAATCAGTGCACTTGGCTTTATCCTTGCTATTATTTACAAAATAGGAGAACAGTTGATGCATTAGTAATTCTACCAGCTCACCCTCCCCCATTTGCCCTATTCAATCCCATTAGCAATAACTGATTACTGCTGGAGTTAACAGCAGTGGAACAATTATTTTAGCTGCCAGTAATCTTAACAGCAAGACAAAAATATAGGTCAATGCTGAAGTTGGTATAAAGAGTGGATTTCAAAAGAAGACATAACTATGAATAAATACCAGCAGTAATGGAACAATATTGCCCCAAATGTGCTTCTACAATTGATGTCAATTCACCATATCCATTGTGTTTTGACACCCATGTGAATAACTTATAACTTATTCTGGCATTCAGTTTTAAGAATGCTAAAATTATTAAGACTTCGTTCTGAGCAAGAGAATGGAGAGAATCTACAAAAATCTTGTATTGTCTTGAATGTATTTGAAATATAAACTAAGAGGTAGGAAATGTTCAAGATTTCTCCAAAGCAGCATGTATTCCAAAACATATAATTATATACTCTATAAAACAAGCTTTAATAATTGTCAATTGCTGTGTTGAGTTCCATTTCATTGCTCTTTGTTGTATACCCTCCACCTACAAACTCTAAAAACTATGATCCTCATACAAGGATTAATGCAAAACAAAAGAAAAAAATGTTCTAAATCTCTTTAATTTGCAATTGTAACCCAAACATGCCCAAAAACCTTTTCCACAGGAAGAGGGTTTTGGACAAACAGTAGCTGGCAGATAAATATTCCTTCACCTTTGAGGGAGGGGCAGGAAAGACGAAGAATGTTTCTTTGAGCTGCATAAAACTAATCCAGTGTTGTTGCCTGGAACTAGATATTCCCTACCTGCAGCTCGCAAGTTATTTGCTGGGGCGATTGGCCAGGTAGCAGGAAGTTAACTGCAGGTGGAAAATTTCCCAATGGAACACTATCTCCCCGATCCTCTTTTTATTAAAATGTCAAAGGCCACACAGCATAAGTGACCCCTGCCATATCCCATAAGCTTCTTTGGTACCAGTCAACTATTTACATGGTAAGGTTTTAATGAATTTAGGAGCAGAGACTTGCACAATCATCAACAGGACAGAAAATTAAAGAAGTCTGTCCAAACTGGTCCAATAAAGAAGGGCCATGTCTGTGTGGATAGAGGGTAGTGACTGGAATGCTGTGCTGGCACGGTAAAATGAAGCAACATTTGAGAACAGTTGCCTTGGCAACCTTGCTCAGACCAGCATATTCCTTCCTTCTTCCTTCCTCCTACCTTGATGAAGGGCTCGAGCCTGAAACGTTGATTGTGTACTTTTTATCTTTGCTATATAAAGGACACTGCTTGGCCTGCTGAGTTTCTCCAGCATTGTGTTTTTACTTCAGCCATGATGTTAGCAGATTTTTGTGTTTTATTTCTTCCTCACCTCCTTTGGGTTCAGTTCAAGTGTGAAATTGCAATCAGCTGCACTGATGTGAACCTTTACTGAAGGGTGGTCCTCCACTCCAAAAACCTTCTTCAATAACACCTCCAAAGTTTGATTCTCCAATTTGTGCCTTTGCCTGAGCTTTGCCTCTCCCTCATTAACTCCCAATGTCTTCCACCAGAAGTGCTACTATTGTCGTTCCATGACTTAAATCAGATCACCAAGCTGCAAGTGTGCACAGTCAAGATTAGCCATGTTTGGGGGGGCATAGCCATGCGAAGGACCTAGCGAGATGTGAGTTGAAAGAGTTCTCTGTGAAGATTGATTAAAAGAACGATTCAAAGTCATCAAACCAAAAATGTTATGTGCTGAAAATAAAGGAATGATGTATAAGAAAAGTATGACCCAGAATAATAAAAACTGAAGAAGTTCAAAAGTCACCAAGATCATCGACGGAAAGTTCACAAGGGAGTGGTGAAGAAGCTGCTGCCATGATGTCGGAAGAAACTCAAGGAGATGGAGGGGTCAACAAAGGATCTTCAGAAAGTGCTGGAAATGATGGAGATTCTAGGTGAATGAGTCTCTAAAGAGGAAAATGTATCCAGATTAGTGGCAGAGAAAATAGCGGTAATGTTGACGGTGCTTGAAAGGCTGACGACTCAGATGGGCCAGGTCAAAAACGACCTGATAACAACTCATTAAAAACTAAAGTCCTTGGAGGAAAACGCAAAGAAATAGAAAGTGGACAAGCAACTGCTGCTGGACAAAATTGACCATTTGGAAAACTTCAGGAAAGAAATAATATCCGAATTGTTGGGCTGAAAGAAAGGACTGAAGATAATGAACTGGTGGATTTCTTTGAGGAATGGATCCCACGAGTGTTGGAAACAGGAAGAGTCAAGGAAAGCTTATTTGTGGAGAGAGCCCACCGGACCCTCATCCCCAGAAGATCAGATGAGCAAAGACCACAACCGATCCTGGTGAGAATTTTGAGATACCAGGATACAGAGGAAACACTAAGAGCAGAGGTTGAAATAGCCAGGGAAAATAATGGCCCAGTCGAGATGGAAGGTAGAAAAAATTTATTCTTGCATGTTTAAGTGTGAATTTGGTTAAAATAAGAAAAAGAATTTGATGGTGTTAAAAGACAATTGCAAACATGGAACATAAAATACTTGATGCTAAAACCAATGACATTGAGGATCAATGTATCAGAGGGACCACAAAGATGTTCTACAAGAACTATCAGGGTACCAAAGAACAGATTCCAGAAAGAAGAACAAGAAAAAGATAAAGTGAGCAGCTAATGTTAAAATCTGGATAAAAGGTTTTTTTTAATTATATTCAAAATCATCTTTTGTTGGTTAATTAAAATAATATTGAAATATATAAGGAGATCTTAAAAGAGGGTGAATACTTAGTAAAATAGTAGTGAGATAGCTACTCCAATTTAAGGGAGTTAATAGTGTCAGAGAAGGAGAATTTTTGAAAAATGGTGCTGAAGTTAAAGGTTCTTTCCTGAATAGTGCAATGGACTTTTTTCGTGGGCTTCCAGGGTTTCTTGTGTACATCGCCATCAGAACAGGGAAATTGCACATGCTTTTTAAAAGGGAAAAATTACTGATTTGTATGAATAATCAGAAGGGTCACATAATAGAACTAAATATTTGTAAATATGAATATGAGTACAATTATAAAATTCATTAGTTATAATATTAATGGTTTAAATAGAAATGTATAAAGGGAAAGGGTCTTGGCACACTTGAAAAAATTAAAGGTGGGCATAGTTTTGCCAGGAAACACACCTTACAAAACTAGAACATGATAAATTTTAAAAGGACTGGGTGGGACAAGTTGCAAAGGACCACTTTGCAAAGAAGTGCAAAAGCAAGTCCAATGCAGACCAGAAGAGGAAGAGTACAACTTCCAAAGGCAAAGCCTGGGGGAAAGGAAAGTATCCTGGAAAGAAAGATACCATTCGCCAGATAGACGGTGACGATGATGATACCCAGGAGGAACAGAGTTGTTATCAATTTACGTTGAATGAAGTGCATCATGAGAAGGTCCCAGTGATCATTGGTGGAGTGACAGTGCAGGTCATTGTAGACTCAGGCAGTGACAGTAATGTGATTGATCGACATTTATGGGAGAAGTTGAAAAGGAAAAAGATCATCTGTACCTCAAAGAAGTGTTCCAAGAAACTGTATCCATACACAGCAACCAAACCATTGCAGACCATTGGATGTTTTACTGCAATTGTTGAAGCTGGAGATAAGTACACTGAAGCAAAGTTTATGGTCATAGAAGAGAAGGGAGAACCATTGCTGAGTAGAAGCACAGCGCAAGACCTGGCAATACTTCATATTGGAGTTTGTGTCAATTCAATTCAGTCATACGAGGATATGAAGCAAGAATTCCCCGCAGTCTTCCAAGGAGTAGGAAAGCTGAAAGGTCGACAATTGAAGCTAGTGGTAGATGAAACGGTCAAACCCAAGGCACAACCAATACACCGAACTCCGTTTGGACTTCGTGGGAAAGTCGAAGCCAAAATTAAAGAATTGATCAAACAAGACATTATTGAACCGGTGGAACATTCGACACAATGGGTCAGTCCCATAGTGATTGTGCCCAAACCAAAGGGTGACATAAGACTATGTGTTGACATGAGAATGGCCAATGAAGCTATAATTAGAGAACAACACCCTATACCAACAGTGGAGGAAATACTTCAAGAACTAACTACCAGCAAGATATTCTCAAAAATTGATCTGAGGTGGGGCCATCATCAATTAGAGCTAAATCCAGGTTCCCGAGATGTAACGACATTTGTGACTCACTGTGGATTGTATCGTTACAAGAGACTATCATTTGGAATTAATGCAGCTTCGGAGATCTACCAGTATGAAATCCATCGAGTGATTCAAGGCATTCCTGGAATTGCCAACATTTCTGACGACATCATAGTCCATGCACCAACGAAGGAAGAGCATGACCAACGGTTGAGGCGTGTACTATCTAGACTACAGGAAGCAGGCCTTACCGTGAATGGAAACAAGTGCCAGTTCGGTGTGTCAGAAATGGACTTCATGGGACACAGACTTACCCGGAAAGGACTAAACCCTGCAGAGGCCAAAGTGAAAGCTATTGCAGATGCACGTGCACCTCAGAATGCAACAGAGGTGAGGAGTTTCCTAGGATTGGTCAATTTTTGTGCAAAGTTCATTCCTAATCTCGCTACAGTGGCAGAACCACTAAGGAAACTAACCAGGAAAGGTGTACCATTTCATTTTGGATCTGAGCAGAAGAAAGCATTCACAGCGCTGAAGCAAAGCCTGACAGATGCAAAAACTCTTGGATATTACGATCCGGCGGCATCAACCAAAGTCATAGCGGATGCCAGCCCAATTGGTTTAGGAGCCGTGTTGGTCCAGATGCATGATGGAGGACCAAGAATCATTGCCTATGCCAGCAGATCGTTATCAGATGTGGAAAGAAGATACTCTCAGACAGAGAAAGAAGCACTCGGACTTGTATGGGCCTGTGAGAAGCTCCATGCATATTTATACGGCATTGAATTTGAACTCATCACAGATCATAAGCCATTAGAGGTGATCTATGCACCTAGATCCAAACCATGTGCCAGAATAGAGAGATGGGTACTCAGACTACAACCCTACAAATATAAAGTAATCCACATTGCAGGGAAAACAAACATTGCAGATCCACTGTCCAGATTGGTGAAGGATGGTGGTCCACAATCCAAGTCAGAATTGGGAACAGAAACAGAGAGCTTTGTACGCTTCGTAGCTATTCAGGCGACACCGAAAGCTGTGACTACAAAGGAACTCGAGAGAGAATCTGAACGTGATCCAGAACTCATGGAAGTAAGAGAATGCATACAGAGTGGACAATGGGACAAGTGTACTCACAAGGCTTACATTCCCATTAGAGACGAACTTTGTTGTATCGGACAGTGTGTATTGAGAGGTTGCAGATTGGTGATTCCGCAAAGATTGAGACCAAAGATCGTATCCTTAGCGCATGAAGGACACCTAGGCATTGTTGGTACCAAACAAAACCTCAGGACCAAGGTATGGTGGCCAGGTTGTGATAAAGACGCAGAGAAATTTGTTAAAACTTGTCACGGATGTCAAATCACAAGTAGGAATAATCCGCCAGAACCGATCTGGAGTACGCAACTCCCGACAGTTCCATGGATCGACGTAGCTGTTGATTTTCTTGGACCTTTACCGACGGGTGAATCAATTATGGTAGTGATAGATTACTACAGCAGATACTATGAGTACGTGGTGTTGAAGTCCACAACCACTGAAAAAACAATACAAGCGTTAGCAGAGATATTTGCAAGATATGGATTACCTGTTACATTATACTCTGACAATGGTCCACAATTCATTACAGAGACATTTGCAGAATACATGAGGACCACAGGTATCCACCATCATAAAGTAACTCCGAAATGGCCGCAAGCCAACGGAGAAGTAGAGAGACAAAATCAATCCATTGAAAAACGATTGAGGATTGCACACGCAGAAGGACAAAATTGGCGAGAAGCATTGCTATCTTATGTGGCTGTCTATCGAGCAATGCCTCATCCAACCAGTGGAAAAAGTCCTGCAGAAGCATTGTTTGGGAGAAAAATCTGCACAAAAATGCCAGAAATAAAGGAAATCCGAGACGACCAGGAGATGAGGGACCACGATGCTGAAAAGAAAGGTGCAGCAAAGCTGTACACAGATTCGAAACGTGGAGCCAAGTACTCAGACATCATGCCAGGAGATAATGTTCTAGTGAGGCATGAAACTGGTGGTAAGCTAGACACACCTTATTACCATCAACCCTATACTGTCGTATCCAGAAGTGGCAGTATGGTGACAGTCAAGTCTCCGACTGGAATCCTGTATAAGAGAAATGTATCAGGTGTAAAAAGGTACCAGTCCAGAGATACATCGAGCGAAGAGGTTGAAAGGCCAATACGAGATGCTGAAACTGAGAGACCTGATGATGTTCCAGAGGCAGTTACCAGCACTCCTGAAGAAGTGACTAGAGCGCCAGAAACACCCAAAGCCGTGGCGAGCAGTATTTCCGACGCTGAAAGTGAACAACCGAGAAGCGACGACAATATCACAGGCAGGCCGAAACGAAACCGGAAAGTGCCGAAACGATACGAAGACTTTGTGCCATAGTTTTAATAAGAACTTTGGGACAGTATTTTAATCTTATATCATAAAGTGCATGTATGAGTGCTGTAGGAAGTAAATTTTATGTAGTTGAGTTATAGTATTACCATTAGTTACGATGTTTGTATGTTTCCGAGGGATATTGGTAAGTGAAGGTAAAGTTTATTTCTGATTAAAGGAGGGATGTCATGATAATGAATATGTATGAGATGTACCGGAAGTCACGTGGTATGAGAGAGAGATAAGAACACAAGCAGGAGAACAAAGGAAACGCGAGAATAAAGCCACTGAGAAGTTTACCTGATAAAACTTGTGTTTAATGTTTTATTAACTTCACATTTCGGGCCACAAATGTGACAAATCCTTTATGCAAAATGTCTTCTTAAAAACAATAAAAGCAAGACAAAATGTATTGGTTGGTGGAGATTTTAATTTTTGCTTGGATCTCATCCTGAATAAATCAGCAAAGATAGTGACAAAAGCTAAAACTGCAAAAGTTACTTTATCTTTTATGAAGGATTTAAATCTAATAGATGTATGGACACAGTTGAACCCCACAGCAAGAGATTATTCATTCTACTCAAAGGTTCTTGGTTCTTATACAACAAATGCTCTTTTTTAATGTCTGCACAATTAGAAAACAGAGTGGTTAAAACAGAATACCTATCTAGATTATTATCTGATCATGCACCACTGACTTTAATGATGGCAATACCAGAAAAGCAAGAGAGTGTCTATAGATGACGTCTTAATCCCACATTGTTGAGAAGGACAGATTTCTGTAATTTTATTAGGGGAGAAATAGAATTGTTTTGTGAAGTAAATCAACTCTCTATGAATGATTTTTTTTTAATGTGGGATACTCTCAAAGCTTATTTAAGGGGGAAAATAATTTCATATACAAAAAAAAAGAAGGAACTTATGGTGGAAGCCAATAGTCTAGAGAAAGAAATAACAGAATTGGAAAAAGAGTACCAGAGTAGAGGTTAGAAAGATAAGTAAAAAATATTGGAAAATAAAAAAATTGAAATATAACATGTTAAAAACATATAAAATGAAAAAAAAAACTATTTTAAGATTAAAACAGATATTTTATGAATTGGGAGATAGAGTACATAAAGTTTTGTCAAGGCAATTAAAGGCAGAGGAGACATCAAGGATGATCAATCCAATCCAAACAGAGTCTGACAAATTAACATATAATCAGAAGGAAATTAACAATACTTTCAAACAATATTATATAAAAATTATATAAATCAAAATTGCTAGGGGACTCTATTGAGAAAGATTAATTTCTTTCAGTTATTGAATTGCCAAAATTGGAAAATAGAGATCAGATTGATGCTAAAACTGTCTTCGTATAGACCTATTTCTCTATTAAATGTGGATTATAAAATTTTGGCAAAAGCTCTAGCTAATAAACTAGGGCAATATCTACATAAACCTACAAATCTAGACCAGGTAGGTTTTGTTTAAAAAAAAGACACTCTGTGGACAATCTGGGCAGACATTTTAATATAATTCATCTAGGTAAGTCTAAAGTGAACCCAAATACAGAAAAGGCATTTGACTGGCCATTCCTATTCAAAGTACTAGAAAAATTTGGAATGAGACAACATTTATTGATGGATAAAAACTCTTTATCATAAACCACAGGCCAAAATTATAACCAATGGCAAGATGTTGTCAATATTTCCTTTGAGTGGATCCAGCCTCCAGGTCTCTTTGTTCTGGCAATTGAACCACTAGCAGAAATTATAAGGAGGGATTTGGACACAAAGGGATTCAAAGTTGGCCAGGAAGAGCATAAAATTAATTTATTTCTGGATGATATTTATCAGACCCGAATGAGTCTTTGGACAAAATACAGACCACACTGGAGAAATATGGAAGAGTTTCAGGTTATAAAATTAATTAAAAAAGAACATGAAATTACGCCATTAATGAATTTTGATTATGAAAGATATCAAGAAGGAAGCTGGTTTAAATGGAAATTAAATATTTAGGAATAATGGTAGATAATAACTTACAAAATTTGTACAAACTTAACTACCTCCCCTTGCTTGGAAATATAGAGGAGGCTTTACAAAGATGGAAGGACCTGCCTATTACTTTAGTTGAGAGGGTTCATTGTGTGAAAATGAAAGTGATGCCGACTCTGCAATACCTCTCAATTGTTTTCTATTCCTTTACCACGGAATTTTTTAAAGATACTTAATGGTCATATAAGACTATTTATTTGGGATAATAAAGTGCCTAGGATCACCATGGAAAAACTAATGTGGGAATATAAACTGGGAGAGTTAAGACTACTGGAATTTTAAATATATTATTATTTAGCAGCCCAGGTGAGCTTCCTCTCATCCTTTTTAGAAGAAGAGAACTCATTCGTGGATCCAAATGGGATTTCATACGATGAGAGAGGGAGCACTGATGGATTTTATTTACAAATGGAATGTCAAATTAATAACCAAAAATGGATAACCCCACTTTAATACATATGATTAAAAGTTGGCATGATTAATGAGTGAATTAGAATAAAAGTGGGGATATCACCAAAAGCATCTCTGTGCCAGAATGAATTATTGCCCATGAACTTGGGTAATAGAATTCTAAATATTTGGTATGAGAAAGGAATTAGGTATATTGAAGATTGTTTTGAGGAAGGATTACTTGTGTCCTTTTGGAGACAGACACTTCTATTGGCTGTCTGCACCCGCTGCAGCCACCGTACTCGCTGCAATGCTACTGCGTATGCGCAAGTCCCCACGAAGCATGCTATTTTAAAAAGGAGATGGAGCTTGGTTGGTGGTAGACGTCATTTCCAGGGGGATCCTATTATACATTGTATTTGTGGAATTTAACAGTAAAACATTCCTCCGAGGTTGCTGTTTTGTGTTATCTGATTATTCAATGCATCAATAAATTTGGTGTCAGAAATCTAAACATAAAGCTTTCAAATGAAAAGTGAGTAATGTGTTTACAACACGTTTGTGACTGCACTATAATGGCAGACAGGTTCAGAAGGCCTGAACCGCTCGTGTTTGAAGGCAATGTGGCCAAGAATTGAACAAGAATACGACAAGAATTTGAACAAGAATACGACATTTTCATTGCAGCAGCACATAGTGATGTCTTCCCAAGTCAAAGCATAAATTTTATTAAATTCAGATGGCTCTGAGACCATCGAAAGGGAATGGTCATTTGTATATTCAAACAAGGTGCGTGAAGGGTGAATTGTTATCAGTCCTGCTGAGTCAAGAGAGGACCCAGAGTGTTTAAAAATAAAATTTTGAGAAATGTGCAATCCACAAAAGAACTTAATGATGGAGATGCATAGATTTAATACCAGAAACCAGAGTCCTGGTGAGTCGATTCAATCATATGTCAGCGAACAAAAAAAATCAGGGCAAGGACCTATGACTTCTGAGTGTTCTGTGATGAGTTAATTAAAGACAGGATGGTCTGCGGCATCTGCGATGAAGACATGAGAAAGGCACTGCTGCAAGATAATGAACTAATGCTCGCAAAGGCCAACACCATGTGCCTGGCTTACGAAACCACAGAGGAGAACAGCAGAAAGCTAGCCCCTCCGCAGCAGCAAGGCGCGAGCATAGACACAGTCCAGGCAGGACCTGTGAACAGGCAGTGGCCGGAAGCCAGAAGAAGATGAAACCAACCAAGCCCTGCTACACTCTCACCCAGGATGCAGTGTGACAACTGCGGCAGCAACCATGTGGCAAGACAAGAGATGTGCCTAGCGTTCGGCCAGCAGTGCAGAGCAAGCCGGAAATTGAACCATTTGAGCGATAGAGAAGGGTAACCAGTTGGAACCTGAGCAAGGACAAACCAACTCAGATGATGAGTATTACGTTGATGGATTGACTCTGCAGATGGCAGGAGACCCAATAAGAATCAGAAGGAAGCATTTGTAACAATGAAGATGAATGGTAAAGCAGCATATATTAAAGTTGACATGTATAACGTCATTTCTCGAAGAACATTCCTATTGAGGAAGTCAGCACCGTGCTCCAAGTCCATGTCTAGTGGCATACGAGGACAGCACATACTAACTTTGTTCGTTATCCAAGAAAACGTCCTGCCTCTGTTGGGCCTAAGTGCAAGCATGGATGTGGGACTTGTTTAGTTCAGCAGAGAGGTACACCAGATAAGTCCAGCCAAAGATGATCTGACGCACAGAATCTTTTCTGAGTACAGTGACCATTTTACAGAGGAACTGGGGAAACTACCAGTGACATACTCCACGCAGCTCAACCCAGAAGTGAGGCCCATGGTTCATCCGGCACGCTATATACCAGTAGCATTGAAGAACAGGGTTAAGGCCGAGCAAGACTGAATGCAAGACCTGGGCATGATAGCCCCAGACTTCGAGCCCACCGAGTGGGTGTCCTCCACAGTGGCTGCTAAGTAAAAAGATGGACAGGAAATCCAGACAGGAGATCAGGATCTGCATCGACCTAAGAGACCTCAATACAACTTTAAAATGACCACACCGTCCAATGCGTACTGTGAAAGAAGTTTCCGTGCAGATGGCGACGCAATCATTTCTTTGGTTATGGACGCAAAGAATTCCTTCTGGCAAATCAAACTCGACTACGAGTCATCACTGCTGACCACATTCAGCACAAATTTTGGCCAAAACTGATTCCTGCGAATGCCATTTGGAATCAGTTCAGCCAGTGAAGTATTTCAAAGATCAATAGCGCAAATCTTTGCGGGTTATCCCTCTCCATTATTGTTGATGGCATACTTGTAGGTGAAAAAAACTTGGAAGAACATGACCCAAATTTAAAAAAGATACTTAACAAAGCCCAGAAGGTTCATCTTAAGATCAACCCCTGTAAGTGCAGGTTTCGGCTAAACCAGGTTGGTTATGTAGGCCATGTTTTCACAGAAGGCCTGAAGACGAACCCTTCACAGAGTAAAGCAATCAGTGAAATGCCAGTACTGACAGACGTGACAGCACTACAATGTTTGCTGAGCAAGTTCATTCTGAACACTAGTGATCTTATTGCCCCACTGAGGCAGTTGACGCACAAAGACGTGGAATGGTCCTGGCACGAGCAACAATAAAACACATTAAAAAGACATATATCATGCTCACCTGTTCTATCGTACTATAACATACGAAGACCAGTCAAGCTAACCTGTGATGCATCACTGTATGGTTTCAGTACAGCATGCCTGTGTGATGGGAAACTAGTGGCTTTCACATCCAAGTCATAATGAAAGGCCTGAGAGCAGTAGTTCCGACTTCACTGCAAAACATTTATGTCAACATCCTGCACAGAGGGCACACAGATGCCAAAGCAACCAAATGCAGGGCAGGAGACATAGTTTTTTGGCTAGGGATGAACAAGGACATAGACCTGGAGATACAAGCTTGCTTGGTGTACAATAGCAACAGACTGCACCAACAGAAAGAGCTACTGCAGCTTCATGTAGTGCTGGACCTCCCCTGGTCAAACGTGGCAACAGACATCTTCGAAAGGCATGGTCAGAAGTATTTGGTTCTTGTCGATTCATACACTGGATGGTTTAAGATAGACCTTCTACCCAATGTCACCTCGTCAGCAGTCGTTATCAAATTAAAAAGACACTTTTCAGTGCATGCGCCCCCCCCCCCCAACACACACTCTGCTGTTGGACAATGGCACCCAGTTTGCCAGTGAGAAATTCAGATGCTTTGCAACAACATGGGATTTCAACCACATCACTAGCAGCGCAGAGTACCCACAGTCAAATTATTTGGCTGAAAGAGCCATGAGGAACGTGAAGCAACACATGGAGAAGTCTCACAGGGAAAATATGGGTGTGTTCCTAAACCTGCTGAACCTAAGGAACATCCCCAGCGACGCCATATTGGGTTCTCTGGTGCAACAACTCAGGTCCAGGCAGACAAAGGCTACTCTGCCTGTGGCAAGGAGACTCTTGGAGCCTTAGCTAAAGAACCCACAAGAAATTAAAACCTAAATTCTGAGCTAATACAGAAAAAGTGCTATGATAGAAACAGCCGGCCACTCGAGCCATTAGCAGAAAGGCAAGACATAAGGATGCAGACTCCACAGGGCTATAACCATATGAGCATAGTCAAAAGGAGCTTCCAGGAGACCAGGTCAAACCTGGTAAAATCAGAAGGAAGAATATATCCGAGAAACTGTTGGCACATTCTACCCATAAGGGAGCCACTCCTATCCCAAACCATTCCTGATGAGACTATAAACCAGAATCTGGAACATGAACCCAGGGAAGGCAGAGCTCCCTCAGTAACAACCCATGAATCAAATGGCCACAACCCCGAGACCACGGATGGCACATCCTTTCAAGCTGAAGCACCCCAAATATCCACTTCCACCAATGGCTACTACATAACAAGCTGTGGGTGCACTTGTAAGCCCAACCCAAAATATCAGGATTAAACTGGGATGATTGTTGACTGCTGAACTATAATCATTGTAATGTACAACATCTACATGGATTGTGATATGTGAAAGAGGTTGCCCAAGAAAGGGGATGTCGACAGCCACTTTTATTGGTTGTCTGCACCCACTGCAGCCATTGTACTTGCTATGATGCTATTGTGCATGTGCGAGGCCCGGTGAAGCCCACTAGTTGAAAAAGGAAACGGAGCTTGGTTATTTGCGGACGTCATTTCCAGGGGCTCCTGTTATACATTGTATTTATGGAACTTAACAGTAAAGCATTCGTCAGAAGTTGCCATTGTGTGTTGCCTGGTTATTCAATGCATCAACAAACACCTTTGAACAATTAAAACAGAAATATGACATGTCAAATGGAACTTTCTACTGCTTTCTTCAGTTAAGGTCATTCTTGCGAGAGAATGGGGTCCCACAATGGTCCCACCCGCAAGTAACGAAGTAGAGGGGATGCTTTGACTGTGAAGTACGCCTAAATTCATAACTAGGTGAAAGTGCTAAGCCTGGCTTATTATTAAAGGTCGAGGGAGAGGTGGGAGCTGGATCTAGGTGTTATAATACCAAAGGAGTGTTGGTCTGATTGGTGTCTGGATAGTATGGCAGCAACTATAAATCCGAGAAATGGATTAGTTCAATATAATTTTTTAAATCAACTATACCTCACACCACATAAAGTACACAAATCAAAATCTGAAACATGCTTTAGGTGTGGCATCGAAATTCGAACATACCTACATTCTACATGGTCGTGTGTGAAGGTAAGACCATTTTGGCATGGTATCACTGAAGCACTAATAAGACTAACAGGAGTGACCTTCACATACGACCCAGAGCTGTACCTTCTGGGCAGCTTTATGGATGTGAGCAATAAACTGACTAAATTTCAAATTTGTTTTGTTAAAGGTGGCCCTGGTCATGGCCAAAAAGTGTATAGCAATTAGGTGGAAGTCCAACACTCCCCTACTTATTGGTCGATGGGCCGTGGAGATATGTAGCTGTATACCCATGGAGAAAATTACCTATAAGTTAAAAAATAAATATGATACACTCATTAAGATATGGCAACCAGACTTGGATTATGTAGGGGTCCAATTATAAATTTGACCCTTCGATGTATCAATGCATGTATGTAAAGATGTGATATCCCAGAAAGAGAATCAAGAAAAAAATTAGAGCTCTGATGGTGTGGGAAGTTATATATTTTTATTTGTGGGAAGGGGGAGGGGGGAGGGTAAAAGGGGAGGAATTTTTCGTTTTGTTTTGTAATCTTTTAATATATTTGATGTGTGTGTATATATTTATCCATGTTTGGTGGGAAAGTGCAGACAGTTCTGCATGGATTTTATGTGATCTTTATTGCTTTAGGAAAGAGTGACTGCCTTTGACATTAAACAGTAAAGAGTCCCATGGGGATCACAGGGAAAACAGGCAAACAATTGGAGTCATATCTCACTCAAAGAAGATGATTATTATGTTGTTGAAGTCAACTATCCCTATCTTGGACATCACTGAAGGAATATCTCAGGGCAGCGCCTTGGGTCCAACCATCTTTGTAGCATCTTCCGTCTTTCATAAGATCAAAAGTGGGCAAGTTTGCTGATGGCTGCATGAAGTTCAGTTCCATCCACAAATCTACAACAAATGAAGCAGCCCATATTTCATACACAGCAAGACTTGGAAAATATTCAGGCAAGCACTGATAAGTGAGAAACAAAAAAGCTGCTGGAATCTTAAGTAGATAAAGAACTGCTAGAGGAACTCAGCAGATCAGACAGCATCCATGGGTAGAAATGGTCAATCAACATTTCAGGTCTGAAGAACAGTGCCTCCAGGTTCAAGAACAGTTTCTTTCCAACAGCTATCTGCACTAATGCAAGGTCTCTTTTTAATTGCATTAGAATAGTTGAATGTTTATTTTCTATCTTTTGCATTTATTTACTCTTTTTTAATTTGATTAAGTATACTATTATAGTTTTTATTTTATAAAGTACCTGTTCAGCTGCAGCAAGTAAGAATTTTGGTGCATTTGTATATTGTACAAAGTGTATGAAAATGACTTAATTCTTATTATCAGTCACAGTACAAACTCCACATGGTCAGCAGTGGTAGTCAAGCTGGAAACCAGCTTGCTGCTACACTGAACCTCCCTCACTAAGAATTAAAGGAAATAAACACAGAATAATTTTATAACAGTTAAAACAATTAGTCCAAAACTACGTAAGCTGACTAATGCCTTAGTCCATCATAAACATTCTCCTCAAATGAATGAAGATGCTGTTCCAAATCTAACCTGGTGCAGATTTTACAGGCAGATTCCTAGAGTAAGAGATGGGGAACTGCCATAAATCCATGCACTGCTGGATAATGAGGTGCCCAAACACTGCAGCATAATTGGGAAATTGAAAGCAAAAAGAGCCCAGCCAATTGGGGATTCTGAATTTATGTGCTACATACGATACTGGGGAATCCCAAACTTGATTGAACTGCTAGCATTTTTAATGACCAAGAACTTCACACAATTTCCAGACCTCTGTCTAGCCTCTGACAAATTTTGGGAAACTAATATTTTCTGAGGGTTTTTTTTTGGTGGATAATTATTGACAGAGATGGGAAAATTACTCATCTAAAGTTCCACACATGCTGCAGGTTCTGAGCCCAGAATTCCCCACTAATTATGATTGGTGGAAAGTTTATTAGCTTCCTAGATATTAACAAAAAAATCTCATTATCTGGAACATTTGGAATTTAAAGCTGAAATCATTGTGGTGTGAGTTAAAGAGACAAACAGGGAATTGCAAAAGCAATAATGCTATGGACTTGCAGGTTAAATTCAAACACATCGATGTGAATGGATTCTTAATAATAAATATACTGAGATGGAATTTCAGTAAAAACAAAGTGCTGGAGAAACTCAGCAGAACAAACAGGATACTTTATATAGCAAAGATAACCAACCAACGATTCGGGCGCCTGCCGACATTTTCCTCATATCTTGATGAAGGGCTCATGCCCAAAACAAGGGTTATGTATCTTTATCTTTGCAACATAAAGGACACTGTTTGATCTACTGAGTTTTTTCAGCATTGTATTTTTACTTCAATCACGGTCTCTGTAGACTTTCATGTTTTACTCAAGAACCCTATGTATACCCATCAAACAGTAATTGGGCCGGAATGTATCCACCGTCTGTCAGTGGTTCAGAATGACCCTGCTGGAAATTTGCCACATGCCACATGGATAAGACTACTTGAATGCATTCAGATGACCTTGCCTCAAATTGCTGTGGGCTCCATTGCTTCTGCAATTATTTGTGCAATTCACCTGGGACTGTCATCAAAGTGTGATATGCATACTAAGGTCAAATTGTCCACAAGCACATCAGTGGCATCTCCTTGAACAACTGAATGTCGATAATTTCAATAAAATCAAACTTCAAAATGGAGAAAAATGCATAATTGCAATTATATATGTGCCTTCAATACAAGGAGTTGATAACAAATGTCTAACTTCTAGTGATTATAAGAAGTGTAAATAAGATCTTTTCTACATTCATTTCAGCAAGGCACAAGGACAAAATCCCACGAGGCAACTTAATCACCCCATGGAATCTAAGGGGAAGTGCAAAACAGGATTAATGTAAAGAGAGGGGGAGAAAGCAAAGGGTAATCTCTGCAAGAGGTTCGAGTGACTGGAACATTAGGTTCAGGAGTCGACACTAGGTCTCTTGCTTTTCATAGAATGTAGCTTGATCTTAAATGTAGGAGGTATGATGAAGTGACTTATAGATGTTACCAAAATTAAGAGAGAGTTTAATAGTGAGGACAGCTGTCGGCTTCCAAAGGAATCAAATGAGGATTGGATGGGCAGAAAAGGGGTAAATAGAATTCACTCTCGAAAAAAATTGAGATGATGCATTTGAGGAGGGAAAACAAGCCAAAGAAATAAATCCTAATTAGTAGAAAGGAAAGTCATCGTCAGAGTGTTTTACAGCACTAGAAACAGACTCTTTGACCCAGTTCGTCCATTTAAACCAAGTTGTCTCTCTAAGCTAATCCCATTCACCTAGTCCTATATCTCTCTAAATCCTTCCTATCGATGTACCTGTCAAAATTACTTTTAAACATTGCAATTCTCTCTGTCTCCACCACTTCTTCTGGTAACTTGTTCACCACCACCATCAATGTGGAAAAGATGCCCCTTGAGTCCCTTTTAAATCCTTCCTCTCGCACCTTAAATCTATGGCTTCTAGTTTTATATTCCCTTCCCTGGGTAAACAACAATGACCATCTACCTTATGTATGCCCCTCATGAAATTATATGCCTCTATTAGGTTCAACTTCAGCTTCCTATGTAGCAGGAAAATAAAATCCCAGTCTATCCATCCTCTCCTTGTAACTCCATCAGTTCTGCCAATATATTTATGAATCTTTTCTACATCCTTTCCAGCTTAATAACATCTTTTCTACAGGTCGGAGAACAGAACTGCACATAGTACTGCACTTGTGATCTCACCAATCTCCTGCACACTTACAGTATGGTCTCCCTGCTCCAGCACTCAATGCTCTGACTGCGAAGGCTTCACTACCCTGTCTACAATGTAGAAGACAGAGCATTCTTGAAGTTTTATTCATAGATAGTGCATATAGTGGAACAGGTAAATAAGGTGGTTAAAAGAGCATACAGATTTGATTCTTGGATTAAATAGACAGGAATGTCATGCTAGAAATGCATAAAATACAAATTAGACGTCAACTGAAATTTTATGTACCATTCTGATCATCACACTGCAGGACAGGGTGGTGGCAATATTAATGAAGATGTTGCCAGGCTGAAGGTCAATAGTTATGAGAGGAGATTTTCTAGACTGTAATTCAATTATTTGGTACGAAGGATTCAATTGGGAGATTCAACTGAGGTGTATGAAAAGATGAGAGGTTGGATAGGATGAACAGAAAAGTCCCCCTTTTCTCTCATTAAGGAGATCAATCCTTGAGAATAATGATCTAAATTAATTGGTTAAAGAAATAAAGGAGAGCTGAAAAAAAAATGTTCAATCAAATAGCAAAGGTCAAGAACACTGACTGAGAGGTTGCTGGAGGCAGAAGTCTACACTACATCGAACAAGTACCAAGACAAGCAGATGAAAAGTTGTAGGTTATAACAGCCAGACATAATTAAATCACTGATCTTGTGGTCAGCATTGACACAAGTAAACAATAGTGACCTTTTGTGCTATAAATATCCATGATTCTACCCATCTGCCTGTATTTTGTAGAAATCTCCCATGTCACTGTTCAGTCAGAGGATTCACTTTCTTACAACTGTGACTTTCTAAACATTTTTATCAACTTTTCAGAGACAGACTGTAGCAACAGTTGTTTTATAAATATAAATTATTTAAGTTAGGCAAAAAATGCTATGATATCAGGTTATTAATCCTACCTCTTGCAAACTTTGATGTGATTTACAGGAAAGCTGTAAATGAACAAATTACTAAAAACCTCATACTTATTGTATTTAGTAGTTTCTAATTCTTTGACCCTGAAACAGCAAGTATAATAAAAAGGAAGTAGACATGGGCAGTCAGTTCAATTTCAAAAGCAAACCTATGATTGCAAGCTTTTCAAATTGAAGGAAAGGAAGGAGTTGGTTTGCTTATGTCGGACATGTTCCTTTGCATTGTTTGCAATGTATTATTGCATAAATTATACTCATGAGAGGTGGAAAATGTAACTGTACTGCATTCTGACATGTTGAATTAAAGCTAATTGTTTTGTAAAGACTTGTCTCAATACTGCATCTTTGGAGCTCATTTACAAAAAGATTTTGGTAGTATATATGTAATAGAGAGAATTAGCCAGTTCATACTTTGGGACCATTTAACTCTTTGATTTTCTACCGTTGATCTCGATATTTTAACCTTTCTGACAGATTCCAAAACACAACCCATTGGACTGGTTTCATGCATGATAAACACAATTGGGCCCAAGAGAATATAAAAGTCCAAAACCAATTTGTATATGCTTATACAATAGCATCATAGAGTTCTACTGCACTAAGTTAACCCCTTTGGCCCAGCTTGTCAATTTCAATCAATTCCCTGCTTTTGGCCAATATCCCATTACCTTTTCCTACCTGTTTAAATAATTTTTGAATTTTATAATTGTTGTGATGGGCTTATCCATAATCATGTAGGGAATATCATCCATGATATAGACTTGCAGTGTCTGAATAAATATGGTTAATTTGTTAGTATTCTGCAATGATGTTTTGCGGACTGAAATTTTTGAATTCTATTAATAATTTTGCAATTTTGGAAATTAATAGACTTTTTTATATTTATATTTCTTTATAACCATATACAGCACAGAACAGGCCAGTTTGGCTCTACTAGTCCATGCTGGAACAAATCCCCGACCTCCTAGTCCCACTGACCAGCACCTGGTCCATACCCCTCCAATCCTCTCCCCTCCATGTAATTATCCTGTCTTTCCTTAAATGTAAATAATGTCCTTGCTTCAACCACCTCTGCCGGAAGCTTATTCCACATCCCAACCACCCTTTGCATGAAGAAATTTCCTCTCATGTTCCCCTTATAATTTTCCCCCTGCAATCTCAAACCATGGCCTCTGGTTTGAATACCCCCCATTCTTAATTGAAAAACCTTATCCACGTTGACTCTCTCTGTCCCTTTTAAAATCTTGAACACCTCCATCAAATCCCCCCTCAATCTTCTATGCTCCAGAGAAAAAAAGCCCCAGGCTGCTCAACCTTTCTCTGTAACTCAAACCTTGAAATCCTGTCAACATTCTCGTGAACCTTCTCTGGACTCTCTCTATTTTGTTTATCTCCTTCCTATAATTTGGTGACCAAAACTGCACACAGTATTCCAAATTTGGCCTCACCAATGCTTTGTACAATTTCATCATAACATCCCAACTCTTGAATTCAATACTCCGATTTATGAAGGCCATCATTCCAAATGCCTTCTTCACCACTCTATCTACCTGAGTATCAACTTTGAGGATACTATTTACCATAACTCCTAAATCCCTTTGATGCTCTGCACTCCTCAATTGTCTACCATTCAATGTATATGACCTATTTAGATTTGCCTTTCCAAAATGCAACACTTCACACTTATCCGTATTAAATTCCATCAGCCATTTCTCAGCCCACTCCTCTAGCTTTCCTATATCTCTTTTTAAGCTATGGTAATCTTCCTCACTGTCCACAATGCCACCAATCTTTGTATCATCTGCAAACTTATTTATCCAATTCACCACCCCTTATTCCAGATCGTTAATATATATAACAAACAATAGTGGACCCAGGACCGAACCCTGAGGAACTCCACTAGTCACCGGCCTCCAATTTGACAAACAATTTTCTACCAGTACTCTCTGACACCTCCCATCCAACCACTGCTGAATCCATTTCACTACTTCCTTATTTATACCTAATGCCTCCACCTTTTTTCTAACCTCCTGTGGGGAATTTTGTCAAAAGCTTTACTAAAGTCTAAATAGACAACATCCACAGCCTTCCCTTCATCAATCTTTTTTGTAACCCCCTCGAAAAAATCTATTAGGTTTGTTAAGCATGATCTATCCCTGAAAAAACCATGCTGACTACTACCTATCAATCCCTGTTCTCCAAATATTTTTAAATGCCATCCCTCAGAACACTTTCCCTCAACTTACCCACTACAGACATCAGACTCACAGGTCTATAATTTCCAAGCTTATATTTGGACCCTTTCTTAAACAGCGGAACAACGTGTGCCACCCTTCAATCCTCTGGCACTACCCCCGTGACCAGTGACATCCTAAATATCTCTGTTAATGGCCCCTCTATCTGTTCACTAGTCTCCCTGAGTGTCCTTGGGAATACATTGTCCGGACCCGAAGATTTGTCCACCTTTATCTTTTTTAACACTGCCATCACTACCTCCCCGGTTATCCTTATATTATTCATGACCCCCCCACTATTTTGCTTTACTTCAACTGGTGCAATAGTTTTTTTTCCCTAGTGAATAACGAGGAAAAGAAATCATTTAAAATTTCCCCCATTTCCTCTGATTTTTCACATAGCCTACCCTCACTATCTACAAGGGGTCCAATTCTATCCCTCACTAATCTTTTACTTTTAATGTACCTATAGAAACCCTTTGGATTTATTCTTACTCTGCCTGCCAAAGCCTCTTTGTGCCTCTTTTTGGCCTTTCTAATTTCTTTCTTAAGATTTTTTCTACACTTCTTGTAGTCCTCTTTCAATTTCTCATCACCCTGCTGTTTATACCTCTTGTACACCACCCTCTTTCTCCTAACCAAATTTCTAATATTCCTTGAAAACCAAGGCTCCCTATGACTTCCAGCCTTTCCTTTGATCCTCACTGGGACATATCTACTCTGTACTCTCAAAATTTCTTCTTTGAATATTCTCCATTTTTCATTTACATCCTTTCCTGAAAAAAATCATGTCCCACTCAATACTCCCCAAAGCCATTCTCATTCCTTCGAAATTTGCTTTTCTCCAATCCAGAACCTCAACTTTAGGCCCTTCTTTGCTCTTCCCTAAAACTAATAGAGTTGTGATCACTAGACCCAATTTATCAAACCATTTAACATTTTTACAATATGAAAAGTGAGAATACCACTAAAATAGAATAGATGCATCAAAAAGTTAAATGCCTAAAATTCCATGCCATTTCAATCAATATCCTACAAATACTTCAACCAGGTGTCAATAAATGGATATTCATTAGATATTATATGACAGGCAATGTTATGGAACAGGTTGGTTAACGCACCTCCACCCTTACAGATTCATAATAGATGTTATAGTTAAGAATAAAAAATGGAATACTGTTGTAAGGAAATTTTACGTATCATTTCAGTTCAGTATTATCAATAACATGCATTTACCCACAATAATAAACAAAATTAAGATTCTGCAAGTGCCTGATTCAGCATAATTTTACAAGCTTTATTTAACATCAAGTACTAGCTGGCAATTGATTGGTATTTTGAGGTAGTATTAAATCATGAAAATGTCTTAGCAGTGTTTTTTTATGTTTAATCTGATGTATGAGCAGATAATTTGTTAATGTTCTCAACTACTTTGCCATGCCGCATTAACACTTTAGTTTTCCTCAGAATACCATTGGTGGTGGAATCTCTCTGTCATCTTCGAAGCAAATAACATTGAGCTTGATTTTGCAATTATAAGATTTCTACTTCTACTTCCACGGGGAATAATGTAACAATGAAAATGAGCATGAATTTTTGCAAGAAATTTAGAGAATACAAAAGTATACATTTTGATTTAAAACAAAACTTCAACCAGTCTCACACCATTTGATGTAGACTAACAACTGACTTTTAAATTTTTGCACCAATTTGTAATAAAAAGTAAGGCTTCCCTTTTACTTAATCCTGGTTAGATTCAATCCATGTAATGCTGGGAATATGCATTCAAACAGAGCATAACATCCCAAACCACTGAATTTAGTTTAATATGGAAATACAGTAAAATCCCTGTTATCCAGATTTCAAGCAACTGGCAAAAAAAATCAAGGAAAATTTAAAAAAATTAAAAATTAAAATAAATAAAGAATGATTAACAATTTAAATAAAAGTTTAAAATTGTAAATGTTCTCTGAAGTAATACATGAACCTTTGGTGAAGATGGAAACAAATATTCAGCCAATGAAAGCCTTGGTCATCCTTTTGCATATAGCAGCTGTTTAAAAAAGTTGTGTTTGAATAAAATGGTGTTGCCCAGGATGAAGATCTGGTTGATGATGCTCACCATTGTAATGATTCTCTTGAAGTGTTTCCTTATCCCTGCCTAGTAAGTCATTATCTTCATTAGTATATTATTAATTATATTAGTATGGCTTTATCTGTAAACGAGGTTGGAAAGGATTAATTATCTATAATTATCATTTTTCGGGCAGCTCTATGGAGGGGCAGATGCAGTGACTGTTAGATGTTTTCAAAGATTGTGATTATTTTGCGTCAATATAAATTTTGGTAGTTGATCATTTGTTTTATTCCTTTCTACGTGAATCTTCTTCCAAATGTTGAGCAGATGGTGCAGTACTGGTGAATTCCTATGTTGCACCAGCTTTTCATCCCACATATATAGTATATGTTTAGGTACCTTCTCCCCTATTTTATCTAGCTCTAATCTGGTCCAATTTGGTTTTTCCCTTGTTTGATAAAAATCTGATAGGTATCTTAATTGTGCTGCTCTATAAAAATTCTTAAAGTTTGGTAGCTGTAAGCCCCCTTGTAATCCCTTTCACAATAGATAACCTTTCCTTTAGAGAATGGGAGAAAAAAGGGATCAAAAGAATAGAAAATTGTTTTTTGGGAAATAAATTATTATCTTTTGAACAAATTAAGTTCAAATATGGTATAACTCACGGTACAATGCTTGCATATCACCAACTGAAAATCTACTTGAAGGACAAATTGGGAAGCAGGCTGAGGTTACCAGAAGGAAGCAATTTTGAATATGTGATTACAGACACAATTATAATTAAAAGATTTATAACAAACATGTTCATCAAACTGCAAGAGAAAGAATGAGGAAACAAGCTGTAAACCCAAACAAAAATGGGAACAAGATCTAAACATAAAGTTAAAGAATGAAACATGGGAAAAGCTATGCTCCAGAACTATGAGAAATAAAATAAACACGAGGTTACGCATGATGCAATATAATTGGCTATACAGGCTATACACCATGCCCCAAAAGTTAAATAAATGGGACCCAACAGTATCAGACAGATCTTTTCATTGTAAGAAGGAAACGGGAACAACAGTACATGCAATTTGGGCATGTGAGAAAGTGGAAAAGTTTTGGGAAGATCTAAACCAGGTATTAAATAAAATCACAAAAAGCAACATACCAAAAAATCCAGAGATCTTTCTTCTAAGTAATATAAGAAGTAAAGAACTTGAACTGGATTTGGATGGAGCACAAAAAAGATTTATTATGATAGCCTTAGCTGCAGCAAAAAAATGTATTATGTCAACCTGGAAATTAGAAGATAGTCTGAGAATACAGCAATGGTACATAGAAATGAATAAATGTATTCCATTGGAAAAAATAACATATAATTTAAGAAATAACATCACAATATTCGAACAAATTAGGGAACCATACATGGAACACAACAGAGAAGTCCTACCGTGGACCTCCACCGCCTAAAATGACAGAAGGAGAAGAAAACGAAATGAACTGACCCAGTATGTAAAAGTAGAAGACACAAATTTCTTGTTTATTTTCATTGTGTGATGACATTGTTTAATGTGTTTAATGTATCATATAGGTTGAACGTTGAGTGGGTGGGGAGGGGGGTGAAGGAGTGAGGGAAGGAAGGGGGAGAAAGGAGAGAAAATGACACTGTTTATATTCAAGAGGGAAATGTTTGTGTGCATTTTGATTATTATGGTTCATAGTGTGAAAATTTTTTTTTAATTTTTAAAAAGATTGTGACTATAAATAAAGTAAAATCTTTATATGTTCATGCAAGTGAAGTAAGTACTATATAGTATTTTTGTCTTGTAAACTGCTTATTCTGCATGCAGGTGTATTAGTTAGGTAATGCAAGGGTGAGCGTCAAGCAACCAGAAATCTTGTTTATCCCTGTAGGTGCCGGATACCAGAGATTTTACTGAGATGATACCTGAGATGGCACTTTGAATCTCTACATATCTATTAAAACTACTGCTTGGAAACAAATGCCTGTACCTGCAAAAGTATTTTAATCCTGAATTTTAAATTCAGTTAGCGAGATTCACGAATACCATCAACAATCTTTCTTAAAAATGGTTCTGAACTGTTAATAAGATAATTTGTTCAACAAACAAAATTTGTTTGATTTGCTGGTCACAGAAAATTCAGAATATCAACAGTATTAAAACCAAAAAATGTAAATTTAAATCCCTATGAAAATCTCTATTTTAGAAAAAAAACACTCCCACTGCAATAAAATTAAATAATGAGTCCTCCAATCCTGTACAGCTGAGTCTTGATTTATATTCACGTATGATTTATGTGTTACTCACGGCGATTAGGTTGAAGCTGCAGGATTTTGGTGGAATTATTCAAAATGCATGTATTTTTGGAAGCGATTATGCAGGTACACCTGATCAGTTTGTCACCTGTGCCAACCAATTGTACATGATAAAACACAGCAAAACTATATAATTTGCCTGGCTTGCAGAATAGTCTGATATTTTTATATCCGCGTCAGTTACTGGGATTTCTTAAAGATGCAATGGAGGTTGGGCCAGAGAAATAATTGCAACAGCCTAAATCTGCTGTAAAATCTTATGTCTGCAGAATTCAATGGAAATAATCATATTGATGCAACACACAAAAAGCTGGAAGAACTCAGTGGGTCAGGCAAGAGATAGGCCATAATCCTTCAACATGAATAACAAAGAAGGAGCGGAAGAGTGAGGAGCACAGACCAGCAAGTGATAGGTGAATACAGATAAGGGAAGAGTCGGAGCATGGATCAGTAGGTGATAGGTGAACAGAGGTGAGAGGAGGAGGAGGAACACGGGATGCAGGTGACAAGTAAATGCAATTAGGATGGAAGAAATGGAAAAAATGCAAGAAGCTGGGACATGATAGAGGAAGAGGAAGAGGGCTGAGGGAGATGCACCCTGACAGGAAGATAGAAGGTCCTGGATTGAAGGGAAGGGGTCGGGATCTAAGGTGCAGGTGAATGGCAGTGAGAGAGGGCGGGAAAGGAAAGGGAAGGAAAAGAGAGGTTGGAATGAGGCCAGAAAGATGGGAGAAAGGAAGGGGATGATTTGAAAACAAGGGAGAGAGTTACCATAAATTGAAATTGCCTTTTCTATCTCTTTTCCATCTGTCATCTAAGATAATATAATTTAATAATGGAAATTCAATTCAGCTGTAAATAAAATATCCCCCTCCACAGCATTTCAAGGCTGCATATGGGGTTAATTAAATTGAAACTAGCCAAGTTAAGTTTATTGTCATCTGATTGCATAAGTACAACCAGACGAAACAACATTCTCCGGTCGTCAGTGCAAAACATGCAGACAAACAATACATGTGCAGGACAATTATTCAAAAATACAAAAATAAATAAATAAATATTACTTCATTAATATGACAGTCTTTGATGGTTAGTGTGAGCAGTTCCTTTGGTTGTTCAGCATTCTCACTGTCTGTGGGAAGAAACTGTTCCTCAGCCTGGTGGTGCTGGCTTTGATACTCCTGGATCTCTTTTCAGATGGGAGCAGCTGAAAGATGCTGCGTGCAGGGTGGAAGGGGTCTGCAATGATTTTGCACACCCTCTTCAGACAATGATCCCAGTAGATCAAGTCAGTGGAGGGGAGGAAGACTTCAGTGGTCCTCTCTGCCACTTTTATGATCCTATGGATAGACCTCTGATCTTTTTCTCTGCAGCAACCATACCACACTGTGATGTAGCCGGCCAGGATGCTCTCAATAGAGCTCCTATAAAAGGTTGACATAATAGCTGGTATACTTGCCCGCTTCAGTCTTCTCAGGAAGTGTAGTCACTGTTGCACCTTCCAAACAAGTGAGGAATATTTTGTGATAGATCACTAGTTAAGTGAATTCCAAGGAACTTGATGCTCTCCACTCTCTCTACTACAGAGTAGTTGATATGTAGGGGAGGGTAGTCATTCCTGGTTCTCCTAAAGTCCACAATCATCTCTTTCATTTTGTCCATGTTGAGTCTCAAGTTGTTACACAAGGTTTCCCACCTCTTCTCTGTAGTGCATCCCATCCTTGTTGCTGATAGGCCAACTACTGTTGTGTCATCTGCAAACTTGATGACACCACTGGAGCTGAATCAGGTGAGGCAGATGTGGGTCAGTAACATGAGCACACAACCCTGAGGTGTGCCAGTGCTCAGCACATTGGTGCTCGATGGTCTGCTACCAACCTGGACAGACTGTGGTCTTTCCATTAGGAAGCGGAGAATCCAGTTACAGGGAGGGGTGTCAAGTCCCAGCAAGGACAGCTTCTCCTCCATCCTCTGGGGAATGATCATATTAAATACTGAGCTGAAGGCAATGAAGAACACCTTGGCATATGAGGCGTCATTCTCCAGGTGGGTCAGGACTAAAGACCTTTGTTGGAATCTGAAAAGGTACGTTTTCCAGAGACGAGCCGAGATGCCCTGTCACTGGGAATGCCACAGGGCACAATAAACATGCAAAGTGGATTACAGCTGTGTCAAGCAAAAACAACGCACCTCCAGTTCATCCATCATCTTTGCCAGGATATGGACTAAGAACTAAGTGGTCATGCTGTAGCAATCACTCGAGAATCAATCAGTGTCAAATCATCGCTTACAACAGTTAGAGGTCATTCACCCTTCACCTAATAGGTGTCAGTTTTCCCACCTTCCTCTCGAGCACTTACTTGCCCAGGCTTAGTCCCTTATCCAGTGCTCATCACAAATTTGCCATCTAAATCTCTTGGGGACTTTATGTGTGTTAGTGCCAGTACCTGCAGCAGACTGCTGAAAGGGCCCATCATCTTAGCAGTTACCAGAACACCCCATAAATGATGAGACACCTATGAAGATAGATGAGAAAATGAGTCAGGATACTAGCTACAGGAAGCCTCCTCAAACTCTGCAAATGTACCAAAATATTGTGTGTCAAGATGTTTTGCATATGAGTACGCAGGCCTATGTTTGTGAGTGAGCCCTAGCCAAGGAAAGGTCTTTAGCCAATCTGCTTTTGTCCCACTCTCCTGTTTATGTTTGTGCAATGTTCATGTCAGCCTCTTCAGATCTATTCAGTGACCTCCATCTTCCTCCTCTTCTTGATAGTTGCTCTCTCCTGCTGTGTGCCACTGCACCAAGAGCACCGATGGAAGCCAGGAATGAGCAGCAGATGCACAGGTGAGAGGCCTTTGTGGTTCTGAATATCGGGTAGTTCTTGTGTTGGTACTGTCTGTTGGAAGTATTTTTTGTCATGGGTCACCCTTGCACAGGGTCAATAATTTCAATAAATTAGCTGTTTCAGTTTGCACCTTGCTGCAAAATGGTCAGCGTTAAAAAGAGCACTAGTAAGTAGAGGAAACACTCAACAGCATCTAAACAGCTGTTTGCAAAGTCTCGAACGATTTTGTATATAATAGGGTATCCTCTGGGAAATAAACAGAGAATTGACTATTCATAAAAATTGTCCAAAATTATCTTGGAGGAAGGTATTACAAGATGTCAGGGAGAGTGAATCCCTGATTTTTCTGCAAACAATACTCCCATTGCATACAGCAAATCTTGTTGTTGAAGAAATTTGATTTTCTTTCTCATACTTGTAGCTCCACACAAAGATACAAAAGGTTTTTGTCACAAGCGTGGTCTCCTTCAAATGGTTTCTATATGGTTTTCAAAGCTTTTAGGAAGGCCCCATAAGCCACCCCAGAAACTGTGACCTTATAGTAAGTGGTGGACAATATGCTAAGGCTTATTAAGGCTGAGGAATTAAGCAGGTCAAGAGCAAATTCAACAGAATAATATTCCCAACACATCTCATCAATCCTATCGTACTTAATAAGTTATTATTTTCCAGTTGTATTTAATCATAGCATTGTTAAAAGGCCTTCTAAAAACATGATCTCTACTATCAGGCATGGAACAGTATTACATGACATGGAATTAAGCTGGTTCACGGATTCCCAGGCAGTGTCTCTTTCTGCATCCTAGTCAAATCAATGTTCCATGCATAGTTGGGAAGTGACAGGTTGCAGACCCAATTTGACTATCTGAAGGAGCTGATCAATATCTTCTGGTTTCCCTTCAGCCCCACACTCTTGATCATTGGGCAGTAGGTGCAGAGGATATGTCAATTGGGATATCTCATCATTGGACTGTTTTTAACCCCAAGACAGCTGCAAACATGTCCATACAGAAGGACTTTGAGGGAATTTTCCACCCTTCTGAGGTTACATCTGAATCAGGGTGTCTCTGAAGGCCTCCAGTATTGATGGGTAACACAAGGGCTGGCATGATCCTGAACCCAGATGACTATTTTAAATTGAGTGGTTCTGACATTCAAATAAAATCAAAGCAAAATAAACCATAGTCATAGATGGATTTTGATTCAGGTGATTTTTACCATCTGCGTCCTCGCACCAACCGTCTTTACTATCTTCTTCAGCATGATGCTGAAACAAGCCAATAAAGACTTCAACAATGAAGACGCTGTTTACATCCGGTACCGCAAGGATGGCAGTCTCTTCAATCTGAGGCGCCTGCAAGCTCACACCAAGACACAAGAGCAACTTGTCCATGAACTACTCTTTGCAGACGATGCTGCTTTAGTTGCCCATTCAGAGCCAGCTCTCCAGCGCATGACGCCCTGTTTTGCGGAAACTGCCAAAATGTTTGGCCTAGAAGTCAGCCTGAAGAAAACTGAGGTCCTCCATCCGCCAGCTCCCCACCATGACTACCAGCCTCCCCACATCTCCATCGGGCACACAAAACTCAAAACGGTCAACCAGTTTACCTATCTCGGCTGCACCATTTCATCGGATGCAAGGATCGACAACGAGATAGACAACAGACTCGCCAAGGCAAATAGCGCCTTTGGAAGACTACACAAAAGAGTCTGGAAAAACAACCAACTGAAAAACCTCACAAAGATTAGCGTATACAGAGCAGTTGTCATACCCACACTCCTGTTCGGCTCCGAATCATGGGTCCTCTACCGGCATCACCTACGGCTCCTAGAACCATCCTCAACATTCATTGGAATGACTTCATCACCAACATCGAAGTACTCGAGCTGGCAGTGTCCGCAAGCATCGAATCCATGCTGCTGAAGACCCAACTGCGCTGGGTGGGTCACATCTCCAGAATGGAGGACCATCGCCTTCCCAAGATCGTGTTCTATGGCGAGCTCTCCACTGGCCACCAAGACAGAGTTGCATCAAAGAAGAGGTACAAGGACTGCTTAAAGAAATCTCTTGGTGCCTGCCACATTGATCACCGCCAGTGGGCTGATATCGCCTCCAACTGTGCATCTTGGTGCCTCACAGTTCGGTGGGCGGCAACCTCCTCTGAAGAAGACCGCAGAGCCCACCTCACTGACAAAAGACAAAGGAGGAATAACCCAACACCCAACACCCAACCCCAACCAACCAATTTTCCCTTGCAACCGCTGCAACCATGCCTGCAACCATGTCAGTCACCAACGAGCCTACAGCAGACGTGGACATACCCCTCCATAAATCTTCGTCCGCGAAGCCAAGCCAAAGAAAAAAAGAATATCAAATAGAAGTTCAGAAAGATTATTTGGGAAGAAAACAGGAAATGATAACATGAAGAATGGCTTAGGCAAGTTGCCTAGATCAGTGGTTCTCAAGTTTTATTTTTCCACTCACATACAACCTTAAGTAATCCCTTTTAACTGCAGACCATCTATGGCATAGGATACCATAGGTGCTCTGTGGTTGGGAAGGTATTATTTAAGGTGGTATATGAATGGAAAGAAAAAGGTTAAGAACCCCCTGCCCTAGATATATTTAAGGGGAAGTCTCTGTGAGAGATTGAAGCAGAGATTAAACCCAATGCAGAGGAGTTGGGGGACAGGCTATAAGGAGTGGATGTGATGATAAGAATTAACTGGGTAGAATCTCCTATTTCTGCACTTTATGCTCAAGGCTATTTTTGTTCATGGTGGTAATGCAGCAGTTTAATTACTAGATCAGTAACCCCGAGGCCTGAATTTAAATCCAACGATGACAACTGTTCATTTAATAAACTGGTATTGAGAAAACTAGGAAAACTGCAAAAAACTAAAAATCCAGTTCCTCCCCACCTATATCCAGGACACTTCACACTCCCACCATCACTTCAACAACTTACAGTTTCCTGAATTCGATCACCTTACATTTATCATTAATATCCAATCCCTATACAGCTCCATTCCTCATACTGAAACCCTCAAAGCCCTTAGTTTCTTTCTTGACAACAGATCCCAACCACTCCCCCTCCTCCTCCGGCTAGCAAAAATTGTCCTTACCCTCAATAATTTCTCCTTTGATTTATCCCACTTTCTCCAAGTTAAAGGGGTAGCCATGGGTACCTGTATGGGTCCCAGCTATGCCTAGCTTTCTGTTGGCTATGTGGAGCAATCAATGCTACAAGCCTACACAGGCAAACCCCCTCAAATCTTTTTCTGCCGTATCAGTGACTATTTTGGTGCTGTCTCATGTACCCATGATGAGCTCGTTGACTTCATCCACTTTGCTGCCAACTTCCACCCTGACCCCAAATTCACTTGGACCATCTCTAGCAAAACTCTCCCTTTCCTCGATCTCTCTGTCTCCATCTCAGTAGACAAACTCTCGACAGACATCTTCACAAATTCATGAACTCCCATAGCTACTTCAACTACACCTCTTCCCAACCTGTAAGAATTCCATTCCATTGTCTCAATTCCTCCATCTCCATCACATCTGCACCCAGGATGAGGACTTCCATGCCAGATCATCAGAGATGTCCTCCTTCTTCAAACATTTTGGCTTTCCCTCTACCACCATCAACTCGGCGCTCACCCCCATATCCTTCATTACGCACACATCTGCCCTGGCCCCTTCCACCCCCATACACAACAAAGACACCAGCTTCTGCATCCAACACTTCCTCCTCCACCATTTTTGTTACCTACTACATGATCCCACCTCTAGACACATTCTCCCCATTCCTCCTCTCTCCACCTTCTATGGGGACCGCTCATTTGAGACTCCCTTGTCCACTCCTACCTCCCCACCAATGGTCCTCTTTGGACCTACCCCTCTGACCATAGGATATGGTCCACTCGCTCCATCTCCTCCCTCAGTACAATTCTGGGCCCCAAATAGTCCTTCCAAGTGAAGCAACATTTCACATGTGAATCTGCAGGGGTCATCTTCTGCATCCGATGCTCCCGCTGTGGTACATCGGAGAGGAGATGGTTTTGTTGAGCACCTCAGCTCTGTCCACCGCAATAACGTGGATCTCCCTGTGGCTATCCATATCTATTCTCCTTCCCATTCCCTTATTGTCATGTCTGTCTATGGTCTCATGTACTGCCAGACTGAGACCACCCATAAAATGGAGGAGCAATACCTTATCTTCCGACTGGGCAACCTCCAATCAGATGGTATTACTATCGACTTCTCTGGCTTTCATTAAATCCCAGTCCCCCCCCCCCCCCCACCCACCCCCTTCTTTCCCTCTCATCTCTCAATTCCCTGTCTCTTTTCACACAGACATGATAAATTCTACCTAGTCCTTTATAATATCAAATTAACACCTTTTGTTGGTCTGGATTCCTCCCCCACTGTTTGAATTCTGAGACATTGTGAGGTTTCCTGCTTCTGCCTTTTCTGATATTTCATTGAATAAAGTCTCAGGCCTGAAACATCAGTAATATATCTTTGTCTCCTAGAGATGCTGAAAAGACCGGCTCAGTTCCTCCAGCATCTCAGTGTTTTTACTACAATGTTATATCAACCTATGTAAACCTACCACAGACAATCTAGCCCAGTGGTTCTCAACCTTTTTCTTTCCACTCACATGCCACTTTAAGAATTCCCTATGCCATCTGTGCTCTGTAATTAGTAAGGGATTGCTTAAGGTGGTATTGGGGAGAAAGATAACATTTGAAACCACTATTTTAATCATACCTAATTAACTGGTTATGTGCACGGTTTCATAACTCCAATGGAAATAGGCCAAGGCCAATTTTTTGCAAACAAAATATTTCAGTAACAATTGGGTCTAGAGCAATGGTTCTCAACCTTCCCTTCCCACCCACATACCACGTTAAGCAATCCCTTAATCACAGAGCACTTATGGCATAGGGAATACTTAAAGTGGTATGTGAGTGGAAAGAAAAAGGTTGAGAACAACTGATCAAACCCTTCCCAACCACACATCCATGATCCTTTGCCATCTTGACCGAGCCTGGCCTGTATGTGACTTCAGAAATATCTGATGTGGTTGATTCTGAAATGCCCCAGCAAGCTATAAAGTCCAAAGGCAATTGGGGGTGGATAATAAATGCTGGAATTGCCAGGGATGACCAAATCCCCCAAAAAAATAAAAATATAATCAGTCTCAATGGAAGCAAACTGCCACCCTAAAATTGAAAACAGCTGAAATTTTATGAAATGTCTACATTTTCCAAAAGTGTTGACTTCCTTACCATTGTTATGCAAATATTGTACTTCAAAACCACCAGTATTGCAATATTTGAATAATTCAGGGGTATAGTGAAACAAGCAAGTCATCTGTTATGTATGTGCTACATTTTATTTCCCCAAAAGCCATGCACAGAATGCTGGAGTTTCCATTTTTTTAAAAGTGCGCGACATTTAGATGCAAATTCATCTTTGAACCTGAGACTTATCATTCTGCTATATCTCTGTTCAAAAAATTCATGATGGGCAACATTTGTATCCCACAGCTTAAAAGAACAAGGCTCAAGTCTTCTGGGGATTAGGAAAAGAACGTTCTCATGTTTTTTTTTAAAACTGTGCACTCCCCAGAGTTTAAAATTTAACAGCTAAGCATTTTAGTGGTTTGGAAAATTTACATACCAAATGATTAGTTAAATTTTAAAGGGACTAACGCACCTTGTGATTCATTTCATTGCATGCATCTAAGAAAAATTTTCCCACCTAAAACTTCAACCTCCAAACATCTGTTGCTAGATTAATTTAAGGCAAGTGTATCACTGCTCTTTAACAGCAAACATGGCAGCCAAGGTAAAGTTAACAATCCTTTAGAAAAACATTCTTGCAGTAATGTCAAAATATTAAAATTAGATTGGACAAAAGACAATTCCACTACTATCCAATATGGCCCGCCATATTTTCCTGATGCAACCATTTTCATTTCTCAGCCCATTATAGTTACCATTTCTGTCACAGCGTATCTTACGTGGCATGTTTGTAATAACCTCTATCCTTCAGAAAGATCTTAACTTCAACGGAAACAAGTCTGAGCAATTGAATTTAATCAATTCTCTTACTCCCCCCCACCCCACCAATTTTGTATCAATATATCCATACCTAAGAAGATTGACCAAGATCTGTGCGCATCTATTTAAAATGGCATGAACCAGGATATATTACAATCCATAAAAAATAAAATTATGCTTTACTGTTTTTTACACAAAAGTGGTAAAGAGACATATGTATTTTCATTCAAAATATTTCTCCATGGCTTTGTTTTCCCAATTTAAATTTTTGATTTATTTTGATATACAGTATTGCTGCAGCAAAATACGGAACATAAATCACCATGCTCGATTGTTGAATGTGATTAATTTAGCCCCAATCTAAAAAAAACAATTCTCCATTATCTCTTTCTAACTCTGATCAGGAGCCAATGTTCAATTCAATTGGATCCTATCTGAACTAACATAGAACAGAGAACATTGAAAACTGCAGTACAGCTGTGCTGACCTAAACACCTACTCTACTAACTGCTTTACATTTCCCATCCTGTATAACCCTCCATTTTCTCAATTCCATGTACCTTAAAATGAAGGCCCCTCATGTTAGCCATTTTATCCCTGGGAGAAACCTTCTGAATCATTCAGCCCACCATGTAGTACCTTGTCAAAGGCCTTGCTAAAATCCATATAGTCAATATCCACCACCCTGCCTTTGTCAGTCTTCTTTGTCACCTTTTTGAAAAGCTTAATTTTGTGAGCCACAATTTCCCACGCACATGCTAACTAAAGAAAACCTTGAAATAGTAATGTAATGCTATTACCTTTAAAGTCATCCCATTTTTAAATATTATTCTTAGGGACAAAATAAAATTCCACAGACAAAATAAAATTTCCTGGACCAACATATTTGTTCAGTAGTAATTAAACCTTTCTACATAAATAAAAACTCAGTTGGACTTCATTAAACAGGGTGTAACATTGACAGTGACTTCTACAGTGGTAAGAGAGCATTAAAAATTAAAGATATCATAATCTTAAGATTTAATGTTGTTATGAAACTTGGGCGCCTTATTATCTTTCTCCAAGTTGGAATCACTTTGTTCATACATGTCAAATTTCAACCTTGCTTAGAGGAAGGGGTTTTGAAATTTTTCTTTTGGGTTTTTTTTTTGCTGTTAAATTTTGTTTTATTGTCATGGTGTTCTGGATTTCCTTATTTTGAGAATACCATATAATGTTTTTTTTTCTGGATCTTGTATATTTGTACTGTTGAATCATTTATATTGTAAAACATTAATAAAGATATTCTAAAAAGAAAAATTAAAGTTCAGCACCAAGATTATATGATGCTTTTTCAGCAAATACTTAAATAGTGCACCCTGTGTAAAACCAGACATTGCTGACAGGGACATCCAGATCTCTGTTTCTCTGTGCATGCGCAGAGACTAGAAGTTGCTGTCATTTTCAGGGCACTAACTATGAGCTTTGCTTGTTTTGCCATCTTTACACAAAGGTAACTAAGGCCATTGTAAAGATGGCAGTGATAATACTTCAAACATTTCAAATGTGAAGTTCAGAAACATTTGCTGAAATATGTTCCCAAGTTTTCAACATTAAAACAAGGAAATTACGCTGTAAAATCAAAAGAAGGAATTTTAAAAGCCCACCTCAGCTAGCTCAGCTGAGAATGAATGTTCTGCAGATTCACTCTGCTCATCAGTTACAGCAGGAAAGGTAACACCATATCCTTTCCCAAATTAATATAAGTGAGCATAAGACTCCTGAGCTTCACAGCTCAACTGCTGGTGCACTCCATGGATAATCGACTTTCCTTGCCAGAACTACCAATTTAGTTCAATTTCTAAAGGTTAGCTTTGCGGTGTTCTGAGAAGGATAGCACCCCCTATCACCCTTCCCCACACCACACATCCACCAACCATTACTTTCCTACAGTTAGGCTCATTTCCCACAGTATATGAAAATCACAAAAACTCTACATGGTGGCAATCAGAAATGAGAAAAGAGGAAGTGCTTGCAACACTCCGCCAGTCAGGCAGCATCAGTGAAAATAAATAATCAAAGTTAACATTTCAGTTCAAAGACCATACATTAGATTCCACATATAACCATATCTTTTCTTTTTCTTTGGCTTGGCTTTGCGGTCGAAGATTTAGGGAGGGGTATGTCAATGTCTGCTGCAGGCTCGCTGGTGATTGACAAGTCCAATGCGGGACAGGCAGGCACGGTTGCAGCAGTTGCAAGGGAAAATTGGTTGGTTGGGGTTGGGTGTTGGGTTTTTCCTCCTTTTTCTTTTGTCAGTGAGGTGGGCTCTGCAATCTTCTTCAAAGGAGGTTGCTGCCCGCTGAACTGTGAGGCACCAAGATGCATGGTTGGAGGCGATATCAGCCCACTGGCGGTGGTCAATGTGGCAGGCACCAAGAGATTTCTTTAAGCAGTCCTTGTACCTCTTCTTTGGTGCACCTCTGTCTCAGTGGCCAGTGGAGAGCTCGCCATAGAACACGATCTTGGGAAGGTGATTGTCCTCCATTCTGGAGATGTGACCCACTCAGTGCAGTTGGGTCTTCAGCAGCATGGATTCGATGCTTGCGGACTCTGCCAGCTCAAGTACTTCGATGTTGGTGATGAAGTCATTCCAATGAATGTTGAGGATGGAGCGGAGACAGTGCTGATGGAAGTGTTCTAGGAGCTGTAGGTGATGTCGGTAGAGGACCCATGATTCGGAGTCGAACAGGAGCATGGGTATGACAACGGCTCTGTACACGCTGATCTTTGTGTGTTTCTTCAGGTGGTTGTTTTTCCAGACTTTTTTGTGTAGTCTTCCAAAGGCGCTATTTGCCTTGGCAAGTCTGTTGTCTATCTCTTTGTCGATCCTTGCATCAGATGAAATGGTGCAGCCGAGGTAGGTAAACTGGTTGACTGTTTTGAGTTCAGTGTGCCCAATGGAGATGTGGGGGGGGGGGGGGGGGAGGCGCTGGTGGTCATGGTGGGGAGCTGGCTGATGGACGACCTCAGTTTTCTTCAGGCTGACTTCCAGGCCAAACATTTTGGCAGTTTCCGCAAAACAGGACGTCAAGCGCTGAAGAGCTGGCTCTGAATGGGCAACTAAAGCGGCATCGTCTGCAAAGAGTAGTTCATGGACAAGTTGCTCTTGTGTCTTGGTGTGAGCTTGCAGGCGCCTCAGATTGAAGAGACTGCCATCCTTGCAGTACCGGATGTAAACAGCGTCTTCATTGTTGAGGTCTTTATTGGCTTGTTTCAGCATCATGCTGAATAAGAGAGTAAAGAGGGTTGGTGTGAGGACGCAGCCTTGCTTCATGCCGTTGTCAATGGAAAAGGGTTCGGAGATCTCATTGCGGTATCTGACCCGACCTTGTTGGTTTTCATGCAGTTGGATAACCATGTTGAGGAACTTGGGGGGGCATCCAAGGCGCTCTAGTATTTGCCAAAGCCCTTTCCTGCTCACGGTGTCAAAGGCTTTGGTGAGGTCAACAAAGGTGATGTAGAGTCCTTTGTTTTGTTCTCTGCACTTTTGTTGGAGCTGTCTGAGGGCAAAGACCATGTCAGTAGTTCCTCTGTTTGCGCGAAAATGAAGCCGTTGAACAACTGTTGGAGATAATTGAAAATCGAAGAAGTAAAGGAGAGGAGCTAGCAAGGTCCTGTTGCTGCCACCGCCGGAGGCCCGAGGACCCGCTGCCACCCGGGGGGGCCCGAGTTCCTGCCTGAATCCTCCTGAGGTAACGGCCACATCGCGGGGAGAGACAGCCAGCCGAGACCGGGCCTGCCCGCACCGCTGCCTGAACACCGAACACAGGCCACCGTCGCCAGGCAAACCCCGGCAGCCCGCACAGCCTGACCGTTGGCAGCTGAGCCCCGGGCCGGGAGCGGTCAATGAGAACAAGCACAATACTATGTCTACATAACACGACCAGTCTCTTTCCACTCTAGTCTAAACACTAACAACTGTGAACTCCATTGCAGAGTTCTCTCCAGTCTTAAAAATAACCATATAAACATATAACAATTACAGGCCATATAGGCCCTTCTAGTCCACACCAATTTAAGTGAACTCCACTAGTCCCACCTACCTGCTTCCTGCCTATAACCCTCCAATCCCCTCACATCCATGCTCTAATCCAACCTCCTCTTAAATGACAAAATTGTCCCTGCTGCAACCACCTCTCCGGAAGGTCATTCCACTCAGCCACCACTCTCTGAGTGAAGAAGCTTCCTCTTACGCTACTTCTAAACTTTTGCCCCCTAACACTTAGCTTATGACCCCTCATTCCAATCTCGCCTACCCTCAAGGGGAATAGCCTATTCACATCTATCTAGCCCACTCATAATTTTATATACCTCTATCAAATCCCCCCTCAACCTTCTACACTCCAATGAATAAAGACCCAGTCTACTCAGTTGTTCTCCGTATTCTAGATACTGCAATCCTGGCAACATTTTAGTAAATCTGTTAAATAATTTGAAGTAAAATAATCAAAACTTTAAAAATGAAACAATATATGAAACTAATGTGCAATTATCGTCCAATCAAAATCAGCATCCAAATAAATGTTGTAAGGCTACAGGCATTGTAAAGTTCAGAGCCAGACATTAAAGTCATCCTATGCCACAGGATGTCGGTGGTCTTTCCCTGTCCTCTGCCTGTGCTGATGAGGGTGTGTGGATGCCAGCATCTGCCCCCCTTCTCAGCAGAATCGCAGTAGTCAAAGACAAAGGAAGATGTCCCAGCAGTGAAACAGGAAACATGAACCTGAAACATTTGACCATATGGTAAGACAGTAAAGTGAATCATCCTTAAAGCACATGCATGAACTACAAATACCACCAGTCAAAGAGATGACTCTTCTTCCAAAGAGTAAAATATGATCACAAGGACATTTTATTGAACAATAATAAATGCATTAAAAAATAAGCACAAGTAGCTTTGACAAATTACATCTGGGAGTCCAGTCATTTCACCATAATTTACAGATAGTTGGATTTTGTTTTTGTCTCCAAAGTCTGCAGTAGAAATTCATGAGAAATATTTTAATTTAGCCCTTTCAAGTTTAAAGCAACATGCATGAACCCAATATATTGAAAATAATAGATTCTAAATTAAAAATTTAAATTTAGACATACAGCCCAGTAACGGGCCCTTCCGGTCCACAAGCTCATGCCACCCAAGTACACCAATTAAACTAGTATCCATTAAACTAGTATACCGTACATTTTGAAGGGTGGAAGGAAATGTGAGCACCTGGAAGAAAGCCATGCAGACACGGGGAGAACGTACAAACTCCTTACAGAAAACACCGCATTCGAATCCCGATGCGGTAAAAGTGTGGCCCTAACTGCTACAATAACTGTGCTGCCCATTTTTCTTCCTGTTTTTTAAGCAGAAGAAAATTTCACCAAATGTCTGACATTTCCACACAAGGGAGGAATAGAAACACATATTTGGGACTAGTGTGGTTTCCCAATCTTGATTTCTGCTTTTCCTATCCATACACCTGAATGGAGGCCAACTCCCTAAGATCCTATGAAAAGATGGAAGACCTCATCTTTGGTTAATGGCTGCCAATTGTCATACTCCTTCCCAAATCTGTATGAAACAAATGAAATGTTAGAATAAAATTACTAGGACAGGAAAACAATGGACAAAGGCATGTTATGATCTGAAATGAACCTGCTGCAGAGATTTGGAATGATCAAGTATTGACACACTCTGGTTAAAGACTGCACCATGACCATTACCAGCCAAGGTAGTCAGGTTGCCTGCAAGAGGACATAAACTAAACTGTGGTGGTCTTCCTTGCAATGCTCCATCTAGTGGCTCAGAAAGAAGCCGGAAATTTGTTCCCAAATGAAGTAAATAGCCAAGTTCAAGAACCAGGCAGCCCGGGTCTTAAAATGTATCACCTTGCTCAGTTCTTTCAACTTAGAAGGGGAGATGAAACTCACAATTATGGGGCATTGTACAGCTCCAGAATCTGATCTAAATTGAAATTTTGCAACGAAAAGGTGAGTATTTTTGCACTGCAGGACACTACGGGTTAAAGAAACAATATTGCATTTCTTATTATGTATATATATTTAACAGCTGAGTCAAATCATATCTGTGTTAGGTTATTCCCTGCTGCTTTCTGCTTTTGTGGAAGGCATTTGAAATAAAATTAATCAAAGTTGTTGACAATTTCTGTATAAATTGTTCCCTGTTTCCTATAATGGGTATCATAACATTTTTTACAAAATATGACGCTTAAACTTCTCTCAAAACAGGCAGACTGATTAAGCATGAAGGTATTGAATTTTATTTTTTTCCCATTCTGATAATAACAAATTTGAATTCAGATGGCTCGTGTGTGAACTCTAAGATAAGGAATAATGAGAAAATGAAATACGCATTACAGGTTAGATCTAGTTGTGACAGTCATATTTTAATGGTTCACATCTGGCCAGCTATAATTCCAGTTCACTGACTTAAACAGATTTATGATCGTAAGTCACATAGGAAACCAGTTCAGATTCATGAACTCCCTTCTTTGTAAAGTCACTCCAGATTGTTTAATATTTTAAGAGTCTAATTGGTTTCAATGTAGAGTATTTAAGTTTTGCAAAGATGATGGAACACAGTTATATTTGGTTTAAATGAAGTCCAGGCATGTAGAACAGTAGAAGAATGTTCCAATCCTTTCTTCTACCTTCAGTGGGCATACCAATTTTACAACGATAGAGCTGGGAGAATATTCCAAATGAGGCATAGGACCAATTTGAAAAGTTGAAGGAACTGAGGCCTTTCCTTGGGAAGACATCCACTATTGAACCCCTCCCTGGGATAGTCAACTATTGACAGCTGAGATATAAAACCACAACAACCATGCAACAAAAAGGTCACTTTGCATAACCAAGGCAAACACGTGCCAGTAGGTGAACACACAGACTCTTTTATCCAGAAGAGGAGTATCAGAAACCAGCAAACACAGGTTTAAGGTGAGTGTGATGTTTTGTTTTATTACAATAAAGAAACTTGGGTTCTTTTTTAAAACAACTAGATTTATTAACTAAGCAAAACAGCACTAATAACAAAACATATACATGCCAGACGTCATGTGAAACCATCCATCTTGAATCTACCCAAGATGCAGCATTCTCCAGATGCCACATACTCCATCTCTGACTCCTTCTGGTGGTAGCACTCTATTACTACATCCCCTTTCCTTGAAATGGACATACATGACACACTAATACAGTTTTCTTTCAATTTGTTCAAATGTAACATGAACATCAGCAGCAGAAACTTTTAAGCATGCAGTTCTTTTCCTTTTATAGATTCATTCTGTCAGGTTCTTTGACAACTCACGTGGACCTTCTTAACACAGGTGCTTGTGTAGGCTCTGCTGATCCACTACTGTTTAGTGCTTCCTCAGTTTCTCAACAGGCTGAATCCTCTGCATTTATCTGTTCCTGCAGTATCTCGGGTGTTTTCAGCAGGTTCCTTCAATTCTTCCTCAGTATTTGACCATCTTCTGTTCTGACAGTGTAGGATCTTGGATTTACGTCTCCCAAAACAGTAGCCTTTCTATCCCAAGTGTTGGAATATCTGAGTCTCATTGTGTCATGAACCAGTGCCCTAAGCTTCTTGTTTTCCTTTTGTCTCCCTTGTAAAGGCTTTTGTTTCCTTTCGCCATCTTCAGTATCTCAGTTCTTGTTTGGGTCTGCAGCATAGGGAAATGTGGTGTGTGGTCTACATCTCATCAGAAGCTCAGTGGGTGACGTGCCATGTTCAAGTGGTGAAGGTCTGTAACTCAATAGAGCTAGATACGGATCTGAATCACTGTCTAGTGCTTTCTTGAGCAACTGTTTAACTATGTGAACTCCTTTCTCTGCTTTGCCGTTTGACTGGGATGCAAAGGACTAGAAGTCACATGTCAGAAATCATACTCTTCTGCAAAGTTATGGAATCACTACAACTGTAGAATGGTCCATTGTCACTGTCGACAATTTGAGGAATTTCCTGTCTTGCAAAGTTTGATTTCATATTTTGGATCACACAAGCTGCAGACCTGTTAGGAACCAGCACAATCTCAGGATAGTTCGATAGATAGTCAATACCAACAAGTAATTCTTTCCATCCACGTAGAACAGATCAGTCCCAACTTTCTGCCATGGTTTTGCTGGTACGTCAGTTAATATCATGGGTTTGTCTGTCTGCTCTGCATGATGTTTCAAACAGTTCTCAAAGCTTTTTGTTGCATGGTTGTTGTGGTTTTATACCTCAGCTGTCAATAGTTGACTACCCCAGGGAGGGGTTCAATAATGGGTGTCCTCCCAAGGAAAGGTCTCATTTCCTTCAACTTTTCAAATTGGTCCTATGCCTCATTTGCAATGATTGAGAATGACAATTCTGCTCTGTCTGAGTAGAAGCTCATTAACAAGACTCAGCTCAACTCTGATGTTGTAGTATGGCTGACATTCACCTTTAGGCCATCCTTCATTCAGATTCTTGATGACCTTCTGTAGAACTGTGTGTTTTTCTGTTTCACCTTTGATCTGCTTAGATTTCAGAAGCAATTCAGTGATCAGATTCACATGGAGATTCACATCTGTCTCTGGGAACTCTCATTGTGTGCTTTACTCTGTGTCATTGCCCTGCATAACACATCAGCTAACACAATGTTTTCCTGGTGTGTACTCCAATTCAAAGTCATAACGTTGCAGCTTATCATCAGTCTTTGGATTCTCAGAGACATTTCACTGAGATTTTTCTTTATTATGGCTATTAATGGCTGTGGTCTGTCTGTGCCATGAATGTTGGTAGACCATACACTTAACTGTGGAATTTCTCAAGTCTCTAGACCAGATCTAGACACTCTTTCTCGATCTGTGAATATCGACATTCAGATGTTGTCATCGTCCTTGATGCTTATGCTACTGGCCTCCAATCTTCTCCTATAGCCTGAAGTAGTATGGCACCTGTTCCTTCTTTTGAAGTATCTGTGAATATTTTCATCTTTCTGGATGAATCAAGGAAAGTCAAATGTACTGTTTCTGTAGTTAGAATGGTCTTCAGTCATCCCATTTTTCCTCATGATTGTCTGTTCACTTGAATTCACATTTGTCCTGTAATAACTTTCTCAGCTACATTGTCTTGGAATACAGGGTTGGTATAAATTTACCAGTGAAATTGATCATTCCCTGCATTCTCAATACGCCTTTTTTGTCAGTGGGTCTGGGCATCTGCTTTCACCTTGCTCTTGTCTGGCTCCACACCTGCCTCTGACAGTTTATCTCCCCGAAAGGTGATTTCTGTAACATCAAACTGACATTTTTCTGTTTAACTTTAATCCATACTTCTGGGCGTGTTGTAGCACTTTGATGATCCTCTCGTGTTGTTTTTTTTCTGTGGATCCCCACTGGATCATGCCATCCATGTGCACACATACCCTATTTATGCCTTTTATGATGTTCTCCATTGTCCTGTGAAACACTTCCGGAGCTGAGGAAATTCCAAAAGGCATCCTCAGACAGGAGTATCAGCCAAACGGTGTATTAAATCTACAGTATTTTGTGTTATCATCACACAGTTTTATTTTCCAGAAGCCCTGGGATGCATCTAACTTAGTGAAAATCTTTGCACCAGCCATCTCACTCATAATTTCATCCCTGGATAGAATCTGATAATGTTCCCTCTTTATATTGGCATTTAAGTCTTTTGGGTCCATGCACACATCTAGGTCACCGTTGAATTCACCCATTCTGTGGCTCCTCCACTTTCTTTATGACTCCTAGTGTCGTCATTCGATCAAGTTCCTGCTTGAGCTTTTCTTTTAGTGGTGCTGGAACCCGCCTCGGTGCATCCTCTAATGGCTGTGCATCCTCTTTTAACTGTATCTTATAGGTGAATGAAGATGTCAGGAAATTGATCCAGTATTTCCTCTACACTGTTCTGGTCACTATTAATATAATACACCTTCTTGACTAGGTTTAAGTTTACATATGCTTTGTCACCAAGCAGTGAATAGTGACTACTGTGAACCTGAGGTGGTGCTCTTTATCTTTAACTTTCACATTGAGTTTACATGTACCTTTCATGTCAATGCTCTGTCCATTGTTTGCTTTGAGCAGTACAGGATTTGCATGGATGTACGGCTTTATCTTCATTGCCCTGATGTTGCAATCAGGGATGAAATTGACCTTTGCCTTGTCTAACTTGAAAGGAATATTTGTTCCATTTGTATGCAGTGACACAATCCATTTATCCTGCTCAACACTGTTCACCTCCTGTATCACCACACCTACGAAAATTGTATCACTGAGAGCAGTTACTTCTATAGTGTGTACAGTGTCTTCATTAGTGTGTACAGTTTTTACTTATGTTTAGTTTCCCTTTGGAAAAACAGTCCTTTGCATAGTGATTATGTCCTTTGCACTTATTACAGACTTTCCTATAAGATGGGCATTGCTTTGGCACATGTTTAGTGCCACAATGTTTACAATTGAATGTCTCTCCATCTTTTTGTTGGTTTCTGTGTCTCATATTTTGTTTGTATGTGCATCCAGGCCCTATGGCTATGGCTATGCCTTAATTTTCACTAGCTTTTACACTATCACTGAACCTTTTCACTCTAGATAAGGTAAGATCTGTCTCTCACAGCAACCTCTCTCTTACTTTCTCATCATTAATCCCGAACACAATTTGATACAGATCATTGAATCTTGCAGCAATACAAAATTACATCCTCTTGCTTTTAAGCTTGTTAAAAAAGTATCAAAGCTCACTCTGTGCTTCCATATGCACGATCAAAAAACACACCTCTCAAAGGTTTCTTTGTTTTTTGGTGAATAGTATTCATCAAGCATCTCAATAACCTTGTTAAATTTTCTCTGTCTTCTGCCTCAGCAAAAATAAATGTGTTGAATACCTTTAATGCCTGAGGTACCGCCAAGGTAAGAAGCAATGCGATCTTCCATGTATCCGGTTCGCTATTGCAGACACAGCATAAAGCTTTGTTTAAACACCCTCCACTCATGGTCGATATATCCAGTCCATTTTACAGCACTAGGATTTTTTAAACTCTCAATATTTTCACTGCTGTTATCGACTGTTAGTTACTCACTATACACACTGTATGTTTCTTTTTTTTTCATTCACTCCTGTACCCAGCAGAACTTGGCTGTTTCTTCCACTCTTAGCTGTTTCTTCTACTCTTGATCTTTCTTTTATTACAATAAAGAAACTTGGGTTATTTTTAAAACAACTAATATATTAACTAAGCAAACAGCAGTAAGAACAGAACATATACATGCCAGATCTCATGTGGAGGCATCCATCTTGAATCTACCCACGAAGCAGCCACACACTCCATTTCTGACTTCTCCTGGCAGTAGCATTCTATGACTACATTGAGGAGGGAGAGATTTAATAAGAACCTGAGGGTAATGATTTTACACAGAGGGTGATTGGTGTATGGAACAATTTGAGGCATGTACTATTGTAATGCTTAAGAAACATTTAGATGGATGCTTGAACAGGATATCTGCCAAACATAGGCAGGTGGGACTACTGAAGGTGGGATAGTTTGGTTGGCATAAGCAGATTGGACCCAAAGATCTGTTTCCATGCTGTATGACTCTGCAAACTTCTCGCTACTAACATTGGTAGTCTGAAGTGTCCTCAACTTCAGTGGTGAGCCCGACCCATGACAGTATTTCAAAATACACACTGACGAAGTCTTGACACTGAAGATCACCCGCAAGCTTGAACAGCCAGTAAAGCCATGTAGCCAACTTTACAAGCATTTTCATTTCTTGATAACTTTCCATGTCTCTATATGTCTTGGATATTCATGTTTATTTAAAAATTATTAAAAATGAGGGTAAATTGCTTTACATTTTTTCTTTAAGACAAAATTTGACATCAGTAAAACAATTTAAAATAATTAGTTTATTATTAATAAGTAAATTAATTAAAATGTTAAGTACACTCACAATGCTATTGCCTGAAGAACATGTAAATTCACATGCATAAAATCTATATCTTCATATGTGAGCTTCTTTTATAGCCTGTCTGCATCTATCCTGACTAAGCATCCCCAGGCCTAAGACAATATTTGCATAGCATCTGAAGTGAGTGCATGCACTGGCATGCTTGGACTGACCAAAAAAGGTTTGGTTTGTGGGCAATATACTAGTAGACTTAAAAAATGACATGAATGCACAAAAATAAGTGATAACTACAAAAAAAAGTACGTGATAGGAAAATTTAAGGTAATTTTCATGATCAGCAGCCCAAAATCCATAAAAAACACTCATAAGTCTTCAGGAAGCAAAATTTTCATGTCCAGTGTAATTAACAAGATTGAACTAAAGTAGTTAAAACAGAAATTTGGCTTCTTTTTTCCTTCTTTATCAATGTGTCTGAGAGTTGATTGCCCAGTGTAAAGGCTGGATAACCCCAAAAAAGGTATGGCAACACTGGGCTACAACCTGTATCCAGTGGCAGGCTGACCTGAGACATTCACCATTCTAAGTTTGGAACTTGCACAATGGAATTTACAAGTTCAATTTAAACTAGTTCTATTCAGAACCATTGGCTTTTACCAGCAAGATCAGGACCATAATGTACAATGGATCCCAGAGAGCCTTATTAAATTCAAAGTTTAATAAAAAGTAAATTGAGTAAAATTAACAAATGAATGAAACAGCATTAGTCCAGGTGTGGGAGTTATTTCTAATTCTCTTACCCTGTGCCCTTTCAATTTATTCCAAAGGAAACCTGTTCTAATGAGGAACATTTCTTAAGAGTTCTACAATCTTTACACACAATGCACTCTTATAATAGCCTCATTTTTAACCTTTGTAAATGCTAATCTGTCAACCCTGGTCATCTAAATAGGTCAGTTAAGGTCCTCATTATTCGCTAAGTGCTCAACTCCACATAATATAAATGTCAGATCTCTATATTTTGAAAGCATTCTATTTAAAAACATGAAATAAATCAGCTAATTTTAGTTTGGTTATAGAATATTTTATTAAATTGAAATGGGTAAGAGTAATCAGTTGCTTAATCTGTACAGGTAGTAAAAGGGGTTCAGGCTGATGTTAAGAATAATCATTGTTCAGATTGTGGAAAGCGCAAAGCTTCCATAATTGTGAGCAGCCTGTTCCATGTGAACACTCTCACAAATTAATTTTGTCAAAGTTTCTAGTTTGAAAATCAATAGTTTTTACGTACATGACATAATTGATATGGAAGCTTTACGATTGAAGTTGTCCGTGGAACCTCGACTCTCATCTAAAATTATCAAACTAATGGACATTATGGTTCTTTACACTGACACCGATTACCTAGGCTGAATGGCCTACTTTTGTAACTGTGCAAAGCAGGAAATGTTTTTATTAATTCAGTCACCTTGTTCATTTCCTTGGTTTGCATGAAGGACTCTGAGAGGTTCGGGCAAGTGTTCTTTTTCTAAAGTAGGCTCAGTGTAAAAATTATGTTTCTTTATATTCAAAATTAAATTCAATATTTTGCAATATTTAAAGATATTAATATGTTTTGAAGGTAATTATTTAAATTTTGAAGTTTTTTAAATTATTTTGAATATTTTTGGATTTCTCAGAGAGTCATTATTTTAGGTGTTTGAGAGTTCTGACAAAGTCAGGGAGTGTGTCCGTTTCAGTTTGTTCTTCTTGTGGATAGACTTGTTATCTTTCACCTCCTCCAACTATCTGATCCCATTTAAAAATGGGATTTCTTGCATAGAATCTCCCAGTTAAAGAGCCCTGCTGGAGGAGAGATTTGTTTGAAAGACTAGCTTGGGGAATTTGTGGACTATTTTAAGCAGATATGAGGCCTTGAGGGAATTGTAATAAAAATATGAGAACTTTAATTTGAGAAATTATTAAACAGCACATAGTTTCGATCAGACAAACGAGGACTGACAGGGAAAGGAACTGGCCTCATGTCAAAAAGAAGCAGTGCAGTATTTGATAAACCCAATATATTCTTGACCTGCAAAAATAATCTGGTGCTCTGAAATGATAAGACCATCAAATGCATGGCTACCAACTACAAAACTCTTATAGTCAGAAATATTTACATATCATCGCCTGATTATGTAGCGTACATGTTACACGAGCTTGGAGAAGAACAACATTCACACCAAAGCCTTGGAAAACTACACTGATTTAATGCTCTGGCCGTCGCATTTATATGGGCCCCTGGTGCTGACATCAGAGCCCCGCATCATCAGAGCACCAGCCTCGGGTTGGCCAGAGCTCCCACCAGAGTTCACTACCTTCCTGCCATGTGGAGGTCACCTGGGATGACAGCAAGTGTCAACTCCAGGTTAGCGCGGTCACCGCATTCATTGGCTCTTTTGCATACCGGTCCGTGTCGCCGAATGCAGACCGCTACACAACACCACCCCCCCAAAACCGATGACCAAACCATTGTCTGAGGCTTTAGGTGGCCTGACCCTGCATCACAGGGCAAAGTGGAAACTCTCGTTACAGTCCAGATATGTCGGTTTCAGGCAGTTGATGATAAAGGTATCCTCCTTACTGCTGATGTCGAGGGTGAAGGTGGAACCATTGTCTCTAATGACCTTGTAGGGCCCCTCGTAAAGTCGTTGTAATGGTGGCCTGTGTGAGCCTCTCCTCACAAACATGTACCAGCAAGTCTTTAGGTCCTTCGGGATGGCTGGCTGTGCGGTGGGGATTGCTGCAGGATCAAGGACCCCAGTTTTCACCACAGGTTCTCAAGGGTCACTGCGGGGTCTTCCTGGCATTTATCGGAGTGAGGAACTCCCCGGAGATGATTAAAGGTGTGCCATAGACCATCTCCACCGCCTAGGCATTGAAGTCTTCCCTCGGCACGGTACAGATTCCCAGCAGGACCCAAAGCAGTTCATCTACCCAGTTGGGACGCTTGAGCCGGACCATCAAGGCTGCCTAGAGATGCCTGTGGAACCACTTCACCAACCTGTTGGCCTGAGGGTGATAAGCATTGGTAGGGTGGAATTGTGTCTGCGGAATGTTAGCCAATGCAGCCCAGAGTCCAGAGGTGAATTATGCCCCCAGTCCGAACTGAAATGCTCTGGGACCTCAAATCGGGACACCCATGTGTCAATGAGTGCCCTGGCACAGGTTTCTGTCGTGGTATCAGCCAGCGGGACTGCCTCTGGCCACCTCATGGAGTGGTCCACCATGGTCAAGAGATACCTAGCCCCTCAGAAAATTGGCAACAGCTTCTCTGTCGATGTGTACATGGCTGAAGCTGTGCCATGCTGGTTCCAAAGTCTGTGTGGCGCTCTCATGTGCACCTACACTTTGGAGGACTGACAGTTTGTGCATGTCTTGGTCCATCGGTTGATCTGTTTACGGAGGCCATGCTAGACAAACTTGTTGGCTACTATTTTTATTGTGGCATGGATGGCAGAGTTGTGAATAGCTTTGAAGGCAACTGGGACGATGGGGCGGGGGCTGCTGGTAGAAATATCGCACAATAGTGTCAGGTGGTCTGGGCCGACGGGGACGTCCTCTACCCTGAGACTGGAGATGGCTGTCCTATACGCCGGGATCTCAGGGCCCTGCTGCTGCGCTTTGGCAAGAGCCATGTAGTTGAACCCCTTGGGACAGGGCATGTATCGATTCAATCGATAGAGCATCGACTATCACATTTGTTTTCCCCCCACAATATGCTGAATGTCTGTGGTAAACTCGGAGACATAGGACAAGTGCCTCTGTTGTTAGGCCAACCACTGGTCTGATACCTTATGAAAGAAGAAAGTCAGTGGCCAGCCTGAATTGCCGGCCTTCCAATGGTAATGGTGATGTCTTACCGCCAGGTAGACCGCTAACAGCTCCAGGTCAAAAGCACTGTATTTAAGTTCTGAGGGACAGAGGTAGCTGCTGAAAAAGGCCAATGATTGCCACTGGCCCTCGATGAGTTGTTTTAGCTCAACCCCTACTGCTGTGCTGGAGGTGTCAACAGGTAGAGCAGTAGGTGCCTTTGGATTGGGGTTGACCGGGAGGGTGGCATTGGTATTCTGGAGGACTCCTCATCCCAAGCAATGTCTTTTGCTTTGCCAGTCATGAGCGCAAAGAGCGGAATGTGGGTCATTGCCGGTATGAATCTATGGTAAAAGTTTATCATACTGGTGAATTACTGTAGCCCTTTTATCATGCGTGGCTGAGCTAAGTGTCGGACCATCTCAACCTTCTTGGGGAGGGGTATAGCCCCGTGTCTGTTATTCCTGTGCCCCAGGAAGTCAATGGTGTCCAGACCGAACTGGCTCTTAGTGGGATTGCTGGTCAGGCCGAACTTGCTCAGACGGGGGCACAGTTGTCCCAGGTGGGCAGCATGGACCTTGCACCTGTGGCTGGTGATGAGGATATCATCCAAATAGATGAATGCAAATGGGAGATCCTGGCCCACTGTGTGCATCAGCCACGTTCTTTAGTCCAAAGGGCATGGGGAGAAATTGAAACAAACCAAAGTGGGTTATGATTGTAGACTTGGGGACATCCTGGGGGTGAACTGGGATTTGGTCATACCCTCAGATGATGTCCACCTTGGAGAACACCCGTGCCCTATGCAGGTTGGTGGCAAAGTCTTGAATGTGGGGCATGGGGTATTTGCCAGGCATGGTGACCTCATTGAGGTAGTGATAGTCCCCACATGGTCTCCATCCCCCTGCTGATTTGGGCACCATGTGGAGGGGAGAGGCCCAGGGACTAAGGAGCACCACACAATCCCCAGCTCCTCCATTTTTTAAAACTCCTCCTTTGCCAAACTGAGCTTTTCAGGAGGGAGTCAGCATGTCCTGATGTGATGCCTTACCCTATGCTTTGGCCCGATCGAGGAGAACTGTGGCACCACTATCGAAGGGAACTCCGCCAGGATGCGGATGAACTTATTGTCTGAGAGTGTTATAGAGTTCTGGTAGGGGGGAGCGGGTTTCTTGGCTTCCTCAGAGGCAGATTTTGAAACGTCTTGGCACCAAGTGGCGACCCTTGAAGTCGACCGGCAAGCAGTGGACCTGAAGGAAGTCAATCCCCAGGAATGGTTGTCCCACTGCCATGAGGGTAAAGGTCCATGTAAATTGGCTGCTGCCGAAATGAAGGGGGATGGTGCAGGTCCAGAAAATTTGAATGCAGGAGCTGAAGGCTGCTCTCAGTGTTTGCCACAGCAGGTATCAAGGTCTGTAGGGGGTAGGATGCTTATATCGGTGCCTGTGTCGACCAGGAAATGCCTGCCCAACAGTGAGTCCCAGACATGGAGGAGGCTATCACATGGGCCAAGCGCCACAGTCTTCAACAACAGTTGGCCAGGGCTTTTCTCAAAAATCCGCAGGGTGGGCAGCATCAATGGGCCTCCGCACATCATCACTGGTGGTAGTAACATAGCTGTCCTGGGGTGTTCTATGTGGCCTTGATCTTGCTGGGGGATTTTCGTGGGGCTTGCTAATGTGGTCTACAACAGCACTGGTGTCCTTCTTTGCTTTCCAGAGCATGTCCACCTGGGCAGCAACCCTCCAAGGGTCACTGAAGTCCTCATCTGTAGAGTGCGTCGAAAGAACCAAAGACTTGTTGATCCAAACCAAGGCTTTTATTAACTAAAAGACTGGAGCATATCACAAGTAGGTTGACCAGTCCAGAATGACCTGGTCTGGCTAGGAATAATCCTTTAAGACCTGCCAGTAGGTGTGGCTACACTCTCAGCCAATCACAGTCATCCTACACTACCATCTGTACATATACATATTGGTGATAGAATCTGTACTATCACATCATCTATGAGCAAGACCTGTACATTCTCAGGCAGCTGCTCCAGAAAGATCTGCTCAAATAGCAGGCAAGGTTTGTGGCCCTCGGTTAACATGAGAATCTCACTTATTTGGGCGGTCGTGGCCCTGTCCACCCATATGCAGCAATCTAATGGTGCACTCACGTCAGGAAAGCCCACAAGTGCAGGTTAGTAGCTCTTTGAGGGCCGCGTATTTGCCTTGCTCCAGAAGCTGCAGTAGGAAATCTACGACCCTTGCCGCTGTGTCCTCATCGAGGTTGGTCACAGGTATAATGGGCAGTGATGTGGCAAAGCTGGAACTGAGCCTCGGTCTATTCAAATCATAGGTGTGGCTGCGACACCTAAAACATTGAGACAGCATGGATGGTCACTGGCTCGACTTGATACATCATCTTCAGGTGCAGCTTGGTGGTGCTGGCTCTGATACCTCTGTACCTCTTCCCCAATAAGGGCAGCTGAAAGATGTGTGCAGAATGGAAAGGATCCTCATGATTTTGTGCACATTGTTGGGGGATAGTGGAGGGGGGGGGGTGGGAGACTCCAGTGATCCTCTTTGCCACTCTTATGGTCTTGTGCATTGACTTCCAATCCATTTCTCTGCAGCGACCATACTACACTTTGATGCAGCCAGCCAGGACACTCTCAATAGAGCTCCAATAGAAGGTTGACATAGGTGTCTGGTAGCCTTGCCTGCTTCAGTCTTCTCAGGAAGTGCAGACACACTTATAAGACCTAAACTGAAATAATGATGTATCAAATTGAATTTGTATAAATTGCTTTAGCAGATTCTAGGAAGTGTACAGCAATAACGTAGAAATCGGACACAGATAGCTGCATCCCACTTGAGAAGATAACTTATAATTTTCAAAATAATTATCATGCACCCATATATGGCACCCATATTTGCAAAATCTATGTATAAATGTTTAACAGACTCTCTGAAGACCTCATTTCTTGGTAACGTGCCGTAGTAAAAAAAAATTATGATATAAATAGTTTATTCCCCCTGACAATCTCCAGTCCTTCTTTTTCTTTTTTTTTCCTTCTTTTTTCTTTTTTTCTTTTTTGGGGGTTTAGGGAGGGAGGGAGGATTTTTTTATTCCAGGTAAAATTTTTGAAAGTTCTTTATTGAATGAAATGTATTTACTGTTGAATTTTAAATTTGCCAAATAAAATATTCAAAACAAAAGGAAGTGCAGTCTCTGTTGTGTCTTCCTGACTAGCGAGGAGATGTTCATTGTCCATGATGGGTCACTAGTTAAAGGAGCATGATGCTCTCCATTCTGTCCACTACAGAGTAGTTGATGTGCAATAGAGGGTGGGTTGTTTCTAGTCTTCCTGAAGCCCATGATCATTTCCTTCATCTTCTCCACTTTAGACTCATGTTGCTACTTTCTTACCATTTTACTAGATTTGCCACCTCTTCTCATCATTATTGTTGATGAGACCAACTACTGTTGTGTCATCTACAAACCTGATGACACCATTGGAGCTGGATCTTGTGATAGAGTCATGGGTCAATAGCATGAACAAGAGTAGGCTGTGCACACGGCCCTGAGGTACGCCAGTGTTCAGCATGACGGTCCTTGATGTTCTGCTGTCAACCTGGACAGACTGTGGTCTTTCCGTTAGGAAGTCTTTTTCCATTGTCACTTTAATAATCACCAGAAATGCAAACTGAGGTCAGAATTGCAGCCACAGCAATTGGTAGAACAGAGTACATTGATCCCCATTGACTTCTGGAAAGGGTTACTCCCTGAACACCCCATGTGGAATCATGGTATGGTACGGCACAGAAACAGGCCCTTCACCCCATCTCATTGATGTAAAATGTATCATCTCATTCCATATAATCACCCCCCTCTGAGTGAAAAAATGCCCCTGAGATCAGTAGGAGACAGGGCCACTCGTGAGAGCCATGCTCACTCCCTTCCTCCTACAATTATCTGCAGTCCTTCCGCTTTGTATTTTCTGTCTTGTTATTACAAAGGGGTTCTGTCAGGGATCAACTTGTATACTCAGTTTTTCAGTAACTTCCACATGACTCCCCATAGACAACTGCAAACTTTGGAATGCACAGGTTATCCCCAAGGTACCATAGCAACAGTCAGAGGATATCATTCAGCTACTAACTGAAAGCTCTCCATCTTGCTATGGGAGGGAATAAAACTGGGGAGGGTGAGTTAGTGAGCCATGTCTTCTATATTCAGTTCTAAATTGGTCACCCCATTACACAAAGGATGTGGATGGATGCTTTGGAAAGTATACAGATAAGATTTACCAGGATGCCATCTGGATTAGAGGATATAAGGAATAAGGAGAGGTGGGACAAACTTGGGTTGTCTTTATGAAGCATCAGAGGCTGAGCGGACACCTGACAGAATCTTCTTCCCAGGCTAAAGGTGTCACACACAAGGGGACGCGTGTTTAAGGTGAGGGAGAGAAAGTTTAAAGGATTTGTGCAGGTGTGGCGGTACACCACCAGCTTACTGCAGGGAGCAACCTCTGTTCCCGCAGAAGATTAAGGGGACAGGACAACACCTGGCCGGCTGCCAATCAGTCGGCCTGAATGGATCAAGCCCCATCTGGGATATAAGCCTGTGCCGGCCTCCCGAGGCCTCACACTGAGTTGCTGCAGCCACAGCCAGCCTGGCTCTGTGGAGGTTTCTGTGGATTAAAGCCTGCTGTTCAGTGTTTACCTTGTGTGTGTCTGATTCTATCTAACAGCACACCACAGCAGGGTAAGTTTTTTTCACACTTAGAGGCTGGTATAGGCTGCCAGGAGTAGTGGTGTTGGCAGAATTTAAGCAATTTCCAGATACACACGTGAATATGCAGTCTTAGTTTAATTTGGCACTATGTTCGGCACAGACATTGTGGCTGAAGGGCCTTTTCCTGTACTGTACTATTCAATGTTCTATGTTCTTATGAAGTCATGGAGTAATGCAGCATAGAAATAGGCCCTTCAGCCCAACTTGCCAATACTCAAGTTGGAGAGCTGACATCAAGTTGGTGTTTACGTGGACTGACATTTAAAAACTGGCTGTTCTACATATTTCCACCGGGTAGTCAGTGTGCACACAGTAATATACTGTCTATTAAAACAAATGTAATTACCTTTCCACAAAACCCAAACAAAGAGCACTATTAACATAAAGATTTCACTGAAAATGCTTGCATCATACACAAGGTGGACTGCTGGATCCCGCTGTAGTGAAATGAGATTCACTAGAAGTGTCCTGTACTGAGGACTGGTCCCACCTCCCGGCTCCTCCCCTGAGGCCCTGTATATAACCCTGGTTACCCGCCTAAACTCTGAACCCCTCTGAAGCCTGTGTTGTAAGCCAATAAAAGTGTTAGTTCACCCTCCAGTCGAGTGTGAGCTTTTATCTATGCTACACTCGTTTATACCAAATTCTGTTACCTTCTTCACATAAGCAGACCTCGACTAACGCAACCACTTCGGCATTAGATAATCCATTCATTTTTAATGTGTGGGATAAAGGTTGTCAGTCAGTGACAATCTGTAAGCAAACAGTTGGAATAGTGCAAGTAACTAAAAGGCGATTAGAGAAATGTCCATAAAATTTAAGATAAACATGTCATTAAAACCGTGCTGCATTATGCAAAGAGGATTAGGCACTAAACCCGAAGACAGAACCTATCGAAACTCATGTTCTAACTTTTTTTTCCTTCTTCAACCCACTAATGTTTCTGTTGCACAATATAACATGAAGAGTCCAAATCAGATCCCCATTTAATTGCAATTAATTGGAGTCAAACTGAATGGAACAATAATCTCACCACCATCCTGCCCTGAGTAGATTATGTGTTGTGGAGCTTTAGGGTGGGAGAGTGTGCAGGGCTGGTGGTCAAATTGCTCAACTCTCTAACTCAGTCAAAATTGGGAACTTGAAGTTTCCTGATTGTCCTCCTTGTATAAACCAAATAACGTACACAATCAGTTTTTCCAAACAGCCCATCTACAGATACATCTTCAAGAGGTTTGTGGAAGATTTGATAAAATAAATATGAATTCTTGAGAAAGGAGCAAAGGGAAACTTCATGAAATCTCAACTAAATTACTCTCAATTTACATTCTAATTTATTGCACTTTAATTTCCAGTCATCAATTTGAAATTACATTTGTGTGCAGTTTACAGCTGATATCAATATAAGACATGAAAGCAGGTATAATTGGGTTTTTTAAAGGTTCGGGGAAAAAAATACTGAATCAGGCATGCGATGAATAATGTAATGAAAGAGAAAAGTATTGGACATGATGAGGAAGTGTTTCGCCTTCATTTAAAACCACGAAGTATAAATTCATTCCAAGCAGAAAGCAGAAATATCCCAAGCCTCTGGAATGTGGGTAGTTTAATTCTGAATTCAAATGTCATTGAGACTAAACTGCATATCTTAAAAGAAAAGCAAGCGGAATTACCTAGTGGAGGTGAGATCAGCCTACGTTCCTCCTGAAATCATGAAAATTGATGGTATAACATCGTATTGTTAAATGAAAAATCACTATTTAAAATAGATGAAGACACCTGTTGTTAAATCTTGGGTGATGGGGAAGCAATAAAAATTAGCAGCACATTGAATTACTGACTGTGCAGGCAAAACTGAATACCAATTGACTGAGAAAGTGAAATCATCAGGCTGATTTGTAACAGTGCTTTGACTGGCTTGGTAATTCTGAGGTTCTAATTGTTTATTTGTGTTTTGCCTCTAAAGTGGCCACAGGAAGGTTTACTTTGATGTGAAGATCTGCCACAAACCACAAGTGTGTCTGAAATTCTTTCGAGTTCTGCTTGACTATATACAGCTGGTTATGGATTCCAGTGGGAGCATTCACTGGAATTTGCATGGACTGAACAGCTGCAATGTTGGGTGGATATTGAAGTGTAATGGCCAGAGTGTTGGATGCTCAGAGAGGGCAACATGAGGGCAGTTGCTTCATTCACAGATAGGTTTGGATAGCCAAAGAATTGCCCTCCAAGCTTAACAATGTCCTCATAATAATTAAAATAGTGTACTTGGTGAAATGCCCTCACAACTTTTCTGCTCTGTAAGAAAAGGGAGCTGACCAACAACTGTACTTCTACGTGTTGGAAATACAGCAGAAACTCAGAGCTGAAGGATTAAGCTGAGTACATGAACAGCAAAAACACTAAGTTGGAGAAACTCAGCAGGACAAAGAATGTATTTTATGTAGCAAAGATAAAGATACATAACCAATGTTTCAGTCTTGAGCCCTTCATCAAGGTATTGATGAAGGACTTAAGGATGGACTACCTTGATGAAGGGCTCAAGACCAAATTGTTGTTTATGTACCTTTATCTTTGCCTCATAAAGTACACTATTTGAGGTGCTGAGTTTCTCCTGCATGGTGTTTTACTTCAATGATGGTGTCTGCAGAAGTTCATGTTTTACTCCTGTACAAACAGCAATGTGAATTTGAAACCTTCCTGCTCAAAAGAAATCTCATTTGGAAAAGTGCATCTATGATTTGCAATGGCCATATGAAAAATAATGATCATTTAAATTTAAGTTTGAGTTTATTTATCACAAAATACCATGTTCAGTGAGAAGGGTTCTTCTGCAAGTAGACAAACAGGTTATCTCTAACATTCATGCAGCCATGTAAAGAGCATAAGGAGTACAGGGTTACAGTGAAAATAAAGATCAGTTAGCATCAAGTAAGGGCAGCAGGTTGTCGGGCTCATTCAGGAGTCTGATGGCTGCAGGGAACAAACTGTCTTTAAGATTCAGATTTATTGTCAGAATACATTCATGACATCACATACAACCCTGAGGTTCTTTTTCCTGCAGGTGAGGCAGTATTACCACTTACTGTGCAAAATAATGCAAAATAAAACTGTGCACAGTGTATGCATGTAAACAAGTTAGGAAATGTAAACAAACTGCAATACAGAGAGAATAAAAAACAAATCAAAGCAAGAGTCCTTCAATGAGGCCCTGATTGAGTTTGTTGTTGCTGTTCCTGAACCTGGTGGTATGGGTCTTGTAACATCTATACCCCCTTCCTGACAGTAGCAGTGAGAACAGAGAGTGGGTGGTGTGGATCCTTGATGATTGCTGCTACTCTCCAATGGCAGTTTTCCTTGCAGATGGGACACTGACATCACTAGGGAGGTACGGGGAGGGGGGGTGTGCAGACCGCACTGGGTGACACCATTAGAGGGCATGACACCAAAATAACTGTCTATAAATTTTTGTGCACTGTTTCAGCAAAAATTTAATCTTTTTTATAAAAATATCCCTGTAGTTAGTTAAAACAACAAAAATATTTTTCATAAGCCCAGCTTACATGTATCAATATACCTCATGGATACCCTGGGTTCCCCCATCTTGGGATGCGCTGCCACCCCTTCGCTTTTCTAACAACTCAACCACAACAGCAGTGCTCCGCGACCACCTCCCGTCTCTCTCGTCCGACTCCGGAGATGACCCGACCACAGCCACGGTGCTACAGAAGCACCCAAAGTGCCACTTCTGTGGCCTGGGCAGGCATCCGAGGAAACGCTGCCCAGCGAAAGATTCAATGTGCTCCAGCTGCAGGAAGAAGGGCCACTATGTCAAAGTGTGTAAGTCTAAACCCTTTCCTAGCAGCGCCGTGTGCAGATCTTGGACACCACCATTTTCCACAGCAGCAATGTGCAGCTTCCATCACATTCGACCAAGACAGCCCACATCAACTCGCCTGGTCGATGATGGACATTCAGGTAAACAGCCACAAGATGAATTGCATGGAGAGCTTTATACACCCTGACACAGTGTGGTGCCTTTTCCTTACAGTATTGCTGGTGAACCTTATCCGCCCAAAGGTCCGCCAGTATACAGCATTCAAGGCACTGTGATATCTTGTACCAGCCGGGGAAACTTAATGAGCCCATTCCTGCAGGACCTGAGCCAGTACACAGATCGACTGGTTGCAAAACCTCCACAACGATCTCTGTCACCCGGGGTTACCAGGTTTTTTCATTTCGTAAAAGCACGCAACCTGCCGAACTCCATCGACGAGATCATGTCCATGACAAAGAACTGCCAGGTCTGCGCTGAATGCACAGCTAACAGGGCACAATTAATTAAAGCCATCTGCCCTTTGAGTGGCTCAGTGTCGATTTTAAAGGACCCCTGCCCTCCAGTAACCGCAATGTGTATTTTCTGAACATCATCAATGAAACTCCCATTTTCCATTTGCCGTCCCCTGCTCGGGCATGACCGCTGCCACATCAAGGCCCTGCGCAACCTCTTCACTCTGTTTGGCTTCCCAAGTTATATCCCAGTGGCCGGGGTCTTTCCTTTATGAGTGATGAGCTGCACCAGTATCTGTTGACCAGGGGCATTGCTATGAGCGAGACCACTAGTTACAACCCTCGGGGTAATGAGAAAGTGGAGATGGAGAATGCTACAGTTTGGAAGGCAGTCCTCCTAGCCTTGCGGTCTCTCCGACTTGGAAGAGGCCCTCACAGAGGCACTCCCCACCCTATCAGGTCCCAGCTATGTTTGGCCACTAATGCGACACTGCATGAACGTATGCTTTCCTTCCCCAGGAAATCTGCAACAGGGACCACACTAGTGGCGTGGCTGATATCTCTGGGGCCTGTCCTACTCAGGAAGCATGTGAGGAGCCATAAGTCTGACCCCCCCCCCAGTTGAAAGGGTCCACCTCCTCCATGCCAACTCCCAATATGCCTATGTGGCATACCCCGATGGACACGAAGACACTGTGTCTGTCAGGTACTTGAATCCCTCAGGGGGCTGGAGACCACTGCTGATCACCCAACACCCCAATCACTATTGAACAACATGATGCACCCGACCTCTGGTATCTTGCCTCTACCCTGAGGGAGAATACACCGGATTCATTGGTGCCACATCAACACTGATGAGTACTTACAAATGCCCGAGACCATTCAGGACCCCACCACTGCACCGCAGCCTCAACCAGTTCCACAATGGTCCCAGCAAATGACCAGATCACCTGAAAGGCTGAACTTGTATCCTTGAATTGTAACTTTGTAAGATTTATTAGGATATTGCTGAGTCTTCAGGAGTTGAGTTACAGGGAAATATTACATAAGTTAGGGCTTTATTCCTTAGAGCATAGGATGAGGGATGATTTGATAGAGGTTTACAAGATTATGAGGGATATAGACAAAGTAAGTGTGAGTAGGCTCTTTCCTCTTAGATTAGGAGAAATAAATATGAGAGAACATGGCTTTAGGGTGAAAGGAGAAAGGTTTAGGGGGAACAGTGGGGGAACTTCACTCAGAGAGTGATGGGGTGTGGAACGAGTGACCATCTGATGTGGTAAATGCAAGCCACTCTTAAGTTTTAAGAATAAATTGGATAGGTAAATAGATGGGAGATGTCTGGAGGGTTATGGAATGGGTGCAAGTCAGTGGGACTAATGGAATGATATTTTGGCACACACTAGAAGGGCGGATTGGCCCGTTTTCTGTGCTGTAGTTTTCTATGGTTCTATCTCCTTCGCGTAATTGATGCTGAGAAAGAGTTTGTTATCCTGGCACCACGCCACTAGACTTTCAATCTCCTGTATTCCGAGTCATCGTTATTTGATGCCTGGACCACTATTGTGGTGTCATCAGCAAATATGAAAATGGTGTTGGTACAGATGGCAGGTGTACATTCGTGGGTGAGAGGAGTATAGAAGGGGCCTGAGTACACATCATGGGTATGGTTAGCACTGTGGTTACCACAACTCTATTAGAGTGCCAACGACCCAGGTTTGTATCGAGCACTGATTGTATGGAGTTTGTATGTTTTCCCGTGTCTGTGTGGGTTTTCCCTCTCTCATCCTTCAAAACTTACAGGGGATATAGGATGATTGGTGTATTTGCATGGCATGGGCTTGTGGACCAGAAGGGCCAGTAACGATACTCTCTGCCTAATTCAAAAATGAATTTAAAAATTTTAAATTTAAATCCTTGAGAGGCGACAGTGTTGAGTGTGATCGAGGAGGAGATATTGTTAACCATCTTCATTGATTGCATCTGTTAGATTGCATCTCCAGTTGCAAAGGGTGAATCTTAGCCTTGGATCCTACTTGGGAATGAGTTTACCAGGGACTATGGTATTGAAGGACTTTCATTTCATGTCAAGTCTTTCGTCTAAAAGGTTAAATTTCAACAGAAAAAAAACATAATTTTATTGCAAAATAATCTGTACAGACTGAGTTTTGAATTATTCAAATTCATTAAATGACAGTGTGTGCAATTTTATTTAATTTCAAGATTCTACACACAAAAAAAAGGAAGATAAAAAGGCTAGGACATTAAAAGAGTGTGTGTCAGTTTAGGAAAGTAGCCTGTTAATCCACAGAATTAAAACAATGGAGAAACATGGTACTGATTCATCCTCTGAAAGACAACTTGTGTTTAAAACCCAGCAGTGAATACATATGTGATCCCAGAGGCTAGACTTTAAATATTTCTTCTCTGTAGAGACTTAATGCAGTTTCATCTTTTACAAATTAATTCAGTACACTCTGCTGTTAATGGTCGATTACTTAACATAGATTTTGATTTGTCTGTGATGTTTTATCAAGCAGGCTTAGATGACTTCTTCCATCCTTAATGTACTACAAGTGCCAGATGGAATTTAATATTCCAAACCTTTCAAGAAGCCCAGGTTGAGAATGTCGGATGTGGAAACCTATGATCACTGCAAAGGTGGAAATTAAGATGTTAATAACTCATTAAAAATAAACTATGCATACAATCTGGCATGAGGATCATTCCTTGATGAAGGATTCAAGCCCGAAACGTTGGTTGGTCATGTATCTTTATTGTTTTTAAAGTACTCTCTTCGACCTGCTGAATTTCTCCAGCATTGTGTTTTTACTTCAACCACGGTGTCTGCAGACATTTGTGTTTTACTTTGGCATAAGGATCACTGGTTATGCTCTGATCATTATTTCATTCCTTCACACTGGAACTTGGTGAATAATCTTTCTACCCATGGCTGCCCTTTCTGCAGACATTAACATTCTGAAGACATAAGCAGAATAGGGCACATGATTACATTAAGCTCCCTATTTTGAAGGAAATTATTGGTTTTTTTATTACCTGGACACACCCATCTTTGTTTTTCCTGGTGCTTGATTGAAATTGCTAGAACTACTCAATTCAATAATTTGTGGAATCCCACATAATTTATCAATGTAGGATTTTAGTTGATAAAACCTTCCATTACCAGAACACTGGGTTACTCACCCAGCCTTCTGCAGCATAAATAAAAGCTCTCACGACTGGAAGGAGAACATACGCTTTTATTAGCTTATAACTGAGGGTTGGCTCTTACAGTGGTCTTCAGAAGGGCTCAGGGTTTAGGCAGGAAACCAGTGTTATATGTGAGCAGAGCCAGCCATCAGTATAACACATGACCAGTTAATCTCATTTCACTGCATTCACCACTTCATGCAGAATTTAGAGTCTGCAGATGAAGACAGAAAACCTTGACTCAGAAGAAAGAAAATTTTTTTTTTAAATATACAGTTATTTACAAATTTACAAATTTAAGTGACCTAGGCATCTGGAGATCTTGGTGGAGCACCTAAGCATGGGAGGGCCTTAGGTTCCTTGGGTCTCCTTGTCCCCTTGTGAGGGAGGAGAGGCAAGTAGGGTCTCCGGCTTAAAGGTGGAGGGAGATTGCACTTTCCTCCTGATCCGGATCCCCTGAGTCCCTGACTGGGGGTGGGTGGAATGAGCTCCATGGCTCATAGGGCACTTGAGGCAATGAACCCTCTGTTCTGGCGGATGCCATGTCCCTGATGGAGACGGTGTCCTCCCTGCCATCTAGATACTCCACATAGGTGTACGTGGGATTGGCGAGGAGCAGTTTCACCCTTTCCACCAGGGCATCAGTCTTGCTTCACCTCACATGCTTCCTGAGAAGGACTGGACCAGGAGTGGTGAGCCAGGTTGGGAGTGTAGTTCCCGATACCGACCTTCTCTCGAAATTGAATAGGAGCTCATGAGGAGAAGCATTGGTTATGGTACATAGTAGTGATCGGATGGAATGGAGCACCATAGGAAGAACTTCCTGCCAGTGTGAGTCTGGAAGGCCTCTTGACTTCAGGGCCAGTTTGACAGCCTTGCAGACCATGGCATTTTCCTTTTCAACCTGCCTAATCCCCCGGGAGTTGCAGCTCATAGTCCTGTTGGATGCGATGCCCATCGCCAGCAGGTACTGACTTAGCTCTTCACTCATAAAGGATGAGTCCCAGTTGTAATGAATATAGCTGGTATACCTGAATGGGGAAAAAATTGAATCTAGGGCCTTTATGACTGTTAAAGTGGATGTGACTGGACATGGAATGGCGAACAGGAAGTGGGAGTACTCATCAATGATAGAGAGGAAGAAAATGTTCCCATTTGTGAAGGGGAGAGGTCCCTTAAAATTGATGCTGAGCCGTTTGAAGGGCCTGGATGACTTGATCAGGTTCGCCTTTGTGGGGTGATAGAAGTGCGGCTTGCACTCCGCACAGACCTGGCAAGACCTGGTCATTTCCCTGACGTCTTCCGTGGAGTAGGGCAGATTGCACACCTTGACAAAATGAGCCATGCGGGTAACCCTGGATGGCAGAGCTCATTATGCAGAGACCACTGTTAGCGGGTGTGTGCTGAGGCATAGCTTCCTCTGGATAAGGCATCTGGAGGATCAATAAGGACTCCTGGCCGATAGGCAATGCCATAATTGTAGGTGGAGAGCTCGATCCTCCTCCTAGCAATCTTGTCATTTTTGATTTTGCCCTTCTTGACATTATTAAACATGAATGTGACCAAGTGTTGCTCACTGAGGAGCGTAAATTTCCTACCAGCAAGGTAGTGCCTCCAATGCCTCATGGCTTCCACAATGGCTTGAGCCTCATTGTCCACAGATGGGTTCCGGAGCTCGTGGCCTTGTAATATCCAAGAAAAAAATGCAACCGGCCCGCCAGCCTGATGGAGGGTAGTGGCCAGGCCCACATCCGAAGCTTTCGCAATGTGATTTCAGAGGTAGTCAAAAGCCATTTGGGCTTCAGCTGAGAGGGGAAAAGAAGTAGCTTTTAAGAGAGGGCGAAACCTATCAGCGTATTGAGGGATCCACTGGGCGTAATATGAGAAAAACCCCAGGCATCTCCTCAAAGTCTTCGTGGTCCTGGGAACGGGGAACTCTTAACAAGTGGCGCATCCTATCAGGGTCAGAGCCAATTATGCCATTCTCCACCACGTAGTCAAGGATAGCCAGATGTTTAATTCTGAACATGCACTTGTCAGAGATATAATCAGGTTCACGGCTTTCACTGTGTGGAGAAAACTCTGAAAGATTGGTGTCATGGTATTCCAAGGTGTGGCCACAGATGGTGACTTTATCAAGTTCGGGGAAGGTACATTATTTCTGGGAGGAAAGGTTGGAAATTTAACTTGACCATTCTGTCCATCTGCCTCTAGAAGATGGAAACACCATTAGTAATACCGAAAGGGAGCCTCCAGAATTGATAGAGATGACCGTTAGCCTCAAATGCCCTGTATGGACGGTCCTCAGAACAGATTGGCTGCTGGTCATAAGCAGCTTTCAGGTCAATGGTCGAATGGACCTGATATTGCGCAATATCATTCACTATGTACGCAATTCGAGGGAGGGGGGTAAGCATCCAGGAGTGTGTACCAATTAATAATTTGGCTATAGTCAATTACTAGCCAGGACTTGTTTTCCCCTTTTACCACCACCATGTACGCTCTCCATGGGCTGGTGCTATGTTCAATGATACCTTCATTGAGTAGAAGTTGTGTCTCAGACTTTAAGAAATCTTGATCTGCTGTGCTGTACCTCCTGCTCTTGGTAGAAATGGGTTTGCAATCCGGGGACAGATTCGAGAAGAGAAGAGTGGAGGGGTCGATATTCAGTGTGGAGAGGGTGCATGTGGGTTCTGATTTTAGGGGCCCTCTGTTGTGAACTGTTATGGGGGAGGGGACCAGAATACTCCAAGGTCACGCTTTTAAGGTGACACAGGAAATCCAGACCCAACAACACCAGAGCACATAATTCATCAAGTACATACAGACATATCTTACAGAATTTTCCCCCTTCAAACAAAAGATGTACTATATAATTTTGTTGAATACTCATAGAATGCAAATGGAACGAAAGGAATATGCGATGATTAGAAGGATATATATTTATGTTGTATTCTTCTACAGTCCGTGAGTCTATGAAGCTTTCAGTAGAGCCTGTGTCCATTAGGCCTTTGGTGGAATGTCCATTTACCTTCACAGTCACTATGAAGTTGCTAAGCTGGTGACATCTGTCCTGATCTAGAACTATCGAGGCTAGGACTCCGAAGACTCCATACTCCACACTCAAGTGGACCTCACCATCCTGGTTTGCCCGTGGGTAAGATAGTGTCAATCCCGTGCGTGGCAAGATGGCCACCCTCCTTCCTCCTCTGACGATGATGGCGCCAAGTTTGAATTTGAGTCATGGCAATATAGCCACCAATCCTTTTCACACCATTTTCTCACAGACACCCTCCTTAGGCGTGTAGTGCAGCAAATGGGTTCAGGTGAATTCGAGGCCGATGGCTTATGGCTGGAATCAGATCCGGGAGCGATGCAGGACATGGACTTCCCTGGGCTTCCCCTCACATGTCAAATCCTCACCCAATGCCCTCTCTTGCTACAGCTGGAGCAACCTACATCTTTATCTGGGCAACAAGATCGGGGATGCTGGCTCTTCTCACAGAAAAAGCACTCCCTAGCATGGGAGCACTCCCTAGCATGGGAAGCAGCAGCCATTAGGGCAGGAGTAGTGGTAGCAGCTGTTTTTTGTAAGGAGTCATCTGGGTGAGCGAGCTCACTGGCTTCATGGATGTCATTCACAAGCTTGGCCATTTCCAGTGACTTGGCCAGTTCAACGTGGCTAGCCAGGTCCTTCTTACCCGACTTGAGCAGTCGCTGCCTCATGTGCCTCGAGCGGACCCCCGCAACTAGAGTGTCCCAGATCTGTCCTTCCTCATGAAGATGGTCCATATCTGCTTTGTACCTGCACTTCTTGGCAAGCATCCATAGATCCAGCAGGTAGTCATCGATGGTCTATTCTGGCCGTTAGCAACATAGAGTGAGTCGATGCCTCACTAGGACCTCATTTTATGACTTCAAGAACCAAACCTTCAATGCCTCAATGGCAGCATCATATGAAATGCAGTCCCTAATGATTGCATATCCTTTTGTTCCTACCCTCGAAATGAATGTGGACCTTCTGAGTTCATTGGCATGGAAGACATCTCTGGTCACATTCAGGTAGGCCTGGAAGCAGTCTAGACAGTATGTGAACTCCTCAGCCGCGTCGGGGGACAGAGGGTCTATCACCAGCATATCAGGCTTGAGTAGCGCTTCCATCTTTTGGGAATAAGCTAATAAAATTGTAGCACAAATAAAAGCTCTCATGACTGGAGGGAGAACAAACACTTTTATTAGCTTGTAACTGAAGGTCGAGTCTTACAGTGGTCTTCAGAAGGACTCAGGGTTTAGGCGGGAAAGCAGGGTTATATATGGGTAGATGGGGGAGGAGCCAGGAGGCAGAGACAGCCGTCAGTATAACACACCCCCAGTGAATCTCAGTTCACTGCACCTTCCCACATCAAAGATGGTTTTAACCAAATATTGACTCACAAAAGCCGGATAATGAATGCAAAGAGTATTCCCTTCAGTAGCTGGATGATTCATGGTACAAAGGAAGTACATCTTAGGGGGTGACACAGTTAGCGCAAAACCGTTATAGTGCCAGCTACCCAGGTTCAAATCTGGCGCTGTCTATAAGGTGTCTGTATATTCTCCGCATGAGTTTCCTCTGGGTGCCTTGGTTTCCTGCCACCGGGGTTGTAGGTTAATTGGGATATTTGAGTGGCATGGACCAGAGATGTTGGTGCTATGACAAAAGTTAAATCCAAAAAAAAAAATTTAAAGAACAAGCAAAAAGGGAAGTAGAGAAATACTGAAGGTTTAGTAATTTAATTAAAGTGCTTAGGTCATAAGCTGCTGAAGGCGCAACATATACCAGAAGAGGTATTTAAATATAAATTTAGATTTAGAGATAGACCATGGTAATAGGCCCTTCCAGCCCACAAGTCCATGCCACCCAAATAGATAAATTAGCCTACAAACCTCATATGATAGTGGAGTCAAATCATTTACAGCGCCAGTGATTGGGATGAGGGTTCGAATCCTGCGCTGTCTGTAAGGAATTTGTATGTTCTCCCTGTGACTGCGTGGGTTTTCCCCGGGGGTCTCTGATTTCCACCCACCATTTGAAACATATCAGGGTGTAGATTAATGGGGTGTTTTTTTTAATTTAAATTTAAAAAATTGTTGATATTGGTAAATAAGCCGTTAGGATGAAATATGATTGCCAGTTATATCTGGCCACCTCATGTAAGGAATTAAAGCTGCTGCTATCATTTGACAATCAGCTACAATAGATTGAACTAAGGAACTTTAAACTGTATATATTTATTTAATGTATCAACTACCAGTAACATTAATAAGATGACATATTAAAATTAAGAAAATAAAAATAATACCACAAAAGACAAAATTGGTTTCTGACCACTGTTGGCAAACACAAATCAGGAGGAATGCTTATTATAAAAAAGCGAAAATGAACCATGCTTTTTTTGTTGTAGAGTTCATCATCTGTTAAATAATTTCAGAAAGGAATATATTACTCAAGCACTAACACTCCAACACTGATGTTTCACTGTTGGAATAATTCGCTGTCAGCCAAGTCAACAGTGTATGAAAATAACCTGCAGGTTGTTAGTGAAAAATGGATAACCCTTAACTGGGGATGGCACAGAAATTTGAAGGACTCATAAAAAATAAACCTTTTTCATTAAAGGATGTAGTGGTGCAAGCTTTTTGATGTCACAATGGCAATCATTAATTCTCCTCCCCTTTTTAAATGTATAATGATTAGAATCATGACCAAACAGTACCTCAAGTGTTGCCTTTTATCGTCTGAAAACAATGGCTGCCACATCTGCTCAGAGTTTCCTGTGGGCTTTTCTCCTGCTCGGAAGAGAATTCCACAAGAGTTCAGAAAAAAGAACTTCTAATATGTTAGTCATTTTTCTTACTAAAGTTACAGAGGGACAGCAAAGGAAACACCCCCCCCCCCACCCACCTTGGAAGCTGCCACTGCCCCTTCCAAAAAAAGACAAATTTCCTTTGATTTGATAGGGCTAAAATTTGTTTCATTTCCCAGTTAAACCTCATTTCAGTTGTGCAGGTGTGAGTCCAAATGATAAGCTTTTCCTGAAGAGGATCTCTTCTGGCTGATCTAAAATGCCGCCATCAGTTGAAGGTTTTGGAACATGATAAGTGTCACTGATTTATCCTGACCTTGCACTTTTTCAGCAATCCTCTTCCTGCTTTGAAGTAGTATTCTGAGGATCTAGGTACAGTGGTTCTTAACATTTTTTTGGTCTAAGGCCCACGTGACTTCTGTTCTAACATGCCATGGTCCAGTCGTGGCAATGACATCAATATTTTCAAGTCAAAGGCAGCTCTGTCAGAAACTCATCTATCTAATTTAATGTATTTATTTAATCTTTTTAAAGACACACATGGAAACATGCTGTGGCCCACCAATGGGCCATGGCCCACTGGGTGAGAGCTACTGGCTAGGATATCACATATAAATAAAGAAAAGGTCAGTGTTTCAGAAAATGTCCAGATATTACAGGGTGAGATTATTCTAGTGCTTGATTCTCAAAAGGCTTATGTGCAAGGGCAGCAAGGTATTAGGAAAATTAACCGAATAATATCATTTATTGCATGGGATGTTAAATGCTTTGCTTCATTTATATAGGGCATTGGTGAGACCATAGCTAGAGTACTTTGTATGGTAGTGGACTCCTTAATTGATGAAGAATGTTAATGAGTTGAAGCAATTCAAAAGTTTTATAAGACCAACACCTAACGTGGCCAGGTTGCCTTCTGAGAAAAAGTTGGACAGGTTCAACTTGCATCTGCTGGAGTTTTAAAAAAAGTGAGAGGTGAGTTTACTGAAATATATACAATCCTGAGTGGTCATGGTGAATATGGAGAGGATGTTTGGAAGAACCAAGAACCAGGCACCACTGTTTAAAAGTAAGGCATCACCTTTGTAATAGAAATATGAGGCATTTTTTTTCTGTGAGAGAGTTTTGAGCTTTCTTCAAAGCGTGGTGGAAGCAGAGTCTATGAATATGTTTTAAACAGAAATAGAAAATAGATTCTTCATAAGCAAAGGGTGAATGGGTTATGGTGTAATCAGAAATGCAAAGTCGAAATTACAATCTCATCATTCACCATCTTATTAAATTTCAGAACAAAATTAAAGACCTAAGTGGCCTAAATCTGCTCCTATTTATTTAGTTTGCATAATCATTTGTAGATCATTTCAAGAACAAGGAGCACAGTGCACTGCATTTTTATTTAACTGGGATTTTACAGCCAACATTGGGACAGCCTCAAAACAGCACCTGGAATTTTGCAGGCGGCTGAAACTCCTCTCACGTTTGCAAGCATGTGCTCAAAATAGCAAGGAATATATGTTGCAGTATCTAATTGCTGAACAATTTATTCATTGGGGTTAACTTTGGTCTAGGAAAGGCAGGCATCTCAGCAAGGGCCAGGAGATACAGGAATGACCAGACCATCCTGAGAAACATCGATTCTATGGACTTTGCTGAGGAGCAGCATGTTTGCGGATTCAGGTTTTCAAAAGCTGGAAGACTGAAAATTGTGTCATTGTGCAGACCAGCCTTCAGCCACTACCTTGTGTCTGGATTGCTATCTCTATGAAAGCTAAAGCTACAGTGATCTTCAGTTCCCAGCTCTTTGGATCATATCTTGCAGTTGCTGCTTGTACCTGCCATGGTCATCAGCTTTTTGCTCACCACAACAGCAGGCTTAGTCCTTCCTGAAGAATAGCTTAAAATCTAGTGATTTTAGTGAAGAGCAGGTAGCATTTCCTCTGCTTTGCTATGCCCTTTCCATAACTACAACCTACTCAGATGTCCACCCAGATGTTTATATTGACTCAGATGATGCTCCTGCCCTTGATGGTCTGCTTTAGACAGCTTCCCAAAGCAATTGATAGTGCATCCTGGTACAGATGGCTCTGAGGCATGAAAAAGCCACTGCCCAACTGACATTGATGGGAGATGACAATGTCTTGATGCAAAGGAACAGCAATATTTGGCCACTCTGTGTAAATTCAAAGGGAAATAAATGTTTTTATGGCATTTTGGCATTTAGTAATGGCTGGCAGATCTTCAAGCCTTCCCACTCCTCCATCTCTATACTTGGACGCACAATATGCATTTAGAGGTGACAGCAATAGATGGACACTGTATACATCCAGAGATATAGTAGGATCCATTCTGAATAAAATCCACCAAAAAAACAGGCATAATATTAAAGGATTTAACTTGCTTTATTCCTTGCTTTCTTTCTTTCAGTGATAAAATCCCAATTCAGATGAATAGTTCTAAAAATCTTGAACCTCCTCTAACTTGGCCACAGTGTCTGCAAGTGGATGTCTTGGAGTGAACACTGAGAAATTCAAGCTCAGCCTCCACCACGGAAATCCATGTGGAAACCAGCAGTGGTGTGCGGTGATCGATTCACTGCCAACTATCCATCTACAGATTTGGGTATTTCATGTTCTGATCACACGAGTCCAAGTCCAAAATGTACTAGCATTTGGTTGGATAAATGCCAGCAGTCTTACTGCAGCAACTGATCAAATCCAGGGAAAGATATGGAAAAGAACAGTAAGTAGTTTTTTTTTTCCAGTAGATTAGATCTCCATTTTATTGGTTTGATAACAAATGCTGGATTAATCAGAGCATAAGCAAAATCAGGTTTATACCTTGCTTGACCATTGAGTAACACCAATGGAAAAATACTTTCTTGCACCCTTCATGGTATGTAAAGTACAAATTCACTCACTTTGGGAGGAAGCACATAAAAGTGGAAGAAATGTTTTGAAGGGCACAAGTTCAAAGCCTCAGCTGTTCTTAGGGTGGAGACCACTGAAGTTAAGTGAGGTTGTTGATCCAAGTATGGAAGGCATGATTGGTTCTGGTAACAATGCAGAATCAGAAACATACAATTTCTCTATAACTGAAGTTTTCTCTCTTCTGGAAACATTGTAGAGTGTAATGTATTGACACATGGAACGTGCTGTTCCCTCTGTCCTTCGTATTGTGATCCTATTGGACATGGGTGTCATGCCTTGTTCTCAATTATGTGATATTCAGTCTGCCTTCTAAAGGTTTCAAAATGTGAATAGTATGTGTTGTGTTGTGAATAACCCTATCCATCCATGCTGCATCTGAGAAATTGCTATTGAATTTTAATTTAATTCACAGCATTTGCAGTTCCAAAAATACCCATAATTTCAGTTCAGAAAATATTTGAAGTTATTGAACTCCAATCATAAAGCCAGAAAGCTCAACAGAATAAGACAATCTGATTCTAGTCAAATAATAAAGGCAACAAGCTGTGCCCCAGATTTCAGCGATTTTCTTTCCTATAATCATTGTTTTCTTCTCTCTCAAAAACCAACAACATGTACTGTGAACTCATCACTAAATGCAAAGTGCTTCCATTGCACAGTGCAGTTAGTACACAATGTATTGTCTTGTAATTCCACAGAAGAATATTGCACCACCATCTTGCATCAACAGCCCTACAAATAAACATTGAGGAAATAAAAGAGCTAACCACATTTTCATTCTCATTAACCACAGCATGGGCTAACATGATTCGCCTGTCTGCTGGCTAAACTGCTGTGCAGCATTTACTAGCAGCTGTTTGATGTGTTTTATGGCAGGTGATATATGGAGTGGGAGTTTCAGTAGTCATAAACAGAAACACTGTATCACAGTGTGGTTTAGGAATATAATGGCTAGTCTGTTAAAAAGGATGGTAATACTTGCTTGAGGGTAACAGCAATGACAATTTAGATTTTAAACAGTTTTTCCATCTTGAAAAGAAACGTAATATATACAAACCACAAAGCAGTAGATGCTTTAAATTAGAGCAGGCCCACAGCTTCTTAAGATCCATTTACAAGGCAATTGTTTTACAATGAAGGAACAATCTTAATTTGGAATGGAGATAAAAACATTTGACCTATAAACAGGCATGTAATTCAGGCTTTTTCTGAATTAGTTGACTGATGTAATTGAAGCGAAATATTGCTTGGTAACTCTAAATGTTCTGTTAAATGTTATGCTGGATAATTTTCCATCTTCTTGTATCCTTCTGCGTTGAAGCTTTAGTCCGGGAAGAGATATGTTAATATTGGGCAAATTGAAAAATGAACCATTGAGCCAGTTATCACCTATACATTTTCTCATTTCATGTTCATTGGCTTCACATGGAGAGCAGCTGATGTACTCTTGCCCAATGACAGAATTTCTGGGCCTTCTTTTATTTACTTTGATCCATTTTACTTGATTCCAGTCAAGCTTACTACCCACAACTACTTGTCTCGCCCCCATGGAGATTAACTAATAGGAAGAAATAGTTTTATGAAGAACAGGTTAGCAGATACTTTTTTTTCCAAGCTCCCACTTCAGTCCACCAGCTTCAGTTCTCTTTTGCCTTGGCAAGTTCTGTGATAGCACTACCTACAGCAAAGATAAGAGTTACACTTGACAGATACATCTCCTTTCAATTTGTCCTAAAAAGTAATGGCTGCAGGGCACTTGTCCATTGTACCTGAACTTCCTGCCGTGGATTGGAGACAGCAGCCCGATCAACAAGGACTAAGGAGCAGAGTGCAGAGGTGCAAAGATAAATTGACACCTAGTTCTGTTGATTAAACTAGTTGCAGAAATTAAGTTTGTTTTGTATAACTGACAGTTTGTGCAATATAACTCGGCGTCTTCTAACCCATCCCCTTGCTCATCATGAGCAGATACTTATCAATAGCCCTCGCAAATTACTTTGGGGAGGACTCTTTGACAAATGGCAGATTGTGGCACCAAATTGTGATTTTAAAAAAAGATATTGGTTCATGCTCCCTTTTTGTGAATGGCCTGTGGTGAGGAGCTGTTGCTTCACCCTTTGGTTGAGGGAGTGAGCCTTGGCTTCCCCTCTGCTCAACTATCACACAAACACCAAATCTCAGTTTCACGGTTGCATCGCTGCTTTATTTATAGTTTAAATAAGAAGCAGTTTTCCAATTTGAGAAAATAACATATGAACCTCAAAGCAGTGGATGCTTTAAATCAAGTGGACACACAGCCCTATACTCTCTGTTTATACAGGAAAAGGTTTTTAATCAGACTTAGAAGGTAAAACAGCTTTACCCTAGGACATTGATAAAGCAATTTATCTATCCAAACACAAGTTTTATAGGGAACATCAATAAATGTTGCAGGATAAATGTTTATCTGTATGTCTTGATCAGAGCTTACCATAGGAAAATAATTTGTTTGTCTCATCTCCTTCTGGTAAAGTGATTTCTTCATAGAATTCTGGAAGGAACACCTAGGGAGAACAGTATAGTTACAACCACTGATTACTGCCATCATTATCCTGGTCTTTGCGGGTGTCAACAACTCCCTGTGATGTCAATAATGGCACTGCGAGCCAATCAAATAAGTGAAAGGGATAAAGCATTGTGCTGGTACTGCAGTAAAAACTTGTCTTATTTAAACTCATGGGGTTGAGTGCATGATCAATTGTTGAACTCAGCAAGTTCCACTCCACAATCAATCACAGTCCCTCTTACAGAACACAAACCACTTCTTACCACAGTGTCAGCGAAATACTATGGGGCCTCATTTTCCCCTCCAGTAGAAGCAGGTACATATTCAAGGACATAAACATTCAATGACTTATGCAAATTGTGCACTATTACTGGGGAGAATTCAATATTAAAATTAGTCCCGTGCATAAATATCTTTATGGGTGTTACACGCAAAATGGAGGTTACCAGAAAGTCTGCTCTGTTACTGAACATGCATGTTTCCAAAGTAGTTCCTGTGTCAAAGTCACAACACATCATTCAAAGTAAAAGGAGCTGCTAAATGCGATAATATTTAGAAAATCTTAAGAATAAAGGTCCTCCTGAAACCTGCATATATTGTTACCATTGTACAGCCAGAGGATAAAAGTGCATGCTCTCTCGATACAGAAATAAATACACTCACCATAAGCAAACAATGAGCAGATATGTTGGTGCAAGCAGATGATAGAATATGGCCTGATCTGTGCACAGTTTCTTCACAGCAAAAATCTGGGTCAAGTTGAATGCTTCATTATAAACACCAGAAAAATGAATTTTAATACTAAATATTAGAAAACACAAAAGGTTCATTAACACGTGATAAAGGAAAAGTCAGGTTCAGTTTCCATTGAAATCTTTTTAAAAGAAGAAACACTTACATCGAGTCTATACCAAACAATTAACTAGTCATTTCAAATCATAGTTGTTGAACCATTTCTTTATCTCTCAGTTATAAATTTAAATTTCACTTTCATCCCATGTCAAAAGTTTGTTAAATATCAGAAACATTCCAAAGTATACCCCTCGAGGTACATCAGACCCACTTTATAGGGTATTGATCTTTAGCTGCTGAAGAGTTATGGAGAGAAATACTACATTTGTTCATATACTATGCACAACATAAACCAAATACACTCTTACACCACACCACACAATATAACTAAGCACCAGAACATTTGGGTACCCAGAGTTGGCATTAAGACCCCTCCTCCAGGTTAAATAGAGGTTACATAATAAGCTGAGTAAAGTTCCCTATAACCTTCAGTAGATTTTCTTGAGCACTTATTTCAATAGACAACTTGGATTCCAATGCCAAACCTGTGTGAGATTTCCTACATATTTTCAATTGATACCAAGTTCAGAAAAATGTTGTGCTGTGTAGCATGCATGCTCGGACCAATCTGAGGCTAATCATTTCATATGTGTGCAGAGAAGGAGCGTCCCTCCTAACAAGCTGCAGGGGACTCACACACAGGTGGCATAGGTTAAGGGGCAGTTGTGCAAACACCTGCCTTCAGACTAGTCCACTTTCAAATGATTGTCCTGGCACAGTTCCTTAGCCTCAGCCAGAAAGGATATATTGATCCAGGAGTGTGTGGTGAGCAAGCTACCAAATTTTATCTTGCACAGGGCCCAAGATGGAATGCACATTAGATTCAACCTTGCACACTGAGCACGCAAAACAACTTGCCTCTGCTTGCTCCACTATCCATGTGTTCTTTCTTCATGAAGTGAGTGAATGGAATATGTTGGAAAATATCTGCTTCATTCTTACTGTAATGTATTTTCCTCTTGATACTATAAGTTGCCCAATAGCCACTAGGAGGTGAAGGAACAGATATGTAGACAGATTATGGAAACTTGCCAATGCAACAGGGTTGTTGCAGTTGGAGACTTTAATTTCCCAATTTTGACTGGGACATCATTCATGCCAGAGGCATATTTGGGACAGAATTTATTAAATGCATTGAGGGTTGTTTCTTGAAGCATCATGTAGATAGCCCAACCAGGAAGGAGGCCAGCCAGCAGAGTTTTAATTTGATTTGGACATCATGTTAAGCACAGACATGCGTGGCAAAAGGCCCATTCCTGTGCTGGACAGTTCTATAGTCTGTTTTGTATGTTCTAGATTCTATGTTCTATGGTTTATGTTCCAGGTGCAGTAAATCAGAGAGAGTGAGAAACTAAAAATAAGTAAAGGACAAAATATATTGACAGATAAAATGGAAGGAACTCAGAGTGGATGAACATTTTTGATGCGGAGTTTCAAATATTGAATAACATTGGCCATTATATCTTTTGAATATTGTATATTTTAATCAAACCTGTAGGAAGGTAATCTCTTTCATCATGCAGTATCATTCTGTCAAGCCATTCCGACAAAGGCGTGCCATACCTTCAGCACATTGACCTGTTAAGACTGGAGGCACCACTTAATTTTCACCTTAATTTACAATTTTTTTAAACTCTGTCAGCTAGCATGACTTGAAAATAGATTTGCCTGTTCACTTAGCAGTCATTAAAGCACTTGTGCTAATGATGTTGATTTAATTCTTTTTCATGAAACTGGGTTGAATCAATAAGGGGTGCAGGGATAATCTCCCAGAATCTTGATGTTATGAATGTTAAGCTATTTATATGAGCACTGAATATTCAATGTACTAGAAATGTAAATGCTCCATGATGCCCAGTGCTTCTCTAATTTAAATTCTTCAGACAGTTTGTTACATTTTCTCATTTTGCCAAATTATTTGGATATACAGGGACAGAATCATTTATCCAAAACCCTTAGGACCAGACACTTTTCGGAATTTGGAATTTTTTGGATAATAGAATAATAGTAAGAATGATACGTTAAATACTTGCACTGATTTCACATTTGTGCAAAATAAAGACACGCTCCAACGAGAAGGGTCTCTTGACGGGGGAGGGAGCGGAGGGGGTTGTTGCAGCGACAGTGCTGGACGGGGGGGGGGTTGCTGCAGCACTGGTCGGGGGGTTAGAGCAGCGCTGGACAGGGGGGTATTTGTGGCAGCACTGAATGGAGGGTGTTTGCAGCAGCCATCCGAGCTCCCGACGTCCCAATAGTGGACCCTCGCCCCAGCAGTCTGCCAACCGTAACTCCCGACACCCCGGCTGCCTGCTTACTGGAGCTCCTGGTGCCTTTTCAGAGGACCATCGCCCCAGCCATCTCCCCATTGTTGTTCTTGACACTCCAGCAGCCCAGCCATCCAAGCTATCAGCTGCAGATCCTTGCCCCAAACACCTGCACATCCAAACCCCTGACAGCTCAGCTGCCCACCCATCCAAGCTCTAGTTTTGGATGCTGGATGGGGGGTGTTTGCAGCGGCGCTGGACGGAGGGGCATCCAGGCATTGGGCTGTCTATGACGAATTGGGTATCCGTATCCAGCGAATCAGAGATGCTGAACTCTGTTTTTCCGCTGGCATCTATAAAGTAAGAATTCTTTAGGGTTCCACTAATTACTGGATATTCAAGCATGAGTTGACCGTTGATCGTGTCAGGTCATGTTTGGCCCCAAACACAGGCTTTGGTGTGCAGACGACATCCATGGAAAAAAATGTTGGTATTTTTTGAATTTCAGATAAAAGATTACGAACTTGTAGTGGAAAAGTAAGGATATGGCTGTAAAGGAATATATCTGATCATACACCAATTACTTTCATCAAGCAAAATCGGGCATGCTACGTTATAGGTGTTCACCAGAACCATGCAACATTTTGTTGTGTGCTATGTCAAATCAACTGGGGACCTTGGCACAGTCCCAGCAAACTCTTCCTGATGTATTTCCATCAATAATACTGATGTGATTCTGCAAATGTTTGTCATGCTAAACGTAGCAATAATTGCAGAACGCTTGTGTGTCAGAGAAGGAAATGACATCAGCAGTATCAAAGAGGAGGCTATCAAATAACACCAACCAAGTGGAAGGGTTCCTTTTTACGAGAAAAATCCAAGCATTTAGTAAATAAGGTCCTGTCACTCTCCTCTCCATTCATTTTTCCTTCTTTGCCTTTACTGAGGGAATAACTTTTCCACTACAGTTCTTTTTTAAAAGCTTCATAATCATTATCAGCCATATTATTCTTATGTCTAAATACAGAAGAGTAAAACATTTTGATTGCTTCAGTTGTTATCTCATATTCTGTAGCCATTTAAAGCTCTAGATTGATAACCTCTAAGAAGAGGTTTGTTAATTATCTTACAGAATTCAAATTTTGAGGAATCTCTACTCTGGATTATGATATTCCTGCCTAATATTGTAAAATTTCCAAGCCATTGAGCGTATTAATGTAGCATGAAGCTTGTGCAAATGTATTCCCTTTTATTTAGTGATTTTCACTACTTCAAGAGGCGCAGAAGTGCTTCATGACTGAGTACTGAAGTGGAATGAATTTGAGAGCAGCAGGTAGTGCAGATGGGGAGCAGTGAGAGAGTCTCTCACAGAACTCCTTTTGAAGAAAGGAGAACTTCTTCAGAGAAAGCATCCCTTGAAGAGATTTCACTGTGGAGCAACTAAATAGAGTGAAGAATTTCTCCTCCTCTCTTTGATGAATAAGTTCTCCTCCTCTCTATGATCCACTCCCCTATTCATAGCACCTCCCTACATTACTGGTGGAGATGCTATACTGTCAGTTTACTTGTTTCCATCTCACCATCCAGGGGCCTAACCAAGTGAAGCAGCAATGCACTTCCATTTCTTCCAATATAGTCTATGACATTCTGTGTTTACATCTGATCTCCTTTACACTGGAGAAACCAAGGACAGTCTGGGTAATCACCATGCAGAACATCGGAGCTCAATTCTTGGGTGATCCTGAATTTCCTATTACATGCCATTTTAATTCTCAGTCAAGTTCCCCTTCCATAACAACACACCAAAATTCTGGAGGAACTCAGCCGATCTTTTCAGCATCCATAGGAGTCAAAGATATATTGCCAATGTTTTTGGCCTGAGTACCTCTCTGAAGAAGTTCCCTTTCCGATGAGTCTGTCTGAGCCTTCCTCCACTGCTATGGTGAGCCCCAATGTCTTGTACAACTTTATAATAACATCCCAACACCTATACTCAATACTTTGATTTATGAAGGCCAATATGCCAAAAGTTCTCTTTTTTTAAAATTCAAGATTCAATTTATTGTCATAGAAACAAAACAGTGTCCTATTACATGAAATTCCTTTTTGCCTGCTGCAAGGCAGACAGATTCAGCACCAGCAGGAATTGCCTAAGCACCTCTTACATTTCTTACTGTCAGATCTGCAGTCAGATAAAGAGAAGCAAAAGAGAGCCCTCCCCAGAGTCACTGAGTGTCCATAGATCCGCCTCCAGCAATTTCGCTGCCTCCTCAGCCACCCAGAGCCCAATCTAAACCATTGGCAACCTGAGCTCCAGACCTGAACCTCCAACACAGTCAGAGGGTTATCTTCCCAACCTGTGGTGCCCTGCTCCATTCCTCTGCTTCCCTGGAATCTGCAGCCCCTCATATAGACGATACTTTCCTTATACTAATATATCCTAATTTCAAAGTATCATCTTCCAAAACTATGAGCTACGATCATCCAAATTTTGATTTCTTCAATCCAATAAATTAAACTCTGTGACTGCTGCTTTATGTAGCTTTAATTCATTGATAAAAGAAATAAACATTTTGCATAGCCTCACATTAAGATGTTCATAACAATGAATAATAAAGTATTTACTGTATGATAGAGATATAAAATGCATACAAAGAAGCTCAAACTTTAAAGAGATTCATGATATTTAAAGAGACAAAAAAAGTATTTAAAGAAATGCAAAAATTTCAAAGAAAAATCCCATGCTCATGCCTTCTTCACATCCTGAAGAATAATGAGCAAGTTGTTAGTCTGGGTGGATATTACAACATATTACATCATAATCACTATAGTAACACTACAAACAATAGTCTCTTAAAGAGATAGGCACAAAATTAACTAAGAATTAAAAAAACACAAGGTTTTAACCTTTACATTCCAGCCCCTAATTATTATAATAGACATTAATGGCCAATGTATAATAATTACTATTACAGATATACAAAATAAATATAGTGAGTATAAAATTAGAAATCAAAACTTTCAGCTTGTTGTAAAAAAGAGATTTTAGTAATAGGTCTATTTAAATAGCCAGTCTTGGTTTTAAACCACACTTGGCAAACAAAATCTTTCTTGACTGGAACTATATCCATGGTTTTCCCCAGCAACCAAGAATTTCTTGATGAAGAATCATCCATGTTAATCACAATATCTCTGCATACAAAATTGAATTTAGCTTTACACCATTTTTGTCATTCTTGTAATAATGAAAGATATTCTTTAATCAATAAAATAAATTTGTAAATGAGGATTCATCAGGTGAAACTCTATCCTATGGCAAATCCACCATTTGTTGTTGTTCATGTTTAGCAATGGCATGTCGACAATTAACACATTTTGGTATAATCGTTTTGATCAATGTTAAACCACCAAGTATCCAATATTTCTGGTGCATTTCTGATAACATGTGATTACAATCACCATGACCTGTTTCTCATATATATCTCAAACAATCAAATCAGAAATATGAAATTCCTTAGTTAATATAATTGGATGTTTCACTTCTTCTGGCATTATTGCTTTTTCCAATCTTCCTCCTACTCTCAATACATCATTTACAAGAATAAGGTTTAGCTTGTAAGCACAATTTGTTTTTGTAACATTCAGATTCTTTTTTCTGACAAAAATGAATTATCTCCAATTCAGCATTTTCCAACTCATCAACTATTAGGTAACAGCTCTTTTGAGTTAAAGATTCTCTTTCTTGATTTGATTTAAAAGCATTGTTTTTAACTTAAGAATCCATGCTACTGCCTTTTTCAAATGAACCATAAAGAGTGATAGCAAATTAATTGAGTGATCAGATCATTTTCATTAGCTATTTGAATAGTATTTACATTAGTGATTTGGATTTCAGGATCCTCCATTGAAATTTCTTTCAACCCTTCTGGATTTTGAGGCCACTCTTCATGAAATAAATTGAGGACCGGACACCCAGGTGTTGGTTCTTTTCAGAAAAGATTGAACCTTTGATCCTCGTGAAGCCATAGCAGCTGGGTTATCCACTTTTGTAACATATCTCCATTGATTAGCATGCAAAACCTTCTTGATTTCATTAATTCTGGTAGTCACAAAGGTACGAAACCTTGTGGTTTTTTTATTAATACATTTAAGCACTGATGTTCTATCAGTCCAAAACATAGAGTCTGCTAACTCCATCTGTAATTCTCTTCTTAATATAGTGTCCATTGAGCACGCCATAGTAGCAGCAGTCAATTCCATTTGAGGTATGGTGACTGGCTTTAATGGAGCCATTCTGACTTTTCCCATTACAAATCCACAATGTACTCAGTCTTGGTTATTTTATAGTACCAAATAACTGACAGGACCACAACCACCTTTGCTTGCATCAGCAAAGTGTTGTAATTGAGCAAATGCGGCAATTCCAAAGTCTGTTACTTTAAAACATTTGCTGATTTCAAAATTTTCTAACATTTTAAGCCTCTCAATCCAATTCATCCAATCTTGTGAGATGGATTCTGGTATAGTTTCATCCCATTCAAATTTTCTTCTGCAGAATTTTCTTGGCTATTAATACTACCGGTGCCAATATTCCCAAAGGATCATATATTGAACTTTCGTTTGAAAGAATACCTCTTCTTATTAAAGGCCATTCTTTCAAAACATTTTTGAATTTGAAAACATCAGACTGAACACACCATTGCACTCCTAGAATTCTCTTGACAGGTAGAATGCCACAATCCAAATCAAGATGTTTTATTTCCTTTGCTCTTTCTGCCTCAGGAATAACAGCAACACATCTCGACTGTGGCGAATCCATTTTGTAAGGAAGAAACCTCCTTTATTACAGATCTCTTTTAACTCATGATAAAGATCTATTGCTTCTTTTTTCTGAAACCACTGAAGTAAGACAAACATCAACATAAAAATTATTTCTGATGTTGCTTATAGCTTGAAAACTAACTTGCTCTTCATTATTTTCAGAGATCAAAATTTGCACAACTCGGTGACAGCGTTGCTCCAAATAGATGAACTGTTATTCTGTATTCAATCAAGTCTTTATTGTAATCGCCATCTTCGTCCACGAAGCCAAGCCAAAGAAAAAAAATTAGGCTACTATAACAATCATAAAAAAATCACGATCTTCTGATGGTACTTTCACTTGATGAAACATTGCTTCAGTAACTGCAAAATTACAATAGGCTCTTTACAAAATCTTATCAGAACACCTATTAAAGTACTGGTTAAGCCTGGACCTTGTAGAAGTTGAGAATTAAATGAAACTCTTTGAAATGATGCTACACAATCAAATACTAAACACAGTTTATTCTTTTGTGGATGTATAGCTCCATGATGAGGTAAATACCATTTTTACCATCTTTATGTTCCAAGATATCTTCTGATACCTTTTCTATATAACCCTTGGCTATCATGTCCAACATGTCATATGTATATTCCAAATGGAAGGGAGAATTTCTTTTGAATTTTCTTTTCAAATTCAGCAAACGCTGTTCTGCAATTATTTTATTATCTGGCATACAAATTTCCCTTTTCTTCAAAGGTAATGCTATACAGTAATGACAGCAAGCACCTCCTCCTCTTTAATCTGAAAATTTTCTATAACAGTACTTGTTTTCCTTACTTCCTTCGAGTCTGTGCCAGTTTCTTGGTGTGAATGCTGATGCAAAAAAACACATTTAAGATCTCCCCCAATCTCTTCTGGCTTCATACAAAACCAACCACTCTGATCTTCAAGAGGACCAATTTGTCCCTCTTTGCTCTTACTATACCTGTAGAAACCCTGAGGAAAATCTTTCACGTTGTCTGCCAAATTAATCTTTTATCTTTTTTTTAGACTTCCTGGTTTCTTTAAATTTTAAACATAGATATACAGCACGATAATAGGCCATTTCGGCCCACGAGTCCATGCTGTCCAATTTACACCCAATTAGCCTACACCCCCAGAACATTTTGAATGGTGGGAAGAAACTGGAGCCCCTGGGGAAAACCCACACAGACAAAGGTAGAATATATAAACTCCTTACAGGCAGCACGGGATTTGAACCCTAGTCCTGAAGGCTGGTACTGTAAAGGTGTTGCACTAACCACTAAGCAAACTGTGCCACACATGCTTGAGGCTTTTATTGCATGTTTTTACACCTCAAGTATTTCATTTGCTCTGTGCAGCTTATACCTGCTATACACCTCTCTTTTCTTCCGATCCAGACCCCCAATACCCCTCGAAACCTAAGGTTACCTATTCCTGCTAACCTTGCCTTTAATCATGAAAGGAACATACAAACTCTATACTCTCAAAATTTCACCTTGAAGCTTCTCCACTTACCTCATGCATCCTTGCCTGAAAAGCCTGGAAGTCAGCCTGAAGAAAACTGAGGTCCTCCATCAGCCAGCTCCCCACCATGACTACCAGCCCCCCCACATCTCCATCGGGCACACAAAACTCAAAACGGTCAACCAGTTTACCTATCTCGGCTGCACCATTTCATCAGATGCAAGGATCGACAATGAGATAGACAACAGACTCGCCAAGGCAAATAGCGCCTTTGGAAGACTACACAAAAGAGTCTGGAAAAACAACCAACTGAAAAACCTCACAAAGATTAGCATATACGGAGCAGTTGTCATACCCACACTCCTGTTCGGCTCCGAATCATGGGTCCTCTACCGGCATCACCTACGGCTCCTAGAACGCTTCCACCAGCGTTGTCTCCACTCCATCCTCAACATTCATTGGAGCGACTTCATCTCTAACATCGAAGTACTCGAGATGGCAGAGGTCGACAGCATCGAGTCCACGCTGCTGAAGATCCAGCTGCGCTGGATGGGTCACGTCTCCAGAATGGAGGACCATCGCCTTCCCAAGATCGTGTTATATGGCGAGCTCTCCACTGGCCACCGTGACAGAGGTGCACCAAAGAAAAGGTACAAGGACTGCCTAAAGAAATCTCTTGGTGCCTGCCACATTGACCACCGCCAGTGGGCTGATATCGCCTCAAACCGTGCATCTTGGCGCCTCACAGTTTGGCGGGCAGCAACCTCCTTTGAAGAAGACCACAGAGCCCACCTCACTGACAAAAGGCAAAGGAGGAAAAACCCAACACCCAACCCCAACCAACCAATTTTCCCCTGCAGCCGCTGCAACCGTGTCTGCCTGTCCCGCATCGGACTTGTCAGCCACAAACGAGCCTGCAGCTGACGTGGACTTTTACCCCCTCCATAAATCTTCGTCCGCGAAGCCAAGCCAAAGAGAGATTCTGTGTATTCTAGATCCTTTCTCATTTTCTCAAAACTGCCCTTTTTCCCAATTTAGAATCTCAACCCAAGGCCCAGACCTATCCTTCTCCATGATTAACTTAAAACTAATGGCATTATGATCACTCAACTCAAAATGTTCCCCTGTGGTGGCTCACCACAAGGCAAGTGAACTGGCCCCGCTTGTAAGCCACGTGGCGGGGCAGCCAGCCAAAATGGCGCCGTCGAGGGTTTCCTTTCCTTCCACCTCGTGGCTCAGAAACCTGCGCTTGGGGACCACGTGACGCCCGGGTGACGTCAGCTCCCTCCAGTGTGGTTCTCAGCCAGGTCTGGGCTGGGAGTATAAGTGCAGCCCAGCAGCCGGCAATAAACTAGTCTGCTCACTGAGCTCAACCCATCTGGTTGTGTGTGGTATTCCAGGAGCAGTGTAGCCGCCGCTACAATTGGTGACTCCGACTGGTTCAAATGCCTTTGAACCTTTGGGATCAGCACTATTGAGTTCAGGAGCCGAAGACCTGGTTTGGCCATGCAGAGGCCCAGTTTCACCTCCGCCAGATTTCATCCGACACAACCAAATACTACCATGTGGTTGCTGCCCTGGACCAGGCCACTGCCAGACGCGTGCTGCACCTTGTTCAGCACCCACCCACCGAGGACAAGCACGAGACCATCAAGCGAGTGTTTACTGGGTCCCTCAGACTATCCAGACACCAGCATGCCATTCGGGTGCTGCACCTCGACGCCCTGGGGAATAGGTCCCCGATGGAACTGATGGATGAGATGCTCACGCTCATGAGTGAGCACACCAACTGCCCACTTTTCGAGCGCATCTTCCTTGAACATATGCCCGGGGACATCTGCCCATTGCTGGTTCAGGAGAGCTTCACTGACCTGAGGAAGGTTGCCCAGAAGGCCCAAGAGCTATGGCTCACACGATTCTTGGTAGGCTCAGTGGTCCAGCAGGTCACAAGTAATGGGCACGGGCATGACCACGTCAAGCCTGCCCCAGCGCTGCGGTAGAGCACCTGGCCCCTGCAGGGGCCCCCAAGAGCATAACCAAGGCCACAGCATCCACTTCAGGCCTCTGCTTTTACCACCAGCACTGGGGAGCCAAGGCCCGGAAGTGTCGTCAGTCCTGCTCATTCCAGGGAAACGACCAGGCCGGCCACTGTTAATGGCTGCAGCGGCTGGCCAAGGACACAGCCTTCTCTACCTGTGGGACTCAGTCAGCGGCCTGCGGTTCCTCGTTGACATTGGAGCCCAGATCAGCATCATCCCGGCCACAGCCATCGAATCCATGAACCAACCTTGTGGACCTCCTCTCCGTGCGGCCAAAGCAATGGCAATCCAGACATACGGAGACAAGACAGTCCACTTCCAGATTGGCCAACGGAATTTCACGTGGAGGTTCACCGTCTCGTCCCTCCCAACTGCCATCCTGGGTGCAGACTTCCTCCTCACACACAGGCTTCTGGTGGAATTTTGAGGTAGGCGTTTGGTGGATGCCCATACCTTCCAGGCCATTCGCCTAGACGCCGCTCACTCGGAACAACCGCAGATAACCACGATCAGCACACCCAGAGATGAATTCCAGCAGATCCTGGATGAGTTCCCGACACTCCTCAAGCCACAGTTCTCCATTGCCTCACCGCGCCATGTGGTGTTCCACCACATCCCCACCCAGGGCCCGCAGGTTCACGCCAAGGCATGCCGGCTCCCGCCTGACAAGCACCAGGTAGCGAAGGAGGAGCTTTCGCACCTGTTGGAGCTGGGGATCATTAGGCGGTCCAACAGCCCGTGGGCCTCACCCCTGCACCTGGTCCCGAAAGCCTCCAGTGGCTGGCATCCCTGCGGAGACTATCGACGGCTCAATGAGGCAACCATTCCTGACCGTTACCCCATCCCTCACATCAAGGACTTTATGGCACGAGGGTCTTCTCCAAGTTGACCTGGTGCGAGGATATCACCAGATCCCGATGCACCCTGAGGATATACCCAAGATGGCCATCATCACCCCCTTTAGTTTGTTCGAATTCCTGTGCATGCCGTTCAGGCTCAAGAATGCCACTCAGACCTTCCAGCACCGATTTTGTCTTTATTTATTTGGACAACATCCTCATCGCCAGCAAGGACCGGGCACAACCCAAGGCCCACCTACATGCCCTTTTCTCCCGGCTGGCCAACTTCGGCCTTACTATTAACCCAGCCAAGTGCCAGTTCGGGAAGGAGTCCATGCAGTTCCTAGGACATACCATCATGGCCAAAGGAGCCACGCCCACCGCTGTGAAGGTTGCTGCTATCAGGGAGTTCCCACGCCCGGGCAGCCTCAAGGGGCTGCAGGAGTTCACAGGTATGGTCAACTTTTGCAACTGCTTCATCCCGGGAGCTGCACACATCATGCAGCCGCTGTTCACCCTCATCGCAGCCAGGCACAAGACACTCGCTTGGAACCAAGAAGCCTGCACCGCATTCGAGGCCACCAAGGACACCCTGGTGAAAGCTGCCATGCTCGCCCACCCGTACACCGACCTGCATATGGCACTCTCTGTCGTTGCCTCTCCCACAGCCATCAGTGCCATCCTGAAGCAGCAGATGAATGGACATTAGAAACCACTGGCATTCTTCAGCCATCTGCTTCGCCCGTGGGAACGCAAGTATAGTGCCTTTGACTGCGAGTTACTGGGCATGTACCTGGCAGTACGGCATTTCCGCTATTTTTTGGAGGGAAGGACTTTTACCATTTTCACAGACCACAAACCCCTCACCCAGGCATTTGCGATGGGAAAGGATCCCTGGTCGGCCTGCCAGCAGTGTCACCTCTCCTTCATGTCATAGTTTACCACTGACATTCGGCACAAGGCGGGGAAGGACAATGTGGTTGCCAATGCACTCTGGCAACCAGCCATCTGTGCGCTGACGTCCGGCCTCGACTTCGACCAGCTTGCCCAGGATCAGGAAGCTGATGAGGAGATGAGGGCTTTCAAGACCGCCATCACCAGCCTGCGGTTCCGAGACCTCCCGACTCCAAGCGGCGAAGGCACTATCCTGTGTGATATCTCCTTGGGCACCCCGCAGCCAGTGGTTCACCAGCAGTGGCGCAAGCAGGTCTTCCGTCACATCCATGACCTTTCACATCCGTCCATCAGGTCCACGGTCTGGATGGTGGCAGAACGGTTCGTATGGCATGGGCTGCGGAAGCAGGTCACGAGCTGGGCCAGAACATGTACCCATTGCCAGACATCCAAGGTGCACAGGCACACCAGGGCACCCGTACAGGAGTTCGAGCACATTCACGAACGGTTCAGCCATATTCACTTGGACATCGTCAGGCCCTTACCCATTTCCTGGGGCAACCATTACCTGTTTACAGTGGTGGACTGCACCACTCGCTGCCCTGAGGTGATCCCGATGCCAGACGCCTCCACCGACTCCTGCTCCCGAGCCCTGTTGCATGGTTGGGTCACCCGGTTCGGCATCCCGGCTCACCTCACCAGTGATCAAGACGCCCAGTTCACATCTGCGCTCTGGGAACAGCTCGCCAACAGGTTGGGGATACAGCTACACTGCACCACGGCCTACCACCCGCAGGCCAATGGACTGGTCAAACGTCTGCACCACAACCTTAATTCGGCGCTCATGGCCCACCTCACCAGTCCTGACTGGACGGACGAACTGCCTTGGGTGCTCCTGGGCATCCGCTCCACTCCCAAGGAAGATCTGCAGGTGTCATCAGCTGAGCTGGTCTATGGTGCGCCGTTGGCACTACCTGGTGAGTTCGTCAACGCACCACACAATCCCCAGCGGTCGCCGCATGAACTACTTCCTCACCTCAGGGCATGCTTGGACTCCTTCTAACCCCCACCGCCGCCTAGGCATGGCACCCGCCCGACTCACTTTCCTGGCAAGCTCCTTTCTGCGGAATTTGTTTTTGTTCGGCGGGGCCCAACCGCGACACCTCTGCAGCGACCGTACGAGGGTCCATACAGGGTTATACAGCATTCCAGCTCGACATTCACGCTGGACTTGAGCGGCAGGCATGTTTACCATGGACAGGCTGAAGCCAGCGCACCTCGATCCCACCAAGCCCATGGTTGTTGCCCAGCCCAAGAAGCGAGGACGCCCAGCAAAAAAGGACATTGGTACCGGTTCTAGCCGGGGGGTGGCTGTGTGGTGGCTCACCACAAGGCAGGTGAACTGGCCCCGCTTGTAAGCCATGCGGTGGGGAAGCCGGCCAAAATGGCACCATCGGGGGTTTCCCTTCCTTCCAGCTCGTGGCTCAAAAACCCGCACTTGGGGACCACGTGACCCCCGGGTGACTTCAGCGCCCTCCAGTGTGGTTCTCAACCAGGTCCGGGCTGGGAGTATAAGTGCAGCCCAGCAGCCGGCAATAAACTAGTCTGCTCACTGATCTCAACCCGTCTGGTTGTGTGTGTTATTGCAGAAGCAGTGTAGCCGCCACTGCACCCCTACACTTACTTCTGTCACCTGTCCTGTCTCATTCCTTAAAATGAGATCCAGTATTGCACTCTCTTTTGTTGGCACCTCTATATACTGATCTAGAAAACTTTCCTGAACAAATCTGACAAAAACCAAGCCATCAGCCCTTTTACAGTATGGGAGTCCCAGTCAATATGTTGAATGTTAAAATCTCCTACTATCACAATATTAGGTTTCCTGCAGCTGTCTGCTATCTCTACAGATTTTTTTCCTCCAATTCCTTCTTGTAATAAAGACCAACATCCCATTTGCCTTCAAAATGTATTGCTATACCTGTATAACTTTCTTAAATGAAGATATCCAGATCTTCCCAAACACCACCATATAAAACTTGCAAACTATTTAAATAATGTTCTGTCTCCTTCCAAAGTGGATAACCTCACACCCTCGTGCCATTTCTCATATTTCCCCACTCTCTTAATCAGCGATATCTATTTTGCAAAAACTTCCTCAAAGTTGATCTTTCTCATTCTGTCATTTTAGGTGGTGGAGGTCCGCGGTAGGACTTCTCTGTTGTGTTCCATGTACGGTTCCCAAATTTGTTCGAATACTGTGATGTTATTTCTTAAATTATATGTTACTTTTTCCAATGGAATACATTTATTCATTTCTATGTACCATTGCTGTATTCTCAGGCTATCTTCTGATTTCCAGGTTGACATAATACATTTTTTTGCTACTGCTAAGGCTATCATAATAAATCTTTTTTGTGCTCCATCCAAATCGAGGCCAAGTTCTTTACTTCTTATATTTCTTAGATTTTTTGGTATGTTGCTTTTTGTGATTTTATTTAATACCTGATTTAGATCTTCCCAAAACTTTTCCAATGAGAAAAAGATGAAATGAACTGACCCAGTGTGTAAAAGTAGATGACACAATTTTCTTGTTTATTTTCATTGTGTGATGACATTGTTTAATGGGTTTAATGTATCATATATGTTGAATGTTTAGTGGGTGGGGAGGGGGGTGGGGAGGGGGGTGGGAAGGAGGGAGGGAAGGGAGGGGGAAAAGGGGAGAAAATGACACTGTATATTCAAGAGGGAAATGTTTATGTGTATTTTGGTCAATATGGTTCATAGTGTGAAAATTTTTTTAAAAATTTAAAAAGTTGATCTTTCCACGTAACTGTGTAGGATGCAAGACAAGAAGTCAAGGCAGGACAATCTTTCCTAACCACATTGTCCATGAGTCAAGTAGCAACCCTGAAATGAAGCAGGTCCCCAAATAATGCAAAGAGTGAAATGTGAAGGATGGAGTAAACCCTGCTAATAAAAGCTGCCTCCTTGGCCTTGACAGCCAACAAGGGCACTCCTATCTCTACCAGTGTATTTAAATCTTCCTGGATATCTCGAACAGCCCTTTTTTTATGGAAAACCAGGTGATTTAGATATTGGGCAGTCAGTGCATTACAGTTGTCTTGCTGTTGCGCTTTAGTTGAAAATGTTTTCGGTTCAGGACCTTCTTCAATCCTGAAATGTAATAATCAGATAGAAAGAGAACTAAAAGATAAAGTGTAACAGGACTTATGTATACTCAGAGAAGCGTCAGGAGTGGAGCAATGAAAGAAAATGTCAGGGATAAGTAATTTGTAGAAATATTCAAACATTAAATGAATAAGAGTTGTGTAAGTACTGAAGGATTAAAAGCTCTTGTTAATATTCTTGTGAAGAGTGTGCCTCATGTCTTACCATACAGGTATATTAAAGAGCCAAATGAAGTTAATCTGAATTGTATTTGCAAAGAAGGACAAACTCACTAGCTATGCCAATGACTTCTGTCTGAGAAGAAAGCAGCACATAACATCTATAATTCTTCTAAATAGGAAAAGAGCAGTCCAGAGCTCATTAATGAGAACCATTTGCCTGCTGATTAACTACATACAGGTAATAATAGAACTGCATGCATACAGTTCACCTGCTGTTATTCAGGAAATATATTTTGGAGCTTCAGCACAATCGCCCAGAAGGTAACTGAAGTAATTCTCGAGTAATTATTTATGGAAAGTGCTCTAAGTTCCCCTAAAATGTAACCATTTAATATTGATTTATTTTTCTTCCATTTCCCTTGAGAAACTGAATCTTTCACTTTATTGCATTTGTTTGAACAAGCAGACTATCCATTCAATTACCACTTATTGGTCAGTCATATCCAATGCGAAATTCACCAAGTCGAGAATAGAAGGCTGGATCCATAATTAAAGAGATAAACACAGGAACCATAGGAACAGAAGATAGGAGCCAGGCGTAGGCAATTCAATCCATCATTCAACAGGATTGTGGCTAATCTTCATTTCCAGATATGATCTTCGCTCGGCAAAACGGTGGCGCTGCCGGAGCCGCTGTAACGGCAGCGCTGCCACTGGTGCAGACTCACAGAGAGTGAGGAGTGGAGATACAGCACTGCCATGGAGTCCAACCAACCAGGCTTTGAATGGCCCATTAAAGGAGCCATCAGCAGTTTTAGTTAAAATTCTGTGACCGCAAGGTCTGCACCCAAGATGGTGGTGCCATAAGGGGGTTGCAGACTCCAGGAGAGCAGAGGACAGGTGTAGTGCACAAGAAAATGGGGAGACCCCCCCCCACCCCCATCTGAGAAGGAAAGGCAGAGAAGCTGACCCATGGGGCAGTGACAATGGCAGCAGACCAGTGAGGGGTTCTGAGGCTGAAAGAGCCACACATCCGGTGGGCTGTTGGCGACTCAAGATGACAAATCCTCAGAGGCTGTGGGCTGCTGGAGACTGCTGTCGGGAAACTAGTGTCAGGCTGTGAACTGCTGGAGACTGGCTCAAAATTGACTGAAGGGGTACCAGGAATCAGAACTGGGATATGAGGGGGTGGCGAAGGGTTCCTGATCATGTCAAAGGTTCAGATCTGGAGCTTGGGTTAACAATGGTTTGGACTGAACTCTGTGTGACTGAGGAGGCTGTGGGAGAACTGGAAGCAAATCCATGGATGCACAGTGACTCTTGAGGGGACTCTCTTTTACTTCTCTGACGATTTTCTGACGATGGTGAATCTATCTGCCTTACAGCAGGCAAAGCAATTCCCTGTAATATGAGCAATAAATTGAATCTTGAATCTCAAATCCACCTTCTTTCCATGTCCCTTTATTCCCTTTGACATTAAATATATTACATACACCTATTGCATTCTTGAATATATTTATGGACTTTGCTTCACAAACTTTTTCGATAAAGAATTCCATAGGTTCACTAATCTCTAGTGAAGTAGTTTCTCTTGATCTTGGATGCAAACAGCACATCAAGTATCCTGAAGATGTGACCTCTCATTCTACATTTTCTGTCCACTACAAACACGCTCTCTGTGCCTACTCTGTTAGAATTGTATAGGTTTCTATGATATTCCTCCATTCTTTTGTCCTCCTCCAAATATAAGCCTCCCCAAATCTCCTCATACATCTGTCCTACCATCCCAGGAATCAGGAAAATTTGTGTATTCAATGACAGATGCCTTGTATTTTCTTGCTTTATTATTTTTATGGAAAAGAGTCCAACATCATCAGCCTACAGTGAGAATTTCCAGTCAGAAAACATGACAAGTGAATGGATTCGTAACAAATGCTTAATACTGCCTCAAATTTCAATAGTTACTGCCTATTCCTTATGAAAATTATGACAAATCCATTTTGGGAATACGCTTAAAGTGAATAAAATTCCATATATCCAATCACTCTCATTAAGTAAGCATGGCCAGATCCGTGGAAAATTAATTTGCATCTTACAAATATCCCCTTTATATGGAAATAATTATTATGTTAGCTATTAACTGATACGTACACTACATAGGGCTTCATAAGATACTAAATGTAATCATCCAACACAGATCCAATTAGTTTAATATTTCCACTAAATTCAGTGAAGTTGTCTCAGTCATGTATCAGCAATAGTCCAATGTGAACTGTCAGAATATTAACATGGATAATATATTTAGTCCCTACCTAACGTGGCGTATCTGAGGCCCAGATAAACAAAAAAACAAATTGCTTGGTAGCGTGATAATTACAAGGTTAAAATTGACAAACATTATGGCTTACCAAATGCCAGCACCCACTCAGCTGCTAACCACAAGCATTCAAAGTGGCACAAATAAGTGGAGTCCTGAAGCACACACTGAACACGTTCATGGCTTTGATGTGGTACTCATGTGCTGTGACAAAACTCTGAGGACAAGAATCTTTCAAAATGTGAATCACATTATCATAACTATCAACACCCACCCACCCTCCTTCCTGATGTTGAATGTTTAGGTATTCATTGCAATTATTCACTGCACGGTTGCACCATTCCTCAACTGGATGCTGCAATGTACAAAGAACAAATTTTCAATTTTTGCATTTTATGAATCTCTATTGCATTATTTCAAACATATTCTTCAATGGTGTTCGCCAACAGAAGAGTACATATTCTTCATTGGTTATGGTCCTTTATCAAGCTTGACTTTTGATTTCATATTTCATCCTTTATTGTTCACTCCTTTGAAGAGACCATATAAAACATTCTTTTAGAGGGTCTTAGGTGTAGCTCACCTCTAAATAGCTTCCAAAAAGAGAGTATTTGTATAAACTCCAAAGTCTTAAAAGATTCCTTAATTCTTTGCAGTTTGTAAGGTATTAATTTCTTCTTGTAACTGCATTGTCGAGCATTACAAACTCACTTGGACTTGGAGCATCAAGGGTGACACATCCTTGTTATGGCAAATGACTCCCTAAATTGAACAGAAACACGGTGCATACAACATTGCCACATTGGCATGTCTTCCTTCAGGTAATAGTAAATGTGCCAATCTTAAAATAGCAGTTGCTCATAAAGCCAGCAGACACAAATCACAATACATATATCGCTATGTTATATTACCAAAGAAATATAAGGATCTTTCTTAATCAAACCTGTTACCGTGATTAATCTGTCATTTTATTTGGAAATCAGCAACTCCATCATTGATGCCTTATGTCCGTGAAGTGGTCTTTGCTACTTCCTTCAAGTTTGCAATTAATATACCTTTTTAAAATTGATATAATTGTTAACGCTTCATTGTTTCCCAGAGATTGTCGACGCTCACCCCCAGACAAACTGGCTATGAAACTGTGGCTGTTGTTGAATATAAATTTAATGGGGAATGCTTATCATAGAATCATGGAGTCATCAAATTATATAGTGCAGAAATATGCCCTTCAGCCCAACTCTGGTGGCAATTTCCATTCACCCTTTAAAGTTTCCAATCCAGGTTACTGGATTGCTAAATTTTGGAATTACACTCACCACTACCACTGACTCCGTGCTCCAGGGGAAAAATCCTTAACCTACCAAGCTTCTCTTTATAATTCAAGCCCTCCAGTCCCAGCAATGTCCTTGTAAAACATTTCTGCACCTTATTCTTTCTTGTTTTGAAAATTTTATTTAAAAACTTTTCCATGCATGTAATCATAGCCAAGTGTAAAATATAATAATCAAATATTAATATCGAGTCCATTATACATGATGGTATAAAACCCCAACCCCCTCACCCTTAACAAAACCCCAAGAAAATAAAGAATTAAGAAAAAGCATAGAAAAAGAAAAAGGTAAGAAAAACAAGAATAGAACCCTGGTTGCCAGAGGACACTCCTCACCATATGGCTCTGACTATTTGTACTTCCAAGGAGGTTAATGAGGTTTCGAAGCTTAGGGAAAACATCTATACATTAATTCCTGCAATTTGTAAATACGGGTGCCAAATTTTCAAAAAAAACATCATATTTATTTCTCAAATTATGTAACCTTCTCAAGAGGAACGCAGCTATGCATTTCTGCGTTCCATCACTCCATATCTAAATGGGTTTCCAGTTTCCACATTACTGCTATACATTTTTTTTGCTACTGCAAACACAATCTTTACAAATTCTTTTTTATATATGGATAAATTCAATTTTGCTCTTATCCTTTTAACATTACCTAATAAAAATAACATTGGATTTTGTGGGAATTTGATTTCTGTAACATGTTCTAGAAAAGTTGCCAAATTCATCCAACTAGAATGTAAAAAAGTACCTGTCTCCTGGCTACATCTAAAACACTGGTCTGATAAGTCTGATTTCAGTCTATTTAACTTCTGTGGCATGAGATATAATTGATGTAAAAAAATTACATTGAACTAATCTATTTCTAACATTGATAGTGTTTGTCATTACAATTGCGACATAACTCTGACCAATTTTGTTCATCAATATTAATATTTTAATCCATCTCCTTTCGCTGTCTGGACCTATGTATCCCCTGTTTGGGAGAGCCCTTCTGCAATAAAGTGTACATGCTGAAATAAATTTCTTTATATGTCTATTGGAAATTAGCTTTTCCACATCACCACATTTTGGTAATAACGTTGTTGGAGCCAATTTATCTCTTAAATAAGCCCTTATTGATAATAACAAAAAGTGTATTACTTTGTATCCCATATTTACTTTTTAATTGTTCAATGACATTAAATTTCTTCCTTCATAACAATCTTCTCTATATCTAATTCCTTTCCGAGACTAAAGGTTTAAAAATTGATTATCCATTGAGAACGGAATAAGTCGATTCTGTATTAAAGGCATTTTAGGCAGGACAACTTTCCTTGCTCCAATTTCATTGTTCACCTTATTTCATATATTAATCAAATGTTTCAACAAAGGTGCTTCCTTCTTTCCAGATATTAATTTCAATTCCCATTTATATTTAAGATCTTCCAGTATTCTTCTCCTATTTTATCAATTTCTATTTTAATCCATGATGGCTTTTCTTCCTCATCAAAACATGAAGTGAGAAACCTCATTTGAGCTGCCTTATAATTGTTCTTAATATTTGGTAACTGTAAACGTCCTAACTCAAACTTCCATGTCAGTTTATCTAAAGAAACTCTCAAAATTTTACACTGCCAAAGAAAATTTCTTATATATTTATATAACTCTTAAAAAAACTTTTGTGGTAACGTTATTGGCAATGTTTGAAATAAATATTGTACTCTAGGGAATATATTCATTTTAACTCAGTCATCCCTACCAAATAATGTTATTGGCCATATCATCCACTTATTCAAATCTTCTTCTATTTTCTTAAGTAAAGGTAAATAATTCAATATATATAAAATATTTAATTTATTATCTATCTGTATCCCTAAATATATTATTCCATTCATCTGCCATTTTATTTTGGTCTCTTGTTGGCCCTGAGTATAATCCCCTAGAGTGAGGGGCATAATTCCACTTTTATCCAAATTTACTTTATAACCCTATACGTTCCCATATTCCTCCAGTCATAAATATAATTTACGTAATGAACCTATTAGTTCTGTCAAATAGATCAAATAAATTAATTTTATATTCCTCTTGATTAACTTTAAATCCTTCAATATCAGGATCAGATCAAATCAGTTCTGCAAGTGGTTCTACCACCAAGATAAATAGAGCAGGCAATAACGGACATCCTTGTCTATTAGATCTAGTTAATTGAAATGGCGCTTAAACCTTCCCATTCTGCACCTTATCCAATTTCACCACATCCTTCCTTTAGCTATAACTGCACACAATACTCCAAATGAGGTCTCACCAATATGTCATATAGTTATAATATGATGTCCCAAATCCTGTACTCAATTCCCTGTCTGATAAAGGCAAACATGTTAAACATCTTCTTCACTATGACTTTGTAAGAAACTGAGGAAGAAATTGTTTCAGTCCTTCCATAGATTTTTGTATCATTGTTAGCCAGGGTGAGGTACTAGCAAAGTGGGGGCTGGTTAATATTTTTCCTTGTTTAAGAAGGGCAGCAAGAAGCTAATATTGGGAAAGTTCTGTGAGGGGATTCTGAGATACAGGATCTACCTTAATTTAGAAAGGCAAGGGCTGATTAATGATAGTCAGCATATTTTATGCATGGGAAATCATGTCCTTAAATTTCATTGAGATAAATACTATGCAGTACTCCGGGTAGAGCCCAATATAACTAAAGCATAAATTCACCGCTTTTGTATTCAAACCTCATCACAATAAACAATAAAATTCTATTCACCATCATAATTAATTGCTGTACCAGAATACGGGCCCATTTACTAGTGTTGCACAAGCTCAGCAGGTTTCTAAGCATCTCAGAGCTGAATAATCTCTCACCATTTTGACAGCATGCCTCCTTATCATTTTACCTGCCAAAATGGACAATTCCATATTTTCCCTCATTTTACTTCATTTGTGCCCAATTAGCAATTCCTTACTTAACCCAAAATTTCAGAACCTAAATTATTATGTGTCAAAATTACAAAAAAAATTTTTAGAAGTCAGAATTACTTGAGGATAACTGTAGCAGTCACAATTAGTTCCCACTCTTCTACATTTTCAGTCATGGCTGCATTTTATCAATCTCATGGAAAGAATAATTAAAGCAAAATTAGAGTTCCATGGAATTTATATTTAATGTGCCTCTAATATCTAATTCTTAGCTCTATTTTTAAATTAGTTAATTCATCCTCTTAATAAAAAATACGTTCACCAACTGGCATAAGTAATTAACCCCTGGAGTGCCCCAGGTGATTCAGCAATCAATTCATCTTGTCTGAGCCATCAGCTCGATGAGCTAAATTGGTCAAAGCCTAAAAGCATGTGCTGTGATGTCCATGTGCAATTAATACTTGCCTTTTCAACCCAATGCTGGCAGCACATGAAATTCATGCTGCCTGATCGCTATAAGGCTTTCAGAGGCCAAACTTAAACCAGCACCACATGGCTCGGTTTCATCCAATGGTGAGTTCCATAGATCTTATGTACATCACTGAACATGGATGTGATGTATTCTCAACAAGCATCTGAGATTTCTGTAGCCAAAGTAGAGAGAAGGAGTCTTCTTCCCACAGTTAAATAAGTTAAACTCCCTGATCAAAACTTTATCCACTTTGCTGCCATCTTTTACCCCAACCTCAAGTACACTTGGTCCATTTGTGGCCACACCATCCCCACCACCCCCTTCTTGATTTCTCTGTCTCCATCTCTGGGAACAAACTTTCTGCAGAAGTTTTCTACAAACACACAAACTCCTACAGTTAACTTGGCTACACCTTGTAATAATTTTGATCTTTTTTCTCAATTCCTCTGTTTCCATAGTATTTGTTCCCAGGACGAGGTCTTCCATTCAAGATGTCTTTCTTCAACAAAAACCGTGGCTTCCCCTCTACTGCTATCAATTCAGCAGTTACTCACATCTCCTCTATTTCCCACACATCTGCCCTGGCCCCCTCTGCCCATAGACACAACAAGGGCAAGATACCTCTTGTCCTCACCTACCACCCCACCAGCCTTTGCATCCAACATATTATTCTCCTGAATTTCCACCATCTACTATGTGATCCTACCACCAGACACATCTACCCCTCTCCTCCCCTCTTGGCTTTCTGCAGGGACAACTTTCTCAGTGACTCCCTCATCCACTCATCCCTTCCTACTAATTGTCCCCTTGTGACCACAGGAAATGCTACACCTCAAACAGCCCTTCCAAGTGAAGCAACCTTTGGATTGTAAATCTGCAGGGGTCATCTACTGCATCCAGTGCTCATGGTGTGGCTTTCCCTACAGCTCAGACCGGGAATTCATTTCATTGAGCACATTCCCTGCATTAGTGGGAACTTCTCAGTGGCCAACAATTTCAAATCCGTGCCCCACACCCACACCGATATGTCTATCTATGGCCTCAAGCACTGCCAAGCTGAGGCTTCCAAAAATTGGGCTCCTTCCCATCTCTCTCCCTCTCTTTCCCCATCCCTCTGTTGCTTTTCCTCCAGCTTCCCACCCTCGTCCCTCTCCATTCAGAGAGCTCAGCTTTTTCTTCCAGCCCTCCCACTTATATCCATCTATGACCTCTTGCCTATTGGTCTGCGGTCCACAATCTGCTCCTTCTTCCCTTCTCCCCCCACATTTTTAATCAGGCACCTGCCTGCTTTTTGCTCATACCTTGATGAAGGTCTTCAGCCCAAATCGTTGGTTATGTATCTTTGCTTCTTATGGATGTTGTGTGGCCTGCTGAGATTCTACAGCTTTTTTGTGTATTAAATTATTCTCCCTACAGACACCCAGAAAGTCCTCCAGCAGCCCGGAAGAGATCTGTTGAAGCTATTACAATGAATAGAGGACCTAGAAATGGAAATGCAATTCATACATGATCAAGATCAATGAATACATCTTTAAATGCTGTTCCCTCCAGTGACCCCACCAACCTTAGACAGAATGAACCACACCTTATCACTTTCTTGCAGGGCAAAATGACACAGAATTAGTGCCAACTAAAGCAAATTAGCAGGGGGGTCTCACTATGCCAGGCATTACTGGAGCATTAAGTGCACACTGTACAGTTAGACAAACATGGTGTGGTGGCCAGATAACTCATATAAATCCAGAACACAGTGCCTCCTAAAACTTTCATCAATCTTTCTACAGTGTGCACTATTGAATAAGTGACCAGAGAGAGAGAGGATGGACAGATATTGGGAACAAGGTAGCAACAGGGATCACAAGGACCATCTATATCAAATATGATTATTGAAGTTTAGGAGAGGGGTGGGATATCAGCAACAAGATGGGGTTGGGAGATTTCAGAGTGAAGACTGCAGCTGGGAGAGATCCTGCAATATTGACCTAGATTATTAATCATCCTGTCAGCCACATGTATTTAACTCTGAGCTAACATTTGGGGAAGCTTGTTGCTTGGTGGTAGAGACATACTAATTGTATTTTCAAGCCTATGCCTTATGCAGGCAGCAGTCACAATACATAACATGTATTGTCACATGCAGTATATGACATGTGGATGCAACGACAGCCAGAATCAAGTCCTGGTCAATCTGGTCCCCTTTAGAAAAGTTCATCGCCAGAGGCTCATCTTTCTACGTAATTATAAAAAATCTACTGTTACAGAAACCTATTCAAAGTCACCCATCAATAAATTTATTCCATATTCAATTTTGCTAGAAGTGTTGAATGATGGAAAACATTTAGAATCATAACATTATTGGACTGCTGCCCTGGTCGTGAATAATACCAAAACACAAATGAATGTCATAAAAATAATAGAAACCTGAAAGGTTCCAATCTGCTCAGCATAAGTAAGTTACTAAGTTACCAAAAAAACCTGACGTATAAGAATATGGCTTTCTGTAAATTCTCCCATAACTTTTTTAATAAGTTAGGATAATAATAATTAAGATATTTCATGGTATTCATTAATAACTGATTCAACTATATTCCAATAGTTTAATTATAGGTAATGTTTGGTGAATATATAATGAAATTAAATAATTATCAGAAGTGTATGTACCTCTGTTACAGGTAGCCATAGAAAATGGACATTTCTGGGAGGTGTAGCCTGATGGCAAAGGAAGAAGAAGTGTAATTCCGTCTTCCCCCAGTTGGACTAGTAAATACCTGAATTAAAACACTTTTAAAAAGTCTGGAAAGTTTGCTTGGAAGTTGTCTGAATGTTAAAAGACTATAATGGCTGCTAATACAAAGAAGTCGAAAGCGCAGATTCAGAAGAAACTTCCTTTTAAAAGTACAGAGGAAATAAGGCCTACTTACTAAGTGGAATCCACAGAATCGATTGGACAGCCACCTAAGCAGCAATGCACTCCAGCTCGTTTAAGTATTACCAAGGCACCCTCGCAAGATGGCACCAGGCTTCCAATTTTTTCTTCTTATCTTGATCAGCGCACCCGAAGTGCCGGAGTCAATAGTGTCGGGCCCGACGCGCGATACAGCTGTGGGTCCTGGCGGCTCAGAGGCCTGAGGCAGTGTGTCGGAAGACGCGCATGCGCGGGCCCCAGCACTGCCGGGCATGCACGGTGTGTTGCGAGTACGTGATCTTCTGGATAGGGTCTGGGCAGTCAGCAAAGTTGGCTGGCAGCGACCTGAACATGTCGGGTCTGGGTCTGCAGGTGGGCAGACCAGAAGCAAAGTGATGAAAATGGCAGAATTAAAAGAACGAGAAGAAAAAGCTTTGTGCCAAACTGAAGAAATAGAAGAAGTCACTGACTGTTATTGTAGGGAAAGAAGGTAGGCCTCATGGAGAGTCTAGTGATACTACCTTTGATGTTGTTTTAACAATTTTGGAATCTGTTGCTCATCAAATGAGTAGTATGTCAACACAAATGTCCACTCAGATTGATCATGGATTTATGTATATGACTTAAAAAATGAATAATGTTTGTGAAGAAGTTTCTTCTGTTAAGAAAGATATCTCTGTTGTTAAAGCTGATGTTAAGAGATGCTTGAATATGGTGGATACAGTTCAAGACAATTTTAAAAAGATATAAGGTGCCTTTCAAGTTTGTAAAGAACAAGTGGATCATAATAAAGAAAAAATAGAAAAAGTGGAAGATTTTTTTGTCAGGTGGGAAATTCAGAAGAAGGATTTATTGAAGAAAATAGACTCTTTGGAAAATCAAAGCCATCAGAATAATGTTAAAATAGTGGGAATTCCTGAAGGAATTGAGGGTTTGGATCTAATAAAATTTTTTAAGAAGTGGATTCCTGAAGCACTGGGATTGGAATTTTTTCCAGAAGGTTTGGAATTAGATAGAGCACATAGGGCCTTATGAAGTAAACCATATCCGGGTCAACCTCCATGAGCTGTTTTGATTCGTTGTCTATGGTACCAAGATAGGGAAACTATTTTGAGAGTAGCAGTCCAAAATGCATGTAGATATCAATCCCCGTTGATGGTACAAGGAAATAAGGTTTTTTTTCTATCAGATTTAAGTCAAGAAATTATTAAAAGGCGTAAAGAATTTAATTCTGCTAAAGAAGTGCTTTGGAGGAAGGGTTATAAATTTTCTTTTTGATACCCTGCAGTTTTGAAGATCTTTTATGGGAACTTCCAATCACAGTTCTTTGAGAGTGATCATGATGTTTTAATTTTTGCCAATTCTTTGCCAGACAGGGCTACTGAAAGGCATTCTTCACCTAAGAGGAAGACACCTGATAAGAAGAATGGAAATGGGAACGGGAAGACAAATATGTCAAAGAGCTTGATTGATATTGGTGATCCAGAACAAGTTTTGGGATTGAATTCATTGGGGTTGTGAGCTGATTTAGACATAATTTTAAGTCCAGTTTGAGGGTTGGAGGTCACTGAAGCTTTTGGAAGTCGTCTGCCACTAGTGGGATGGATTTTATTTCTTTCCACACCCAGTTAAGTGAGGAGTTACTACTTTTGTAGTTTCTTTTTATTAAAAAAAAACATATTTTTATTAGTGTAGGTTTTATTTTGTTTAGAGAGGGGTTTAGTGATTGTTTAATTTAGGTTACTTAGCAAGGGGAGCTTTAATGTTGTTATCGGAGAAAGGTTTTTTTTCTCTCTGTGAATAGAAGGAATAGAAAGAGGGGTTTTCATTCCATTTTTTATTTTACTTTGATAACAATGTCTAATTTTAATTTTGCAACATTTAAGGTGCATGGTTTAAATAACCCGATTAAATGAAAATGTGTCTTAGCCTATATAAAAAAGATGAAAGTTGATATTGCTTTTTTGCAGGAAACTCATTTAACTGAAAGGGAACATTTGAAATTGAAGAGGGACTGGGTATTTTCATGTATATGTATTTTCATCTTCCTTTAATTCAAAAGCAAGAGAAGTGGCGATTCTGATTCATAAGAAAATCCCATTCGAACTTAAATCTTTGGTGGAATCAGCTGGCCGAATTTTAATGATTAATTGTAAACTCTTTGCTGACCCATGTTCTTTGTTGAATATGTATGCACCTAACATCGATGATGAACAATTTATGTCTGAAGCTTTTTTAACTTTAAGCCAAGCTAAAAAAAATTTGATTTTAATAGTGTATTAGAACCATTATTAGATAAATTTCTGAAAATCATGAAAATATCAAAAGCAGCAGTTCAATTGGTTTCTTTGATGAAAGACTTAAATTTGATAGAGGTTTGGAGAAGGTTAAACCCTACTGAGAAAGATTTTTCATTTTATTCCTCGCGCCATGATTCATTTTCAAGGATTGACTTTTTTTTGGTATCAGCACATTTGCAATCACGTTTTACCAAGCTGACTATAAGAGTAGAATAATTTCTGATCATTCATTGCTACTCTTTTCTTGTGTTGGACCGGAAGTTATTTAATCAACCTTTCGTTGGAGGTTTAATGTAATGTTATTGAAAAAAAATGGAATTTTTAAAATTTATTAAGGCTCAAATTGTTTCTTTTTTAGATTTGAATACAGTTCAGATTAATTTTATTGTATGGGATGCTTTTAAGGTGTTTTTATGTGGTCAAATTATTAGCTATGCATCGAAGGAAAAGAATAAATTTTTGGCAGAGACTCCGTTATTGGAAAAATCAGATAGCTGATTTGGAAAAAGAATTTCAGAGGAATTGTACAGAGGATAATAAGGCAGTTTTGACAAAATTAAAGTTACAATATAATACATTACAAACATACCAATTTGATCGTTTGATTCAAAGATCTAAACAGTGTTATTATGAGTTAGGGGACAGAGCCCATAAAGTTTTGGCCTGGCAATTGAAAACAGAAAAAGCATCAAGAACTATTAATGCTGTGAGGAAAGAAAATTCAGTTACTTTTAAACCTCAGGAAATCAATGACCAATTTTTATCATTTTATCAGAAATTATATGCTTCTGAGGGAGTTTGAGAAGATGGTTCTATTGAATCATTTTTGTCAGAATTAAATTTGCCAATATTAGGGGAAAATGATGTGAGGAAATTAGATTCTCCATTTACAGATTTAGAAATAAAGGATGTTATTCAACAAATGCCTAATGGGAAATCTCCAGGAGATGATGGGTTCACTGTTGAATTTTATAAAGTTTTTTTATGATGATCTGTCCTCTTTATTTATGGACATTCTTCATCAGGTAACTCAAGAACAAGCCTTACAAGATTCATGTTTAAGTGCAATAATAATAATTATACCAAAAAAAGATAGAGAACCTTTGAAAGTAGCTTCATATCAGCCAATTTCCTTATTGAATGTGGATTATAAATAGGAGTGAAATTATTAGCCAATAGACTTGCTAAGTATTTACCACAATTGGTACATACTGATCAGGCTGGTTTTATTAAAAATAGGTATGCTTCTAATAATATTCTTAGAGTGATTTCACTGATCAATGCTTCATGACAGCAACCTGACTTACCAATGGTAGTTGCATTAGAAGCTGAAAAAGCTTTTGATAGGGTTGAATGGAATTTTTTATTTAAAGGGTTAGAGAAATATAAGTTTGGACCCTTTTTTATTGGTTGGGTGGAGGCATTATATAATAATCCTGTAGCTAGAGTGGCAACAAATGGTCAAACCACTTCTTTCTTTAGATTATCGCATTCACCTCGTCAAGGTTGTCTTCTGTTGCCAGCTCTATTTGTGTTGGTCATTGAACCGTTAGCTCAGGCTATTAGACAAAATGCAAATATTAGAGGTATAAAATTAACAGATGAGGAATATAAGATTAATTTATTTGCGGATGATGTTTTGTAATATTTAACTAATCTGGAATGATCTTTAATTTATTTGCAAGAATGTTTAGAACAATATGGTAAATTATCAAGATATAAAGTGAATTGGAATAAAAGTGAAATATTATCAATTTCTGAAGGAAATTACGACCAGTGTAGACAAATTACTAAATTTCATTGGACCAATAAAATTAAGTATTTAGGGATAATGATTGATGTAAATATTCAATCATTGTATAATTTAAACTATGTACCATTAATGAGAAAGATCAAAGCTGATTTGATTAAATGAAAAGATTTGCCTTTGTCATTAATAGGTCGAATAAACTGTATTAAGATGAATATCTTTTCATGAATCCAATATCTTTTTCAATCAATTCCTTGTTTTCTTTTGAAATCTTTTTTTCAAATAAAGTAGTCCAAGAATTTTTATGGAAGGGAAAACTAGCAAGAGTAGTGATGCATAAATTGACTTGGAAGTATGCTTTGGGAGGTTTGCAATTACCCCATTTTCAAAATTATTATGAGGCAGCTCAATTAAGATTTATTAATCGTATGTTAGATGTTTCGTGTCCCCCTAGTTGAGCCAAGGTAGAATTGGCTGGTATACTGGAACCTTCTCCATATTTAAATGGAATTCTGTTTTACTACAAAGATATAATATACCAGTTTTGAAACATTTATTAGGGATTTGAATTAAAAGGAACTTATTAATAGGCTCAAAAGGTTCAGTTCAGTTCCTTTTACATGGAATAATAGATTTTTAAGAAATTGGCAGATTAAAGGAATAAAGTTATTACAGGATTATTTTGAAGAGAGTAAATTTTTATCATTTAACCAACTTAGAGAGAAATTTGGAATTTCAGGGAATTCTTTGTTTGTTTATTATCAAATTAGAGCGTTAGTGAAAGAAAATTTTTGAAGAGAAATGAAAATTCCCAAGTTAATGAAATTTGAGTTGATGATTTCTCATTTTTTGGATAAGGGTTTTATTTCAGAGATGAATGCATTGTTACAAGATACTATGGATAAAATAAATGTAGATAAATCTAGGATTAAATGGGAAAATGATTTAACTTGTGATATCGATCAGGTCGAATGGGAAATGATGTGTTTTGAGGGTGTGAATAAATTGTTTAATGTAAGATACAGTATGATTAATTATAATTTTGTGCATCAGTTATATTTAGCCCCTGAGAAATTGAGAACATATGGATTTAGTAATTCAGAGTTGTGTTTTAGATGTGGATCATGTGTTGGAACTTTCCTACATTTTGTTTGGCTTTGTGATAAAGTTCAATCATTTTGGTATAAAATCAGGGATTATCTTCAAATTTTGTTTAAAATTCAATTTTTATTAGATCCCAAAAAAAATTTCTTGGGTTATATTGTTCGATTTATGGACTTGTGGTTAGATAAGTTTCAGACAACATTTCTGCGTTTAGCATTGACGGTAGCATGTAAATGTGTTGCGATTTCTTGGAAAGACAAAGTTGAGATAAATGTAAATCGTTGGCCTAATGAGTTGAGGCTCTGTATTTATATGGAAAAAATAACATATAATTCGCATGATAATTATGATTTTTTTTGCTAAGATGTGGTCGCCTTATTTGAAATGTATGAATTTAGTAATATCTTAAACTGTGATAAATATTTTCTTTAATGCTTCCCTTGTGGGGATTGCTGAGGGGGAGAGAGGGGGATAGTTGTAGTTCTAATTTTTATATTATGGATTTTGTAAAAAAAATTTTTTTTGAAAATATTAAATAAAGTTAAAAAAAAGAAAATGAACATTTCTGATTAATGGAAAAATTAATTCACAGACAATTCTCAAGAACAAACTCATTATGTGACCTGTGGACAGGCTGTAAATGATTTCAGAGGGTTTTAAAAGATGCAATTTACATATATATGACTGACAACACAAAGGCACTTACTTAAACATGGAGTATGGATTCAGTTGAACGTGGTTTAAGCTTCTAGCACAAAATACATTCAAGATGCTTCAGATGCAAAGGAAAATTTCACTCAGGATGCTTCTTACAACGTGACAGAACATTCCAATGAATGAGGATTCTATTCAATGCTGAAAAATGCAGGAGTGCTGTGTTTCCTGAATGGTCAAAAAAATGAGCTGCAGATAATGGAATCTTCAGCGAACAAAGAAAATCTGGAGCAACTCAACAGATCAGGCTGCATCCATGGAGAGAAAGATTCAATCAATGTTCATGGACCTTTTGAAGAGGCTAAAGTGAGAAGGGGAGTTTACAACAAAAAAAATGGGGGGAAGGGTTTCTGAGGAGGGTCAAGAGCGATTGGATGCTGGGCCCATGATGGTGGGAGAGGTGGAGAGAAAGGTAGGAGTGGAGATCACTAGGGAAGGCAGGGTTTGAGAAAATTAGAAAGGGTTCAAGTATTATCTAAAAGATGCCTGGTAATTCCTCCATTGCTGATCCATCTTATACCATAGGTCAGGGGAACGAGAGCAATATTTTGTTTATCGTATACAGTATATTAACAATCTGGATGAAAATGTAGGTGACATGGAGACTCAAGAGACTTCAAATGCTGAAATCTGGAACAAAAATCGAACTGCTGGAGGAACTCAACTGATTGAGTAGCATTTGAGAAATTGTTGAATCTAGGGGTCATGACTGGGACTGCATCAGGACTGGGACTGGGACTGCAGAGGAGAGATGGCCAGTATAGACAGTGTAGGTAGCATGATTAGTAAGTTTGCAGGTGACACCAAAATTGGTGGTGTAGTGAATACTGAAGAATACTGAAGATCCTGATCAATGGGAAAAC